>NC_057798.1:292179128-292479128 GCF_018294505.1 Triticum aestivum | reverse complement strand
AAGGAGATTATATTTGGAACCATGCATGAACTGAGGTAAGTTGCATATTTTTTAATATATACTCGTGTATAATGTATATTCAAATGTACCCCCTCCATTCCAAAATAATCATAGCTTTAGAATTTTCAAGAGTAAAG
Source organism: Triticum aestivum (assembly GCF_018294505.1). NCBI lineage: Eukaryota > Viridiplantae > Streptophyta > Magnoliopsida > Poales > Poaceae > Triticum > Triticum aestivum. Next base: position 292,478,991 of record NC_057798.1, on the reverse strand, counting down.
ATTTGTCAAGTTTGACAAATCCTGAAAGTCCAATTCAAGAGAACCGAAAACGTTAATGCTTCTCCCAAATATTGAACGAAGCGCCAAATAGGCTTCTGGTCACCCGAAACCGCGCGAGACTAATGTTTGGTGGTAGGAAATTACTGTCCTGACTCTGGCCCGTGTAGCCTATCGGCCCGATGTACAAAGGTCAAAACCGGGGTAGGTTTGTAACTTCACCAAGACGCCAGTCTCAACCGCCTCCGAGAAGCATTCATATGCCGTGGGTGCCTAAATACCCATGTGCTCGGTCGAAATATATCCCGCCCACATTTGGGACACCTGAGATTAATGTCCTACCCCAAATCCGCGATATGTCTGAAATTTTAGATGGGGGCAAAGTTTATAACTTTCCCCAAATTTCAAACAAGCGCGTCTCAAACCGAAACATTGTTCCCCCTTAGTTCCCCGCCTCCCTCTGTTTCCCCATTCTTACTCTGTGGGCGCCAAAATGCCCTCTCCACCAGCCACGAAACCCCAGCCTCCTCCGTCCTCCACCCCATAGCGGCCAATCCACTGCCGCCCTCCTCCATCACACCGGAGCCGGTACCCCGACGTCGTCGTCCAACGCAACCGCAACTGCAACGCCCTCAAGGACTTAACAGCTGAAGCCGAGGCAGAGCTGCATCCATGATGCCGACGCCGACGTGCACCGTACCAGAACCACTCCGACCACGCTGTCCTGCGCCTCACTGCTGCTGCTGCATTATCGCAACCGTCCACTGCACTGGAGCTATTCCTGCTACGCTGTCGTTTGCCGCCTCGGGTCTGGTTCCCCGCCGCCGACAGACAGCCACCGCACCACACTCAACAACTTGGCCATGGGTTCGTCCAAGTCTCCACCTGTTGGGGAACATAGTAATTTCAAAAAAATTCCTACGTACACACAAGATCATGGTGATGCATAGAAACGAGAGGGGTGAGTGTTGTCCACATACCCTCGTACACCATAAGCGGAAGCGTTAGCACAACGCGGTTGATGTAGTCGTACCTCTTCACGATCCGACCGATCAAGTACCGAACGTACGGCACCTCCGAGTTCAGCACACGTTCAGCTCGATGACGTCCCACGAACTTCGATCTAGTAGAGCTTTGCGAGGGAGTTCCGTCAGCACGACAACGTGTTGACGGTGTTGATGATGCTACCGACGCAGGGCTTCGCCTAAGCACTGCTACGATATTACCGAGGTGGAATCTGGTGGAGGGGGACACGCACACGGCTAAGAGATCAAAGATCAGTTGTTGTGTCTATAGGTTCCCCCTTTCCCCCGTATATAAAGGATCAAGGGGAAGGGGGCGGCCGGCCAGGAGGAGGCGTGCCAGGGAGGAGTCCTACTCCCATCGAGAGTAGGACTCCCTCTTTTCCTAGTTGGAGTAGGAGAGGGAAAGGAAGGGAGAGAGGAGAGGAAGGAAAGGGGGGCACCTCCACCCTCCTTGTCCTATTCGGACTAGAGGGGGAGGGGGCGCGCGGCCTGCCCTAGCCACCCCTCCTCTTCTCCACTAGGGCACATGAGGCATAATAAACCCCCCAAGGGGTTCAGGTAACACCCCGGTACTCCGGTATATGCCCGAAACCTTTCGAAACCATTCTGGTGTCCGAACATAGTCATCCAATATATCGATCTTTACATCTTGACCATTTTGAGACTCCTCGTCATGTCCGTGATCATATCCGGGACTCCGAACTACCTTCGGTATATCAAAACACAAAAACTCATAATAACAATCGTCACCAAACTTTAAGTGTGCGGACCCTACGGGTTCGAGAACTATGTGGACATGACCGAGACTCATTTCCGGTCAATAACCAATAGCGGAACCTGGATGCTCATATTGGTTCCCACATATTCTAGGAAGATCTTTATCGGTCAAACCGCATAACAACATACGTTGTTCCCTTTGTTATCGGTATGTTACTTGCCCGAGATTCGATCGTCGGTATCTCAATACCTAGTTCAATCTCGTTACCGACAAGTCTCTACTCGTTATGTAATGCATCATCCCGCAACTAAATCATTAGTCAGATTGCTTGCAAGGCTTATAGTGATGTGCAATACCGAGAGGGCCCAGAGATACCTCTCCAACAATCGAAGTGACAAATCCTAATCTCGAAATACGCCAACTCAACAGGTACGTTCGGAGACACCTGTAGAGCTCCTTTATAATCACCCAGTTACGTTGTGATGTTTGGTAGCACACAAAGTGTTCCTTCGGTAAACGGGAGTTGCATAATCTCATAGTCGTAGGAACATGTATAAGTCATGAAGAAAGCAATAGCAACATACTAAACATTCAAGTGCTAAGCTAACGGAATGGGTCAAGTCAATCACATCATTCTCCTAATGATGTGATCCTGTTAATCAAATGACAACTCATGTCTATGGCTAGGAAACACAACCATCTTTGATCAACGAGCTAGTCAAGTAGAGGCATAGTAGTAACACTATGTTTGTCTATGTATTCACACATGTATTATGTTTCCAGTTAATACAATTCTAGCATTAATAATAAACATTTATCATGATATGAGGAAATAAATGATAACTTTATTGTTGCCTCTAGGGCATATTTCCTTCACCACCGTCCTCCACAACTTCTCGTTTCCAGCGAACCACAAGAAGATCGTTGGAAAAGCAGAAGGAGGACACAACACTGCCAGCAGAAAGAGGTACTCCTCTTCCCTTATTCGTGCAAATCTTACGTCTCTGCTCACACCTTATTCATCCCACGAAAGAAACTAGTTGAGCGCTTCTTACTGCATCTTCTTCGTGATACTAAATGCACAAGGTTTCCTCCCTTTACTATTTCACCTTTGCTAGAGGTCAGTAGCTCGCCTGGATTTCAATTCAGGGTCAGTCGAACCACAATTAAATGAAGTAGCACCCGCTTGGGCGTGTGGAGCACCTAGTCCGCCTGTTCGCTGGGGAAGCGGCGCACCGGTGTCTATCATAGGGGTGTGGGGCGCAGGAGCTGCTTGCACCCGATCTGGAGGTCGACGAGGCTTGAATGGATGGCCGGGGGCGGTGCCAAGCACGGCGGTGCGGTGAGGTTGAGGGGAGGGTGCAGGCAGGGGAGGAATACTGGCCGATGGTTGCTGGCGTTTCGAGGAAGATCGTCAACATTGACTGGCTGGAGGTAATGAAGGTTCAATTCAAGAGAAAAGAAAACGTCAATGCTTCTGCTCCCGAATATTGAACGAAGTGCCAAATAGGCTTCTGGTCACCCGAAACCACGCGAGACTAATGGTTGGTGGTAGGAAATTACTGTCCTGACTCTGCCCGTGTAGCCTATCGGCCCGATGTACAAAGGTCTAAACCGGGGTAGGTTTGTAACTTCACCAAGACGACAGTCTCAACCGCCTCCGAGAAGCATTCATACGCCGTGGGCGCCTAAACACCCATGTGCTCGGCCGAAATCTATCCCGCCCACATTTGGGACACCTGAGATTAATGTCCTACCCCAAATCCGCGATATGTCTGAAATTTTAGATGGGGGCAAAGTTTGTAACTTTCCCCAAATTTCAAACAAGCGCATCTCAAACCGAAACATTGTTCCCCCTTAGTTCCCCGCCTCCCTCTGTTTCCCCATTCTTACTCCGTGGGCGCCAAAATGCCCTCTCCACCAGCCACGAAACCCCAGCCTCCTCCGTCCTCCACCCCATAGCGGCCAATCCACCGCCGCCCTCCTCCATCACACTGAAGCCGGTATCCCGACGTCGTCGTCCAACGCAACCGCAACTGCAATGCCCTCAAGGACTTAGCAGCTGAAGCCGAGGCAGAGCTGCATCCATGACGCTGACGTCGACATGCACCGTACCAGAACCACTCTGACCACACTGTCCTGCGCCTCACTGCTGCTGCTGCATTATCGCAACCGTCCACCGCACAGGAGCTATTCCTGCTACGCCATCGTTCGCCGCCTCGGATCTGGTTCTCCGCCGTCGACAGACAACCACCGCACCACACTCAACAACTTGGCCATGGGTTCGTCCAAGTCTCCACCTGTTGGGGAACATAGTAATTTCAAAAAAATTCCTACGTACACACAAGATCAGGGTGATGCATAGAAACGAGAAGGGTGAGTGTTGTCCACATACCCTCGTACACCGTAAGCAGAAGCGTTAGCACAACGCGGTTGATGTAGTCGTACGTCTTCATGATCTGACTGATCAAGTACCAAACGTACGACACGTCCGCGTTTAGTACACGTTCAGATCGATGACGTCCCACAAACTCCGATCCAGTAGAGCTTTGCGGGAGAGATCTGTCAGCACGACGGCGTGTTGATGGTGTTGATGATGCTACCGACGCAGGGCTTCGCCTATGCACCGCTACGATATTACCGAGGTGGAATCTGGTGGAGGGGGGTACAGCAAACGGCTAAGAGATAAAGAGATCAATTGTTGTGTCTAGAGGTGCCCCCCTACCCCTGTATATAAAGGATGAAGGGGAAGGGGCGACCGGCCAGGAAGAGGCACGCCAGGTACGAGTCCTACTCCCACCGGGAGTAGGACTCCGTCTTTTCCTAGTTGGGGTAGGAGGGGGAAAGGAAGGGAAAGAGGAGAGGAAGGAAAGGGGCGGCGCCACCCCCCCTCTTTGTCCTATTTAGACTAGAGGGGGAGGGGGCATGCGGCCTGCCCTGGCCGCCCCTCCTCTTCTCCACTAGGGCCCATGAGGCCCAACAAACCCCCAGGGGGTTCCGTTAACCCCTCGAGTACTCCGGTATATGCCCGAAACCTTCTGAAACCATTCCGGTGTCCGAACATAATCATCCAATATATCGATCTTTACGTCTCGACCATTTCGTGAATCCTCGTCATGTCCGTGATCATATCCGGGAGTCCGAACTACCTTTGGTACATCAAAACACAAAAACTCATAATAGCGATCGTCACCAAACTTTAAGCGTGCGGACCCTATGGGTTCGAGAACTATGTAGACATGACCGAGACTCGTTTCCGGTCAATAACCAATAGCGGAACCTGGATGCTCATATTGGTTCCTACATATTCTACGAAGATCTTTATCGGTCAAACCGCATAACAACATACGTTGTTCCCTTTGTCATCAGTATGTTACTTGCCCGAGATTCGATCGTCGGTATCTCAATACTTAGTTCAATCTTGTTACCGGCAAGTCTCTTTACTCGTTATGTAGTGCATCATCCCGCAACTAACTCATTAGTCACATTGCTTGCAAGGCTTATAGTGATGTGCATTACCGAGAGGGCACAGAGATACCTCTCCGACAATCAGAGTGAGAAATCCTAATCTTGAAATACGCCAACTCAACATGTACCTTCAGAGACACCTGTAGAGCTCCTTTATAATCACATAGTTACGTTGTGACATTTGGTATCACACAATGTGTTCCTCGGGTAAACGGGAGTTGCATAATCTCATGGTCGTAGGAACATGTATAAGTCATGAAGAAAGCAATAGCAACATACTAAACAATCAAGTGCTAAGATAATGGAATGGGTCAAGCCAATCACATCATTCTCCTAATGATGTGATCCTGTTAATCAAATGACAACTCATGTTTGTGGCTAGGAAACACAACCATCTTTGATCAACGAGCTAGTCAAGTAGAGGCATACTAGTGACACTATCTTTCTCTATGTATTCACACATGTATTATGTTTAAAGTTAATACAATTCTAGCTTGAATAATAAACATTTATCATGATATGAGGAAATATATAATAACTTTATTATTGCTTCTAGGGCATATTTCCTTCAGTCTCCCACTTGCACTAGAGTCAATAATCTTGATTAGACAGTAATGATTCTAACACCCATGGAGCCTTGGTGCTGATCATGTTTTGCTCGTGGAAGAGGCTTAGTCAACGGGTCTGCAACATTCAGATCCGTATGTATCTTGCAAATCTCTATGTCTCCCACCTGGACTTGGTCCTGGATGGAATTGAAGCGTCTCTTGATGTGCTTGGTTCTCTTGTGAAATCTAGATTCCTTTGCCAAGGCAATTGCGCCAATATTGTCACAAAAGATTTTCATTGGACCCGATGCACTAGGTATGACACCTAGATCGGATATGGACTCCTTCATTTTCTGCTCCCAAAGCAGCTATGTACTCCGCTTCACACGTAGATCCCGCCACAACGCTTTGTTTAGAACTGCACCAACTGACAGCTCCACCGTTCAATATAAACATGTATTCGGTTTGCAATTTAGAATCGTCCGGATCAGTGTCAAAGCTTGCATCGACGTAACCATTTACGACTAGCTCTTTGTCACCTCCATAAACGAGAAACATATCCTTAGTCCTTTTCAGGTATTTTAAGATATTCTTGACCGCTGTCCAGTGATCCACTCCTAGATTACTTTGGTACCTCCCTGCTAAACTAATAGCAAGGCACACACCAGGTCTGGTACACAACATTGCATACATGATAGAGCCTATGGCTGAAGCATAGGGAACATCTTTCATTTTCCCTCTATCTTCTGCAGTGGTTGGATATTGAGTCTGACTCAATTTCACACCTTGTAATATAGGCAAGAACCCTTTCTTTGCTTGATCCATTTTGAATTTTTTCAAAACTTTATCAAGGTATGTGCTTTGTGAAAGTCCAATTAAGCGTCTTGATCTATCTCTATAGATTTGATGCACAATATATAAGCAGCTTCACCGAGGTCTTTCATTGAAAAACTTTTATTCAAGTATCCTTTTATGCTATCTAGAAATTCTATATCATTTCCAATCAACAATATGTCGTCTACATATAATATCAGAAATGCTACAGAGCTCCCACTCACTTTCTTGTAAATACATGCTTCTCCAAAAGTCTGTATAAAAACCATATGCTTTGATCACACTATCAAAACGTTTATTCCAACTCCGAGAGGCTTGCACCAGTCCATAAATGGATCACTGGATCTTGCACACTTTGTTAGCACCTTTCGGATCGACAAAACCTTCTGGTTGCATCATATACAACTCATCTTCTAGAAATCCACTCAGGAATGCAGTTTTTACATCCATTAGGCAAATTTCATAATCATAAAATGCGGCAGTTGCTAACATGATTCTGACAGACTTAAGCATCGCTACGGGTGAGAAAGTCTCATCGTAGTCAACCCCTTGAACTTGTCGAAAACCTTTCGCAACAAGTCGAGCTCTGTAGAAAGTAACATTACCATCAGCTTCAGTCTTCTTCTTGAAGATCCATTTATTTTCAATGGCTTGCCGATCATCGGGCAAGTCAACCAAAGTACACACTTTGCTCTCATACATGGATCCCATCTCAGATGTCATGGCCTCAAGCCATTTTGCGGAATCTGGGCTCATCATCGCTTCCTCATAGTTCGTAGGTTAGCCGTGGTCAAGTAACATGACCTCCAGAATAGGATTACCGTACCACTCTGGTGCGGATCTTACTCTGGTTGACCTACGAGGTTCGTTAGTAACTTGATCTGAAGTTTCATGGTCAATATCATTAACTTCCTCACTAATTGGTAATATACGTCACAGGAACCGGTTTCTGTGATGAACTACTTTCCAATAAGGGAGCAGGTATAGTTACCTCATCAAGTTCTACTTTCCTCCCACTCACTTCTTTCGAGAGAAACTCCTTCTCTAGAAAGGATCCAAATTTAGCAACAAAAGTCTTGCCTTCAGATCTGTGATAGAAGGTGTACCCAATAGTCTCCTTTGGGTATCATATGAAGACACATTTCTCCAATTTGGATTTGAGCTTATCAGGTTGAAGTTTTTTCACATAAGCATCGCAGCCCCAAACTTTAAGAAACGACAACTTTGGTTTCTTGCCAAACCATAGTTCATAAGGCGTCGTCTCAACAAATTTTGATGGTGCCCTATTTAACGTGAATGCGGTCGTCTCTAAAGCATAACCCCAAAACGATAGCGGTAAATTAGTAAGAGACATCATAGATCGCAGCATATCTAGTAAAGTACGATTACGACATTCAGACACACCATTACGTTGTGGTGTTCCGGGTGGCGTGAGTTGCAAAACTATTCCGCGTTGTTTCAAATGTAGACCAAACTCGTAACTCAAATATTCTCCTCCACGATCAGATCGCAGAAACTTTATTTTCTTGTTATGATGGTTTTCAACTTCACTCTGACATTCTTTGAACTTTTCAAATGTTTCAGACTTATGTTTCATTAAGTAGATATACCCATATCTGCTCAAATCATCTGTGAAGGTGAGAAAATAACGATACCCGCCACGAGCCTCAATATTCATTGGACCACATACATCAGTATGTATGATTTCCAATAAATCTGTTGCTCGCTCCATAGTTCCGGAGAACGGCGTTTTAGTCATCTTACCCATGAGGCATGGTTCGCAAGTACCAAGTGATTCATAATCCAGTGATTCCAAAAGTCCATCAGTATGGAGTTTCTTCATGCGCTCTACACCAATATGACCTAAATGGTAGTGCCACAAATAAGTTGCACTATCATTATCAACTCTGCACCTTTTGGCTTCAGCATTATGAAAGTGCGTTATGTCGACTAGAGGGGGGGTGAATAGGCGATTTTTATGAATTCTTCACTGAGGAATTTGCCGCTGAGGAAATTCCTTAGCGAAGAACTATTAGCAGCGGAATAAGTACTCAGAAGTAAGCATAACAGATTACAAGCATGGTCATCATGATGAAGTGAGGACTAGCACATAGTACAGAAAGCGTAATCACAGGATAACACAAGATGAAGACAAACAGACTGAAGAAATTGAACTGAGGAAATTGAGAAAGTCTTCAGTCAAAGTCTTCAGACACAGATATGAACAAACACTCAACACAGTAATGAGGAAATGAAAGGGTTGAGGAAATAGAACCAGTAGGTTGGTGAAGACAATGATTTGGTAGACCAGTTCCAACTGCTGTCTCAGTTGTACGTCTGGTTGGAGCGGCTGAGTATTTAAACTCTAGGACACGCAGTCCCGGACACCCAGTCTCTGAGCATGCAGCTCAGGACACCCAGTCCTCATTGTATTCTCCTTGAACTAAGATCACACAGATCCCGTCCAATCACTCGTGGTAAGTCTTCAGGCGACTTCCAAACCTTCACAGACTTGGTCACTCGGCGATCCACAATTCCTCTTGGATGCTCTAGACCTTGACGCCTAACCGTCTGGAAGAAGCACAGTCTTCAAAGGTAACAAGCGTCGGATCCACGCAGGATCAATTTCTTCAGTGATGCTCAATCACTTTGGGTTTGTAGGTGTTTGGGTTTGGGATTTTCCTCACTAGATGATTTTCGCTCAAAGTCCTCGGAGGATGGGTTGCTCTCAAATGACAAGTGTCAAGTTCTCTCGGAGCAGCCAACCAGCTAGTGGTTGTAGGGGGCGGCTATTTATAGCCTAGGGAGCAGCCCGACATGATAAGACATAAATGCCCTTCAATGATATGACCGTTAGGTGGATAAGATATTTTGGGACAGCTGGCGCGCAGCACAACAACGGTCGGAAATTTGACTCTCAAATTCCTCAGGGCTATCATGTTCCTCACTGTGTAGGCAATTCGCACTGGCGAATTCCTAACTCCTCAGTCAGAACAAATTCATCAGTGACCAGAAGAACTTCGTCTCTGTCACTGAAGAAAGTGACTGAACTGTATGAGATTTCCAAAGGCTTCACTTGAAGGGATTGGTAGGTGTAGGATTTTGAGTTGAGCATCACATGGAAATTTTTCCTTAGTATTTCCTCGACCCCCTTTAACAGTACGGTGTTTCCTATGACTCAAGAAAGAGAAAATGAAACTACGAAAACAAAAGTCTTCACGCTTCATGTTCCACAAATGAATACCAAGTCTTCAAGGTCACACCAATTTCTTCACTTTCAAAGTCTTCAGAAAGTCTTCAGAATATGAAAGTCTTCAGTTGAAGAACTTCATTTTTAGGGGTCGACTTTCTCTGTAAATATCAAACTCCTCATAGACTTATAGACCTGTGTACACTCACAAACGCATTAGTCCCTTAACCTATAAGTCTTCAATACACCAAAATCACTAAGGGGCACTAGATGCACTTACAATCTCCCCCTTTTTGGTGATTGATGACAACATAGGTTAAGTTTTCAACGGGGATAAATATATGAAGTGTATACACAGATATTGAGGAATTTGATTGCAAGATATAGAAGAACTCCCCCTGAAGATGTGCATAGTGAGGAATTTGCTTTTGAGGCAATGCACATTTGAAGAGTTGAATCATGGAGATCTCCCCCTATATCTTGTAATTCATACACGCATTTGATATATAATATGAAGAATTTGAAATGCATGATGAAATATGGTGCCTGATGAGATTCAGCATGCGTGCAATGTCATTAACGAGGAAATAAGCATGCAGAGCATAATGCAACAAAAGTATCAGAGCACCATCGGGTTTAAGATTACAACTCGATCCAAATAAAGTTTCAGAAGAACGAGAGTTGTAACTTAACAAAAAATGCCCTTAATATAGACCCGCTTGAAGACTAACTCAGATTTCTCCCCCTTTGTCATCAAATGACCAAAAGGATTGGAACTGAGGACTAACGCCCCTGAAGAATTTCAAGTCGATGGAGGAGCGCCAGCGTTGTCGGGGTTGTTTGTTGTAGCAGGGCCTGCCGCAGTGTCGTCCAAATCTTCATACTCATCAGTGTCACGCGATGAAGAATAAGAGCTGGCCACCAAGGAAGGAACTTTGACCTTCTTGAATTTCTTCGGTGGAGGTGCAGACCAGTCAAATTCTTCCTTGAGACCCATAGTCTTCAGATCAGCAGCGCTGTAGACATGAGAGAGAACAGCCCAGGTGCGGTTGAGGGTTTCATGGATGTAGTAGTGGTTCTTCTTCACTGCATTGTGTGTTGAGATCATGTTGTGAAGAATTGAACCAAACTAACGCTTGACCCATTTATGATTGCGATCAACCTTCTGATGAAGACTGAGGAGTAACTCACAGTCAGTCATCACCCTGGGTGCTGTGGCTTGAGGATTTTGCTTGGCTGAGGTATTGGCGGCAGAGTCATGTGTGGCAGAATCGTCATTGGTAGAGTAGGATGCAGCCTTGTGAAATTGACCATCCAATGGACAAATGCCTTCATCGATCACAGCAGCGGCCTTGCCTTTGTCATCAGCTGATGAAATTTTCCATTTGAGGACTTCAATTGGAGGCAAGTAGCTACCATGGTTCAGAGTGTCAGCTTTGTAATTCAGTGAAGATCTTGCCCTGATGAATCTCATAATCCAAGGAGCATAGGGCTTCAGCTCGAATGGTGACATAGCAATATTGGCCAGAGTCCTCATGAAGAAATCATGGAAGTTTATGGGAACGCCATGAATGATGTTGAAAAGCATATTCTTCATGATGCCAACGACTTCTTCATCATTGGAGTCGTGGCCTTTGATGGGACTCATTGTCTTTGTCAGAATTTGATAGACAGTCCGAGGCACATACAATAATTCCTTAACGAGGAATTTGGTTCTTGGGGCCTGCCTTGGCTTTAATGGCTTCATCAGCACTTGCATATAGTGATTTGAAAGTTCTGGTTCATTGTAGATACAATGAGCATCATCAACTGGAGGACTGAGTGGTAGAGCACGAAGCAATTCAGTTGCTGGTGCCTTGTAGTGAGTATTTTCAGACACCCAGTCTAATACCCATGTGTTCACGTCTTCAGCGTTTCTGGTGATGTGCAGGGTTGCATAAAATCGAAGAATGAGTTCTTCATTCCAGTCACAGATATCAATGCAGAAATTCAGAAGTCCTGCATCATGAAGAACACTGAGGACTGGCTCAAAACCGGGCAGAGACTCCATGTCCACATGAAGAATATGTGCATGATCGAAGACTTTGTCTTTGTTGAAGAGCACTGAGGAATAGAAATTGGCTTGGCTGGCAGTCCAGAAACGCCTCTTCCTTATGCGAGCAGAATCATATGGATTGTAATCAGTGAAGAATACATGCTCGACAAAGAAATCTTCAGCCTTGAACTTCTGTTTGCTTGAGAATGGATTCTTTTGCTTTGGCAGAGGGATGTCAGTGAGTTGCATCACCTCCTTAGGAATCGCAAGCTCAGGTTCTTCAGGCTGAGGAATTTCTTGTTCCTCAACAAGTGCAGTCTGAGGATCAGCAGCAGCAGGTTCATCAACACTAGTGGCTGGAATTTCTTCATGCACAGAGAGAGTGGGATGAGTTTCTTCAGAGCCCATTTGAACTGTTGGTGCAGGGGACTGAGGAATCTGTTGGAGCGGGGTGAAGAGAGGAGTATTGGGGTGCTGACTTTCCCAAAAGTCATCATTCATCACAGGTGTGGTGCACCCAATATCCACATCTTCATCTTCAATTTCCTCAACACCTGCCTCTTCAGCTGTGAACTGAGGCATAGGTGAGGAAATGACTAGCGTTGAAGGGATTGCGTCCACTTCAATTTCTTCATCAATCTGCTCTGACGAAGCAGCAGAATGATGTTCTTCATCAGATCCGATGGGGATCTCATAGTCTTCTCCAAAAGGAACAAGGTCCTTTGACGGCATGGAGGAGATTGGAACAACATCAATTGGATTTTCAAGTGAGCTGGTCATTGGCTTCATTTTCTTTGCAGCCGAAGAATTTGACATAGCTGATGCCTTCCTTTTCTTCACTGCAGCTCGCTCTGCAGCCTTGGTTTTCTTCACATCAAATGCACATGGAAGAATTGGAGTTGGTGTAGGTGCAGATGGAGCTGAGGAATCTGGTCGATTTTCTTCAGGCGCAACTGATGCAGTTGCCCTGACTTCTTCATTTTCTTCAGGCGCACCACTAGTGGATGCCCTGGCAATTTCTTCAGCAGCTGGAATGGGATCATCAGCCCTGGAACTAGCATTTTCATCAGCAGCCTGAACTTCATCAGCGGTGCTGGCATGTTCTTCAGTCGGCTGAGCTGAGGCTTCAGCCTGAGGAATTTCATGTTGCGTTGAGGCTGCAACATTGGTGAATTTCTTCGTCAGGTTGACGAATCTGACTTTGGCCCCTTGCCAATCAGCATAATAAGCATCAAAGTTTTTGCTGAGGTCTTGAATTTCAGTCTGGACCTTGAGAAGTTCTTCAGGTGTCATTTTGACAATGTTTTTCTTCAGGAACTTCTCCTTTCTGTATTGAGCTTTCTTGATCTCTCTTGCCTTTTCAAACTTCCATTTCTCTTCAGTGATGAAATGGGTCAGCATGTGATTTTGACCAGCGATCAGATGAAAATCAGGCATGGGGGTGTTTGGATCCTTGTGCCAGAGATCAATGTAATCGAGGATTTTCCTCAGATCCAACAGCAGTGGCACAGAAGTGCCTTTGGCTCTAGCGGCCTTCACCTGTCTGTCTCTGATGATTTCTGCGAGTTTATCATGAGAAGCTTCATCATCAGATGGCACATGGAATGCGACCTGTTTCTTCTTTGGACTTGGCTGAGGACCTCGTCCAGCTGTTGCTTTGGTCTTCAGCAGAGTCGGGCCAGATGATGAAATTGGTGTAGCTGAGGAACTTGCTGAGACACCATAGGCAATCGAGAAACCAGCAGTCCTTTGACATGTAGTCAGATGCACAAGAGCTGAGGACTTTGTCGGAACTGCTGAGGACTTGGGAGGAGCAGGAGCAGTGTGAGGAATTTGCTGTGAGGGCGCTGCTGAGGAACTTGGCCGTGAGGGCGCTGATGGTGAAGCACTTGGCTTACGAGCAGGCTTCTTTGGCATGGATTTCCTCGGTTGGACCGAGGCCTCAGTAGCAGTAGCAGTGGCAGAATCCTCATTGAATTTCTTCACTGCCTCCTTGGCCTGTCTTGCCAATTTGGCTTGGCGCTTAGCCCACTCTTCAGGAAAGTCCTCACCACGTTTGATGCTTGTGGGATCAGCTACTTGGCCAGGTGCCAATGGAGCTCTTGGGCACGGAGGATTGAGGGCAAATTTCTTCATGTACTTTGGAGTCACATATCTGTATTCCCTCCATTCCCTTGCCCATCTCCGTTCAATCTTTTGAATGCGCACCTTGCGCTGATTTTTGTTTTCTTTGCCAAATTTTGCTTCATCAGGTGTGCAATAGTCAGCATAAATTTCCTCAGGGATTTCAAACACTGTCATAACCTCAGGTTTCTTTCCTCCTTTCTGCGGCTTCTTACCGTCTGCCATATTCTTCAGTTGAGGAATTTGAACAATTGAGTTCTCTGAAGAAGTATGCAGTTTTTCTTCGAGGAACGCTGCAAATGAGTTAAGTTGATGAGAACCTAGTGATTCAGCAGCAGACATGAGTACCTATGAACAGAGTACAGGTGCGAGGAATTTGGAGAGGTCATATGCGTTCTGAGAAGGTTTTTAGAAAAGAACAAGTTTTGAGGAATTTGACCAGATGAGCCTTTTAGGTTCCAGAGTTGTATAGATCGAGGATCCACACAATTGAGGAATCTTGAGGAAAATCATTGCTTAGAGAAACGAATCAAGATCATATGAAGTGTGTGGTGTTCATATGTGTGAAGATTTGAGGAATAAACACCTTTGAAGATTTTTAGGAAAGCTTGAGAATCAAAGCGAGTAATAAAAGTAACTTTTAATTACCCGAAGTGAAGAACACGACGAACTGAGAAGAACAGATGGGAAGTTCGTCAGGTTAGATCTTCCTTGCCCTAACTTGGCGGAGGAAGATAGCTACGGCGGCGGCGGAGTGAAGATTTCCGCGGTCGGCGTGAGTACGGCGGCGACGAGGTCGAGGCAGTGAAGCTCTTCCTCACCGGCGATGATGGAGTAGTGGTGGCGCTAGGGTTTGAGGAGCTCGAGCGGGAGAGAGAGATCGAGCGGAGTAAATGAAGTGATGAAGGAGACAGGGGTATTTATAGACACGGTGAAAAACAGTTCGCCCGAAGATTTAGGACGAACGTGCCCCTGCCCTTTCTCCTTCACGCGACATGTGGCACCCACGTACTGTGTAGTGGAGATCATGTACGATCGTGGGTGAATAGAATAATGCATCATGGGATGCGGAACATTTTGTGCGGCAAAACCGAAAATTTGGATAAGATTTGTTTTAAAGTTTCGTTCGCAATTTCTTCAGCTGACAAGGATACAGTGAAGATTTTGAACGAGTTTCAAATAGAACGCACATGAAGAATTTGTGAATAGATTGGGTTGAGTATAGCATAGAGGGGAAGGGTCCGATCACATTCACTTAGCAAAAAAACAACTTGAAGAAATAGCTATAAGTGAATGCTATAGAGGACATAAACTCATATATATATATATATATATATATATATATATATATATATCCAATGAAGAAAAAACGAAGGAAACAGTGAAGATTTTGCAAAGTTGAGGAATTTGAAAAAACTGAAGAATTTCAAAACTGAGGAAAAACTCAAATTGAAGATTTTCAACTTTTTGTGGTGGCGTGACCCACCGTATAAGAATGATGATTTCAGACACCGTGTACAATTGTCGTGGGGTTCTGAGAATCAAATTCTTCATTAATTTCTTCACACTTAGAGTGTTATTCTTCATTGATTGAAGAAACACGTTTCTTCATGTGTTGCACATCTAAGTCATCAATTCTGCATAAGTGTTAGGATGCATGTCCTTTTCAAAGAACATTCGAAGATTCTAAGATATTTAGTTCACACCGCAACTTGCTAAATCTCTTCTCATCCAAGGGCTTAGTGAAGATATCAGCTAGCTGTTCTTCAGTCTTCACGTGCTCGATGGAGATGTCACCCTTCAACACATGATCACGAAGAAAATGATGACGAATCTGAATGTGCTTTGTCTTCGAGTGCTGAACTCGGTTGTGAGAAATCTTGATGGCACTCTCATTGTCGCAGAAGAGAGGCACATTCTTCACGTTGACGCCATAGTCCTTGAGCGTTTGCTTCATCCAAAGCAGTTGAGCACAGCACGATCCAGCATCAATGTATTCAGCTTCCGCAGTAGACAGTGATATGCAGTTCTGTTTCTTCGAGGACCAACAGACCAAAGATCGTCCGAGGAAATGACAAGTGCCGGAAGTTGACTTGCGGTCCACACGATCACCAGCATAGTCAGAGTCAGAATATCCAATGAGATCAAAAACAGAGCCCTTGGGGTACCATAATCCTAGTGTTGGTGTGTGAGCTAGATATCGAAGAATATGCTTCACAGCCTTATGGTGTGATTCCTTCGGTGCAGCTTGAAATCGGGCACACATGCAAACACTAAGCATTATATCTGGCCTAGATGCACATAAGTACAATAAAGAACCAATCATGGAGCGGTATACCTTGTGGTCGAAGTCAATACCATTTTCATCAGTGCATAGTTGGCCTTTTGTGGGCATAGGAATTTTGACGCCTTTGCAATCTTGCATGCCGAATTTCCTCAGTACATCTTTGAGGTATTTCTCCTGAGATATGAATATGCCATTGCGCTGTTGACGAATTTGAAGACCTAAAAAGAATTTCAACTCTCCCATCATAGACATTTGATATTCTTCACTCATCATATAGGCAAATTCATCACTATAACGTTGGTCAGTACAGCCAAAGATAATATCATCAACATATATTTGGCACACAAACAGTTCACCATCATAAGATTTAGTAAAGAGAGTAGGGTCGAGTGAACCGGGTGTGAAGCCATTCTTCACGAAGAATTCCTTCAATGTATCATACCACGCCCGAGGGGCTTGCTTGAGGCCATAGAGGGCCTTATTCAGTTTGAAGACTTTGTCAGGATTCTTTGGATCTTCAAAACCTGGGGGTTGAGCAACATATACTTCTTCCTCAAGCTTACCATTGAGGAATGCACTTTTCACATCCATTTGATATAAGATGATATCATGATGATTAGCATAAGCAAGTAATATGCGAATAGCCTCAAGTCTAGCAACAGGTGCAAAAGTTTCATCGAAATCAATTCCTTCAACCTGTGTGTAGCCTTGAGCTACCAGTCGTGCCTTATTCCTTACCACAAGGCCATTTTCATCTTGCTTGTTGCGGTAGATCCACTTTGTGCCAATGATATTATGCTTGTGAGGATCTGGACGTTTGACCAGTTCCCAGACATTGTTGAGCTCGAACTGATGTAATTCTTCTTGCATAGCCTGAATCCACTCCGGCTCCAAAAATGCTTCATCTACCTTAGTGGGCTCTGTGATAGAGACAAAAGCATAGTGCCCACAAAAGTTAGATAAATGTGAAGCTTTTGAGCATGTGAGAGGACCTGGCGCTTCAATGTCATCGATGATCTTGTCAACTTGTACTTCTTTTGCTACGCGAGGATGAGCTGGTTGACGCCGAGGTATTTGATCATTTTCCTCAGCACCATGGTCTTCGGGTGCAACAGCTCGATGTTCTTCGCGTACTGGAATGAATTCTTCAGCTAATTCTTCGGTAGGAATGACATCCTCAGTTGCCTTGAACATGATAGAATCCTCAGGTGCTGGTTCATCTAACACAGAAGGTAGGTGCTCTCTTTGCGAGTCATTAGTTTCATCGAACCGCACATCTATAGTTTCAACAATCTTGTGAAGAACAATGTTGAAGACTCTGTAGGTGTGCGAGTCCTTTCCGTAACCAAGCATAAAACCTTCATGTGCTTTCGGTGCAAATTTAGAATTGTGGCGAGGATCTCTAATCCAGCATCTAGCACCGAAGACTTTGAAATAACTCACATTGGGTTTCTTGTCAGTGAGGAGTTCATAGGCCGTCTTCTTGAAGAATTTGTGAAGATATACTCTGTTGATGATGTGACACGCAGTATCAATTGCATCAATCCAAAAACGATCCGGCATTTTGTATTCATCAAGCATAGTGCGAGCCATCTCAACAAGAGTTCTGTTCTTGCGCTCCACGACGCCATTTTGCTGAGGAGTATAAGGAGCAGATAATTCATGAGTAATACCAAGTTCATCAAGATAGTCATCAAGACCGGAATTCTTGAACTCAGTTCCATTGTCACTTCTGATGTGCTTGATCTTCACACCAAAGTTGGTTGAAGCCCTCGAGGAAAATCGTTTGAAGACTTCTTGCACTTCATGTTTGTAAGTAACAATGTGTACCCATATATATCGAGAGTAATCATCAACAATAACAAAACCATATAGAGAAGCAGCATTAGTGACTGCTGAGTAATGATTAGGTCCGAAGAGGTCCATGTGAAGCAATTCGAATGGACGAGTAGTGGTCATGATAGTCTTCGCTGGATGCTTGGTCTTAGTCATTTTTCCAGCTTCACAGGCTCCGCAGAAGTGATCCTTGAGGAATTTGACATTCTCAATGCCAATGACATGCTTCTTCTTCGCAAGCGTGTGCAAATTCCTCATGCCTGCGTGACCAAGTCGTCGATGCCATAGCCAGCCTTCTGAAGCTTTTGCATGTAGACACACGGCTGGTTGTGGTCCTGTAGAGAAATGAACAATATACAAATCTCCTCTCCTAAAGCCTTCGAAGACTTTGGAATTGTTAGCTTCCATAATCACAACACAGCGATACTTGCCAAAGACAACAACCATATCAAGATCACAAAGCATTGAGACTGACATGAGATTGTATCCTAAGGACTCAACAAGCATGACTTTGTCCATGTGTTTATCCTTAGAGATCGCAACCTTACCAAGACCCAATACCTGACTTTTGCCTTTGTCAGCAAAGATGATATGCTTCAGATGTGACGGTGATAAAGGAGCATCCATCAAGAAATTCTTGTCACCAGTCATGTGATTTGTACATCCACTATCGAGGACCCATTCAGTGGTTTTGGGTTGATCATCCTGCAGATGAATTAGTGTAACTTACAATCTCATATGCTTCATCAGTGAAGAATATGATATCAAGTTCATCAGATGAATTTCATCAAGCGGTAAATAGATATAGCAGTAGGAGGACGTGTGAAATGAAGATTCATTTCATCATGGTTAGCCTGCGTCCTTTCAGGCATTTTTGTCAGGTCCCCAACAAATTCTTCAGACGTTAAAGGCACGTCTGGAGACCTGACCCTGCAGAAGAGATTAGTTCTTTTTCTTCACCACCCACATCTGAAGGGGTGGCAAAGAGTTCATCACTCTGCGAGCACCATACGAGAATGGTGGCATAGGAGCCAAACCATTTCGTTTCACATAAGAGGGGTTAGGGTAAGCATATGAATAAGCAGAGAAATTCTTCGAGGACTTATGAACATAATGATTTGAAGAATAATGTGCATATTCGTAGCCCTTAGCTCTACCCTGCGAAACAGAGTTGTTAGCACGATGATAGTCATATGAGGACTTTGATCCATTTGTGGAATTTGATCCACGTGAGGAATTTGGTCCATATGAAGAGTTTTTTCTGGGGTTCCCATTCTTCACAGGTGGTGTCATGAGGACATTCACCTGAAGACTTTCAACATAAGTTTTGGGAACCCAGATTTTCTTCATAGGGGAACCGTTCCTGCAGTTAGTCCCAACATATCTAGCAAATACTTCACCATTCTGATTTTTGAACAATTTATAGTTGGAGTCAAATGACTCATCAGAAGAATGAAGAGATTCACATGTAAAGCCAGATAACATGGACGGATCAACTGGAGGTCCCTTTGCAGCAACCCATGAGGTTTTGGGGTACTGCTCAGGCTTCCAATATGTTCCATCAGCATTGAGTTTCCTCTCAAAGGCAATACCCTCTTTCCTAGGGTTTCTGTTGAGGATTTGCTTTTTGAGCACATCACAAAGAATCTGATGCCCTTTGAGGCTTTTGTACATGCCTGTCGTGTACAGTTCCTTCAGCCCTGCATCGTCAGTGATACTAGCAGTGTCCTCAGATGAGGAATTAGTGATAGCAGAGGCAGGTGAAGAATTTGTAACAGTTGAAGCATTTGAACATTCAGGTGAAGAATTAGCAGATTCACGTTCAATGCACTTTAAGCATGGAGGAATAAATTCTTCCTGAGAAGTGCTGATTTGTTGAGCAAGTAATGAATCGCGCTCCTTCTAAAGATCTTCATAACTCACTCTTAGCTTCTCAAGATCTTGCTTTCTTTGAAGAAATTCATAAGAAAGTTTCTCATGATCAGATAAGAGAGTGTTATGATGACTTTGAAGGTTATCAAGCCTAGACTGAATTCTCTGAAGATTTTCAGTCAGGGCTTTAGTGCGATCCATTTCTTCACCCAGCATATCATCACTTTTGTCTAGCATGTTTTGAACCTTTTCAAAAGCCCTTTGTTGTTTTACAGCAATCTTTGCAAGTTTAGAGTAGTTGGGCTTGAGATTCTCATCAGATTCATTTTCACTAGATTCAGAGGAGGTGTATTTGAGTACCTTTGCACCTTTTGCCATGAAGCAATAGGTGGGAGCGTAGTCATCATCATCTTCATCAGGCTTGTCGGTGGGGTCAGTTTCTTCAGTGTTGAAGATGGACTTGCTAACGAAAGCAGTAGCGAAAGCCAGACTCGCCACCCCAGATTCGGATTCTTCAGACGCTTCCTCTTCCTCATTTTCCTCAGATTCAGCTTCAGAGTCCATTTCCTTGCCAATGAATGCCCGAGCCTTCTTGGAGCTGCTCTTCTTGTGAGATGAAGACTTCGAGGATTTTGATGACGAAGATTTTGACGATTTCTTCTTTTTCTTCGCATCATCAGAACTGTAATCCTTGTATTTCTTCTTCTTCAATTCCTTTTCCCACTGAGGACAATCTTGAATATAGTGACCAGGTTTCTTACATTTGTGACACAGCCTTCTCTTATAGTCACTTGATGAGGAATCACTGCTTCTTGAGGATTTTCCAAAGCGACCACGTCTTGAGAACTTCTGGAATTTCTTCACGAGCAGTGCTAGCTCCTGGGTCAATTCTTCAGGATCACCAAGGCTACTACCAAAGTCCTCACATTCAGACTCAGACACAACCTTGGCCTTCAGGGCACGTGGTTTGCCATAACTCGAACCATAGAGATCTCTCTTTTCAGCAAGCTGGAACTCGTGAGTATTTAGCCTTTCGAGGATATCGGCAGGATCAAGAGACTTGTAGTCAGCCCGTTCTTGTATCATCAGACCCAGAGTATCAAATGAGGAATCAAGCGATCTCAGCAGTTTCTTCACTACCTCATGGTCAGTGATGTCAGTGGCACCGAGGGCTTGAAGCTCATTTGAGATGTCAGTGAGGCGATCAAAGGTTTGTTGGACATTTTCATTGTCGAGTCTCTTGAAGCGGTTGAAGAGATTCTGAAGAACATCAACTCGAGAGTCACGCTGAGTTGAGACTCCTTCATTCACTTTGGACAGCCTATCCCAGATAAGCTTAGCAGTTTCCAAAGCACTTACTCTTCCATACTGTCCTTTACTCAAATGGCCACATATGATATTCTTTGCTTGAGAATCGAGTTGCTTGAATCTCTTCACATCGGTAGCATTCAGTGAGGGTGAAACAGAGGGAACACCATTTTCCACAACATACCAGAGATCGTTCTCAATTGCCTCGAGATGCATTCGCATCTTGTTTTTCCAGCAGGGGTAGTCTGTTCCATCGAAGGTAGGACACCCAGCCGAGACCTTGATCATACCTGCGGTCGACATAACTAAAACTCCAGGCGGTTAAACCAAAATCACACAGAATAAGGGAGTACCTTGCTCTGATACCAATTGAAAGTGCGTTATGTTGACTAGAGGGGGCGGTGAATAGGTGATTTTTATGAATTTTTCACTGAGGAATTTGCCGCTGAGGAAATTCCTTAGCGAAGAACTATTAGCAGCGGAATAAGTACTCAGAAGTAAGCATAACAGATTACAAGCATGGTCATCATGATGAAGTGAGGACTAGCACAGAGTACAGAAAGCGTAATCACAGGATAACACAAGATGAAGACAAACAGACTGAAGAAATTGAACTGAGGAAATTGAGAAAGTCTTCAGTCAAAGTCTTCAGACACAGATATGAACAAACACTCAACACAGTAATGAGGAAATGAAAGGGTTGAGGAAATAGAACCAGTAGGTTGGTGAAGACAATGATTTGGTAGACCAGTTCCAACTGCTGTCTCAGTTGTACGTCTGGTTGGAGCGGCTGAGTATTTAAACTCGAGGACACGCAGTCCCAGAAACCCAGTCTCTGAGCACGCAGCTCAGGACACCCAGTCCTCACCGTATTCTCCTTGAACTAAGATCACACAGATCCCGTCCAATCACTCGTGGTAAGTCTTCAGGCGACTTCCAAACCTTCATAGACTTGGTCACTCGGCGATCCACAATTCCTCTTGGATGCTCTAGACCTTGACGCCTAACCGTCTGGAAGAAGCACAGTCTTCAAAGGTAACAAGCGTCGGATCCACGCGGGATCAATTTCTTCAGTGATGCTCAATCACTTTGGGTTTTGTAGGTGTTTGGGTTCGGGATTTTCCTCACTAGATGATTTTCGCTCAAAGTCCTCGGAGGATGGGTTGCTCTCAAATGACAAGTGTCAAGTTCTCTCGGAGCAGCCAACCAGCTAGTGGTTGTAGGGGGCGGCTATTTATAGCCTAGGGAGCAGCCCGACATGATAAGACATAAATGCCCTTCAATGATATGACCGTTAGGTGGATAAGGTATTTTGGGACAGCTGGCGCGCAACACAACAACGGTCGGAAATTTGACTCTCAAATTCCTCAGGGCTATCATGTTCCTCACTGTGTAGGTAATTCGCACTGGCGAATTCCTAACTCCTCAGTCAGAACAAATTCATCAGCGACCAGAAGAACTTCGTCTCTGTCACTGAAGAAAGTGACTGAACTGTATGAGATTTCCAAAGGCTTCACTCGAAGGGATTGGTAGGTGTAGGATTTTGAGTTGAGCATCACATGGAAATTTTTCCTTAGTATTTCCTCGACCCCCTTTAACAGTACGGTGTTTCCTATGACTCAAGAAAGAGAAAATGAAACTATGAAAACAAAAGTCTTCACGCTTCATGTTCCTTAAATGAATATCAAGTCTTCAAGGTCACACCAATTTCTTCACTTTCAGAGTCTTCAGAAAGTCTTCAGAATATCAAAGTCTTCAGTTGAAGAACTTCATTTTTAGGGGTCGACTTTCTCTGTAAATATCAAACTCCTCATAGACTTATAGACCTGTGTACACTCACAAACGCATTAGTCCCTTAACCTATAAGTCTTCAATACACCAAAATCACTAAGTGGCACTAGATGCACTTACACATTATGAATATGTGTATCACTACTATCGAGATTCAACAAAAATAGACCACTCTCCAAGGGTGCATGACCATAAAAGATATTACTCATATAAATAGAACAACCATTATACTCTGATTTAAATGAATAACCGTCTCACATCAAACAAGATCCAAATATAATGTTCATGCTTAACGCTAGCACCAAATAACAATTATTCAGGTCTAAAACTAATCCCGAAGGTAGATGTAGAGGTAGTGTGCCGACCGCAATCACAACGACTTTGGAACCATTTCCCACGCGCATCGTCACCTCATCCTTAGCCAATCTTCACTTAATCCGCAGTCCCTGTTTCGAGTTGCAAATATTAGCAACAGAACCAGTATTAAATACCCAGGTGCTACTGCGAGCATTAGTAAGGTACACATCAACAACATGTATATCACATATACCTTTGTTCACCTTGCCATCCTTCTTATCCGCCAAATACTTGGGTCAGTTCCGCTTCTAGTGACCAGTCCCTTTGAAGTAGAAGCACTCAGTCTCAGGCTTAGGTCCAGACTTAGGCTTCTTCCCTTGAGCGGCAACTTGCTTGCAATTCTTCTTGAAGTTCCCATTCTTCTTCCCTTTACCCTTTTTCTTGAAACTGGTGGTCTTGTTGACCATCAACACTTGATGTTCCTTTTTAATTTCTACCTCCGCAGCTTTTATCATTGTGAAGAGCTCAGGAATTGTTTTGTTCATCCCTTGCATATTATAGTTCATCATGAAGCTCTTGTAGCTTGGTGGCAGTGATTGAAGAATTCTGTCAATGACACTATCATCAGGAAGATCAACTCCCAGTTGAATCAAGTGATTATTATACCCAGACATTTTGAGTATATGTTCACTGACAGAACTATTCTCCTCCATCTTGCAGCTATAGAACTTATTGGAGACTTCATATCTCTCAATTCGGGCATTTGCTTGAAATATTAACTTCAACTCCTGGAACATCTCATATGCTCCATGATGTTCAAAACATCGTTGAAGTCCCGGTTCTAAGCCGTAAAGCATGGCACACTGAACTATCGAGTAGTCATAAGCTTTGCTCTGCTAGACGTTCTTAACGTCGTCAGTTGCATCTGCAGCAGGCCTGTCACCCAGCGGTGCTTCCATGACGTAATTCTTCTGTGCATCAATGAGGATAATCCTCAAATTGTGGACTCAGTCCGTGTAATTGCTACCATCATCTTTCAACTTAGCTTTCTCAAGGAACGCATTAAAATTCAACGGAACAACAACACGGGCCATCTATCTACAACAAACATAGACAAGCAAAATACTATCTGGTACTAAGTTCATAATAAATTTAAGTTCAATTAATCATATTACTTAAGAACTCCCACTTAGATAGACATCCCTCTAATCATCTAAGTGATCACGTGATCCAAATCAACTAAACCATGTCCGATCATCACGTGAGATGGCGTAGTTTTCAATGGTGAACATCACTATGTTGATTATATCTACTATATGATTCACGCTCGAACTTTCGGTCTTAGTGTTCTGAGGACATATATTTATATGCTAGGCTCGTCAAGTTTAACCTGAGTATTCTGCGTGTGTAAAAACTTTCTTACACTTGTTGTATTTGAACGTAGAGCTTATCACACCCGATCATAACGTGGTGTCTCAGCACGAAGAACTTTCACAACGGTGCATACTCAGGGAGAACACTTATACATTGAAATTTAGTGAGAGATCATCTTATAATGCTACTATCAATCAAGCAAAATAAGATGCATAAAGGATAAACATCACATGCAATCAATATAAGTGATATGATATGGCCATCATCATCTTGTGCTTGTGATCTCCATCTCCGAAGCACCGTCATGACCACCATCATCACCAGCGCGAAACCTTGATCTTTATCGTAGCATCGTTGTCGTCTCGCCAACTATTGCTTCTACGACTATCGCTACCGCTTAGTGATAAAGTAAAGCAATTACAGGGCGATTGTATTGCATACAATAAAGCGACAACCATATGGCTCCTGCCAGTTGCCGATAACTTTGTTACAAAACATGATCATCTCATACAATAAATTTAGCATCATGTCTTGACCATATCACATCACAACATGCCCTCCAAAAACAAGTTAGACGTCCTCTACTTTGTTGTTGCAAGTTTTACATGGCTGCTACGGGTTGAGCAAGAACCGTTCTTACCTACGCATCAAAACCACAACGATAGTTCATCAAGTTAGTGCTATTTTAACCTTCTCAAGGGCCGGGCGTAGCCACACTCAGTTCAACTAAAGTTGAAGAAACTGACCTGCCAGCCACCTATGTGCAAAGCACGTCGGTAGAACCAGTCTCGCGTAAGCGTACGCGTAATGTCAGTCCGGGCCGCTTCATCCAACAATACCGCCGAACCAAAGTATGACATGCTGGTAAGTAGTATGACTTGTATCGCCAACAACTCACTTGTGTTCTACTCGTGCATATAACATCTACGCATCAAATCAGGCTCGGATGTCACTGTTGGGGAACGTAGTAATTTCAAATATAGTACTATGTACACACAAGATCATGGTGATGCATAGAAAGGAGAGAGGAGAGTGTTGTCCACGTACCCTCGTAGACCGTAAGCGGAAGCGTTAGCACAATGCGGTTGATGTAGTCGTACCTCTTCACGATCCGACCGATCAAGTACCGAACGTACGGCACCTCCGAGTTCAGCACACGTTCAGCTCGATGACGTCCCACGAACTTCGATCTAGCAGAGCTTTGCGAGGGAGTTCCGTCAGCACGACAATGTGTTGATGGTGTTGATGATGCTACCGACGCAGGGCTTCGCCTAAGCACTGCTACGATATTACCGAGGTGGAATCTGGTGGAGGGGGACACCGCACACGGCTAAGAGATCAAAGATCAATTGTTGTGTCTATAGGTTCCCCCTTTCCCCTGTATATAAAGGATCAAGGGGAAGGGGGTGGCCAGCTACGAGGAGGCATGCCAGGGAGGAGTCCTACTCCCACCGAGAGTAGGACTCCCTCTTTTCCTAGTTGGAGTAGGAGAGGGAAAGGAAGGGAGAGAGGAGAGGAAGCAAAGGGGTGCACCTCCCCCCTCCTTGTCCTATTTAGACTGGAGGGGGAGGGGGCGCGCGGCCTGCCCTATCCACCCCTCCTCTTCTCCACTAGGGCCCATGAGGCATAATAAACCCCCCAAGGGGTTCAGGTAACACCCCGGTACTCCGGTATATGCCCGAAACCTTTTGAAACAATTCTGGTGTCCGAACATAGTCATCAAATATATCTTTACGTCTTGACCATTTCGAGACTCCTCGTCATGTCCGTGATCATATCCGGGACTCGGAACTACCTTCGGTATATCAAAACACAAAAACTCATAATAACGATCGTCACCAAACTTTAAGTGTGCGGACCCTACGGGTTCGAGAAGTATGTGGACATGACCGAGACTCATTTCTGGTCAATAACCAATAGCAGAACCTGGATGCTCATATTGGTTCCCACATATTCTAGGAAGATCTTTATCGGTCAAACCGCATAACAACATACGTTGTTCCCTTTGTTATCGGTATGTTTCTTGCCCGAGATTCGATCGTCGGTATCTCAATACCTAGTTCAATCTCGTTACAGACAAGTCTCTTTACTCGTTATGTAATGCATCATCCCGCAACTAAATCATTAGTCAGATTGCTTGCAAGGCTTATAGTGATGTGCAATACCGAGGGGGCCCAGAGATACCTCTCCGACAATCGGAGTGACAAATACTAATCTCGAAATACGCCAACTCAACAGGTACGTTCGGAGACACCTGTAGCGCTCCTTTATAATCACCCAGATACGTTGTGACGTTTGGTAGCACACAAAGTGTTCCTCCGGTAAACGGGAGTTGCATAATCTCATAGTCGTAGGAACATGTATAAGTCATGAAGAAAGCAATAGCAACATACTAAATGTTCAAGTGCTAAGCTAACGGAATGGGTCAAGTCAATCACATCATTCTCCTAATGATGTGATCATGTTAATCAAATGACAACTCATGTCTATGGCTAGGAAACACAACCATCTTTGATCAACGAGCTAGTCAAGTAGAGGCATACTAGTAACACTATGTTTGTCTATGTATTCACACATGTATTATGTTTCCGGTTAATACAATTCTAGCATTAATAATAAACATTTATCATGCTATAGGAAATAAATAATAACTTTATTATTGCCTCTAGGGCATATTTCCTTCACCACCGTCCTCCACAACTTCTCGTTTCCAGCGAACCACAAGAAGATCGTTGGAAAAACAGAAGGAGGACACAACACTGCCAGTAGAAAGAGGTATTCCTCTTCCCTTATTCGTGCAAATCTTACGTCTCTGCTCACACCTTATTCATCCCACGAAAGAAACTAGTTGAGCGCTTCTTACTGCATCTTCTTCGTGATACTAAATGCACAAGGTTTCCTCCCTTTACTATTTCACCTTTGCTAGAGGTCAGTAGCCCGCCTGGATTTCAATTCAGGGTCAGCCGAACCGCAATTAAATGAAGCAGCACCCGCTTGGGCGTGTGGAGCACCTAGTCCGCCTGTTCGCTGGGGAAGTGGCGCACCGGTGTCTATCATAGGGGTGTGGGGCGCAGGAGCTGCTTGCACCCGATCTGGAGGTCGACGAGGCTTGAATGGATGGCCGGGGGCAGTGCCAAGCACGGCGGTGCGGTGAGGTTGAGGGGAGGGTGCAGGCAGGGGAGGAATACTGGGCCGGTGGTTGCTGGCGTTTCGAGGAAGATCGTCAACATTGGCTGGCTGGAGGTAGATGAAGGTGATCTGCCCGTTCTTTGTACATCGGACAGTGCAGAAAAAATGGACTAACCTTTTTGTTTTCAGTCGACTGTTATTTTCATAGAATCATGTAGTAATTTAGTGTGCCATGCATGTTGTAGAGCTATCATATGTCTCCCATCATTTATTTCTCACCGACCTGCTATCTTCTACATTTACACTGTACTAATTGTGCACACACTTCACCCATACTCACACTATTGTTTTTTTATGCATGGGTATTTCAGACTCAGACGCAGTGTTGATGAATGCAGAAAAGAAAAGACAGAAGTCACTCCAGTGTAATTCAAAGATAAGCACTAAGCGTTTCAGCGCTCTAAAGGGTGCAGTGTCAGCAGTTGGAGACAATAAACGTAGCTCTGCAGTTGATGATCTCAATTGCCACACACAACCATCCCAGGTGCTTACTTTAACTTCGTGCTATCAAATGTGGTTGCATGTTGCATATGGTGTCTAGCTTATATTTCTTCCAGTTTGGTTAAATTGCATCTTCTTACTTTACACATTATACCTTTGATAATGACATGCCTTCCCGTTTTTGATACATACTACATATGTCTATTAACCATGTTTGTACATCAAACTAATGCTCTTTTGTATCCCTCGTCAATCACTTATGATGAGACAATCACCCCCGTGGGTTAATGTGAGACACCCTACTCGTTTAAAGAGTGCAGTGTCATCCTCCCCACATGATTCTCAAGAAACAGCAATGCTAAATGAAGATAGTCAATGTAGCTCTCTAGTTGATGACCGCAATTCCCCCACACCATCATCGCAGGTGCTTGCTCTTACTTGGTAGTGTGATATGTGGTTGCATGTTGCATATGGTGTCTACCTTGTAATGCTTCTAATTAGGGTAAATTGCATCTCCTTCTGTGAATATGAAATGCCTTCCTATTTTTGGTACATAGTACGTCTTTCTATTAACCATGTTCTTACTTCAAACTACTTTTCTTGTGTATCCCTCGTTAATCACTTCTGACAATACACCTTCAAGTTGATAGTGTAATATTGGTTGCATCTTGCATATCATTTCAAACATGTATTGACTCTAATTTGTTGAAGTGCAACTTATAATGAGACACATCTAACTTGCTAGAGTGATTTTGGTTGGATCTTTCATATGGTGTCTAGATTGCATTGCTTCCAATTTGTTGAAATGCCTTCTGCTTAGCGTTTTTCATACATATTCCATCCTCCTACAATGTGGTTGCCATACATAAAAGTTGTGTTTGTCAGTATCATGCATCAACGAATTTGCAAGTGCGAATTTCATCGCTTTTTCTTGTGTGTTTACTTGACAAGGCAAAATCTGAAAGGACGAAGGCACGGAATGATGGTGGTCCTCTGGAGCAACCAAAACAGATATCTATGCAGATTCTCCTGTTACTCGTACTACAGTGCTAGTTCCAAATCTCATCTCCCCTACTCCACAACCCAAGGTGCTTGCTCTAACATGGCAGTGTGATATCTGGTTGCATGTTGCATATGGTGCCTAGCTTGTATTGCTCCTAAATTGTTAAATTGCATCTCCTTAGCTTACACATTATACATGTGAATATGACACGCCTTCCTGTTTTTGGTACATACTACATCTGCCTATCTCACCATGTTCTTACATCAAACTACTGTTCTTGTTTATCCTGCATCTATCGCTTATGATGAGACAGTGACGGGTGTGGGTTAATATGAGACACACTACTCTTATAAAGAATGCAATTTCATCATCTCCACATGATTCTCAAGAACCAGCAGGCCTAAATGAAGATATTGAACGTAGCTCTGTACTTGAAGACCGCACTTCCCCTACACCACCATCACAGGTGCTTGCTCTAACTTTGCAGTGTGATATGTGGTTGCATGTTGCATACGGTGTCTAGCTTGTAATGCTTTTAATTAGTGTAAATTGCATCTGCTTAGTTTACACACTATACCTGTGAATATGACATGCCTTCCTATTTTTGGTACACACTACATCTATGTGTTAACCTTGTTCTTACATGAAACTACCTCTCTTCTGTATCATGCATCAATCACTTATGATGAGTCACCTTTATTCGTTCCATATTGCATATTATTTCTAGCCTGTTCCCATGTATTGCTTCTAATTTGGTCAAATACATTTGTTAGGGCACCCTTTTAATTTGGCAGAGTGATATTGGTTTCATCTTTCATATAGTTTCTAGCTTGCATTGATTCTAACAAGTTCAAGCACCTTGTGCTTAGTTTACACTTTATAGATCATACATGTCAATATGTCATGCCATCCTGTTTTTCATACATATTCTATCCTCCTATCATGTGGCTCCCTTACATGAAATTAGTGTTTGTCAGTATCGTGCATCAATGAGTTCTGAAGAGCAAATTTTATTCCTTTTTCTTGTGGGTTTGACTTGATAAGGCAAATCAAGAAAGAGGAAGGAAAAGAGTAAGGAAGGCGATGATGGTGGTCCTCTCCAGCAACGTAAACGGAGCATCTGTATCGATTATCGTTGTACTGATAGTGCATTACAAGGTCCAAGTCTCCGCTCCCCTACTCCACCATCCAAGGTGCTTACTCTAACTTGGCAGTGCGATATCTCGTCGCATGTTGCATATGGTGTCTAGCTTGTATTGCTCCTAATTAGTGTAAACTACATCTGCTTAGCTTACACATGATACGTGTGAATATGACATGCTTTCCTGTTTTTGGCACATACTATATTGGTCTATCATACCATGTTCTTACGTGAAACTACTCTTCTTGTGTATCCTGCATCACTCACTTATGATGGTACACCTTTAAGTTGGCAGTGTGATATTGGTTTGCATCTTGAATATGATTTCTAGCATGTATTGATTCTAGTTTGATGAACGCCACCTATGACGAGACGGTTTTAACTAGGCAGAGTGATATTGATTGCACCTTCCATATGGTGTCTAGTTTGTAGTGCTTCTAATTTGTTGAAGTGCCTTCTGCTTAGTTACCACATCATATGTGTGAATATGTCAAGCCGTCCATTTTTTCGTACATATTCCATCCTCGTATCATGACTTTGCCTTTCATCAGAGTAGTGTTCGCTCAGTATCATGCATGAATGAGTTCTGAAGAGCGAATTATATTACTTTTTCTTGTCAGTATCACCTCACAATGCAAAATCAATAAAGCTTAAGGAAATTGGCAAGGCATTGAATGATGGTGGTCCTTCCGAGCAACTGAAATGGAGGTTCTCTACAGATTCTACTCCGCCATCCTCCCAACAAGATTCGCAAGACAATGCAAGGCTAGATAGTCAACATAGTTGTGTAGATGATGAGCACATCTCCCCTACTCCACCATCACAGGTGCTTGCTCTAACTTGGCACTATTATATGTGGTTGCATGTTGCGTATGATGTCTAGCTTTTATTGCTTCTAACTTTGTTGAATTGCATCTGCTTACTTTACACATAATGCCTGTGAATATGACATGTGTTCTGGTTTCTACATCAGACTACTGTTCTGGCATATCCCGCATCAGTCACTTATGATAAGGAACCTTTAAGTCACCCCTTTGATATTGGTTGTGTCTTGCATATGATTTCTAGCATGTACTACTTCTAATTTGTTGAAACGCCATACAGTTTGAACATGGCAGAGTGATATTGGTTGCATCTTTTATATGGTGTCTAGCTTGCAGTGCTTCAAATTTGTTGTAATGCCTTCTGCTTAGTTACCACATCATAGGTGTGAATATGTCACGCCATCCTATTTTTCATACATATTCCATCCTCGCATCATGTGTTTGCCTTTCATCCGAGTAGTGTTCGTCAGTATCATGCACGAATGAGTTCTAAAGAGCGAATTTTATTCCTTTTTCTTATCGGTTTGACTTCACAATGCAAAATCATTACAGCTGAAGGAAATTGGTCCGGCAGTGGATGATGGTGGTCCTTCGGAGCAACTCAAAAAGGGGGTCTCTACAGATTCTACTCCGCCATCCTCCCAACAAGATTCGCAAGACAACACAAGGCTGGACAGTCAATGTAGCTATGTACATGATAAGCACATCTCCCCTACTCCACCATCACAGTTGCTTGCTCTAACTTGGCACTATTATATGTGGTTGCATGTTGCGTATGATGTCTAGCTTGTATTGCTTCTAACTTGAATTGCATCTGCTTACTTTACACATAATGCCTGTGAATATGACACGTGTTCCTGTTTCTAGAACATACGTGTACATGATGAGCACATCTCCCCTACTCCACCATCATAGGTGCTTGCTCTTACTTGGAACTGTTATATGTGGTTGCGTTTTCCGTATGATGTCTAGTTTGTATTGCTTCTGATTATGTTGAATTGCATCTGCGTAGCTTACAACTTATACCTGCAACGATCACTTACCCATAAGACACATTTAACTTGGGACTGTGATGTAGGTTGCATCTTGCATTGTCTTCTAGCTTGTACTGCTTCTAATTTCTTGAAATGGCACTTACGACGAGACACTTTTTACCTGATAGAGTGATATTGGTTGCATGTTCATATGGTGCCTAGCTTTCATTTCTTCTAATTTTGTTGAAATGCCTTCTGCTTACTGTTTTTTCATACATATTCCATCCTCCTATCGTACGTGTGAATATGAAATGCTGTCTTTTTTTGTATATATTCCATCCTCCTATCCTGCGCTTGCCTTACATCAAAGTAGTGTTCGTCTGTATCATGCATCAACCAGTTATGCAGAGCTAATTTTATTCATCTTCTTGTGGTTTTGACTTCATAAGGCAATATCAGAAAATAGGAAGGAAAAGAGTAAGTTAGGGGATGTTGGTGGTCCTCCGCACCGACGCAAACAGAGACTCTCTAGATTTGCCACTGCTACTGCTAATGAAGTTGAAGTCCCAAGTCTACATGATGAGTTCATCTCCCGTACTCCACCATCGCAGGTGCTTGCTCTAAGTTGACAGTGTGATAATTGGTTTCATGTTGCATATGTTGTCTAGCCTGTATTTCTTCTATTTTGATTAAATTGCACCTGCTGAGTTTATACATTATACATGTGCATATGACATGGCTTTCTGTGTCTAGAATACACTGCATCTATCTATCATACCATGTTCTTACATCAAAGTACTATTGTTGTGTATCCCGCATCAGTCACTCATGATTGGACGCTTTTAACATGGCAGTTTGATAGTGGTTGCATCTTTCTATGTTGTACTGCTTCTAATTTTTCGAATTGCCACTTATGACAAGACACTTTTAACTTGGCAGAGTAATATTGGTTGCATCTTTCATATGGTGTCTAGCTTGGATTACTTCTATTTTCTTGAAAATCCTTCTGCTTAGTTTGCACATCGTAGCTGTGAATATGTCATGCCGTCCTGTTTTTCTTACATATTCCATCCTCATATGGTTGTCTTACATCAAAGTATTGCTTGTGTGTATCATGCATCAATGAGTTCTGAAGAGCGATTTTATTCTTATTTGTTGTGGGTACGGCTTGACATGGCAAAGTCAAAAAAGAGCAAGGAAAATAATATAGTAGGGAGTGGTGTCACTCGTCGGGTGAAACGGAAAAGGATCTGCCGTCGAGATTCTGCTGGTACTTATAGTGCAGTAGAAGGTCCAAGTCCACCAGCTAAATCTACAAACACAGTATCACCTGCTCCACCAGCTGCAGCATCCACTTCAACTGTACCAGCATCTCAACGAGTTACTCATTCGTTTGCTCCGGAACTGGCCAGTTCCCAAGCTACCTTCACACCTAACACTACTTCCGAAGCACTGCTGACACAATAGGACATGGCAAGATCAGATGAACCTCATGAGCATCACACCAAGACGGTACCTGACCGAGTCAAGTTGCAGTTGCATGCTCCTTTATATGTACTCTCATAGTTTGATGTATACTAACACTTTCCATATTCGTTGTTGAACTAGCACCATGGCGCAAGCGGAAATAGACATCAGGGATAATGCTTGACAGATTAACAAAATCTAAAGGAGGAAGAATGGAGATCCATTTTGAGGCAGGTTTAAAAAGGCCACGTGATGCTATAGAGTCAACCAAGTTAGTATCAGAGGCAACCGTTGCCGTTAGGTTTCATGCACATATCCTCCCAACGTGGATCCAATACAGGAATGAGAAAGACAATACCCAGTTTAACACCTTCCTTGACCATTTATCCATAAGTAATGTTATTCATCGCAATTAGTAATATTGTCTTGCTCTGTCCCATACTTTCTTGCTTGCTCCTAATAAGACTCACATTCTTTTTTCAACAGATGAGGTTCAAGTTGGGTCCGAAAGATGATGCAACTAAACAAGCATGCACTCATGTTTTTCAGTCTGCTCTGCGACAGTATCGGTACCACCTTAGAAAATCTCACTTTGAAGGTAAGGCTAACAATGAAATCGCCCAAACATCTCTGGTGGAATATATTACGGATGAAGAATGGATAGCCCTCGTTAAACACTGGTCTGATCTAAAGTATCAGGTAGGCTATATATATTTGATCAGACCACATATTGAACTTGTATTTATGTATGTGTCTTACAAGCGTATCTTCTTCTAGGCTAACTATTTGAAGAACAAAACCAACCGTTCTAAAGTGAAATTCCAACAGACAACAGGATCTCGTAGCTATATTGCACACTGCGAGGCTCTTGTAAACAGCTGCTACTTCCTTCTTTTTTCTGCCATATTATCGTATCTATATTGACTTGTTCCAAATACAGAGGAAAGCCCATGCGGACCAAAAAGAACCTGAACCGAATGCAGTGCAAATCTTCAAGAATTGCCACACCAGGAAGATGAAGGGCATGAGCACACCAGTTCAAGCTGGTGTTGTAAGTCCTTACTCCTCCTGCCTTTGAACTGATTGTTACTGTGATGTGTTCATTTAACTACTTGGTTTGCCGCCAATGTCAGTTACTCTGTTCACTTTTATACATAGTTGTCTTAACGTATCATTTCACCTTACATGGTTTAAAAGAGATGAAGGATATTCTTTTGGTCTTGATCTATAATCGAGTTGTTATGTTCACGTGCGCACACAATGATAAAATAGCATGTCTGTTTTATATCTGTTTTCCCATGATATGAATGATGTCATACTATGTTCATCCTACTTTAAACCATGTCTCTTTATCCTTAGATGTCAACGAATGTGAGGAAATAGACAATACAGTAGGCATGCTACATGGACATATGTTCCAGAAGTGATTTTATTATGTAGTTGGCACTACAATACATGCTAACGCATTACAGTAGTTCACCAAAATAAGTTATGTATAAAGGTTTAATCTACTTTGTTTGTTTTTATCTCATTAGTAACTTATCTGGTACACTAATCTACAAGTTCAAACTTTCAGCAAGCTATGGAACAAATGATTGAACAACCACAACCACCTGAATGTGACGAGGCTACCGCAGGCACAATGTCACCTCTTGCTGCAGTGCATTAGTATGTCTCCACTAATAGTGCAAAAAGCACCTTCCTGCATAATTCTGGGTTGGTTGTCAAGGTAACCTCGTCCAAATCGCCTACTGAACAAAATCTTCCTGCTAGACAGAGTGATATATCTGTGCTCCAAACAAAAGTCCAATCCCTAATGGACATCATTTCGGAAACAAGAATAGTGGTTGAAAAATGTCGTCAAGATATGAATGGTTTTGAAACCAGACTATCAGACATTCGCTTCGTTGTTCAAGAGCAATGGCAGAAAAAAGGTGAAGATCGTGCTGCTCCATTAGATTCTACAGCCTGAAACATTAGCACTCAGGTCAAGTGATCTGTGCTTCTATTCATATGATGGTGCTTTTATCTGGAAGGACTGTAAACTTTATGCCAATAGGCCTTTTGTTGTATGGTTGGAATTTATTTTGTTGTGATAGGCTGCAGTAATTACGATGCTATTTTTGTATAGTGTAGGTCTATCTTAGTAATGTATTTGACTGAAAGCTTCGTGGGAGCCCAACATGCCAACATTCGTTGGGCCCATTCCAATTGGGCTAAAAATGATTACGGGCCGAAATTGGCATGTAGCCCACTAAAAATATCTGGGCCTAAATCAGCATAAGCTTTCATATTATTCTGGTAGGCCTGTGCCCATAGTGGGCCTTTAACATGCCTAAACATATTTTGGGCCCTCAGTAAAAATAGGCCGTTTACAGGTGTAAATATCTCGAGCCCATAAAAAACATGGGCCTTTAATAGACCAAAAGTGAGATTGGGCCCTGATTGTGCCAAATAACCACTGGCCTTAGCAGGCCGAAATGGTGGCCCATTTACGATGCGGATCTTTGACAGGCCAAAATTCGGACGGGCCGTAAATGCGCCGACCTAATACACATGCCTTTAACAGGCCGGAACTTAAGTCGGGCTAGATTATCGTCATTTTTATATGGGCCGTTAATGGGCCTGATATGACGTTGGGCCACATATGGCCGATGGTTTTCGTCCGGCGTTAACAGGACGAAAATAACAACAGGCCAAAAGTGGCCCAAATCTATAGTGGTCCTCTAATAGGCCGAATGTCAGACATGGCCGAATATGACCCAAATCCTTCATCATCATTTATGAGCCGAAAGTTTTGATGGCCTGTAAATGGGCCCAAATGAAGCAGGACCTTTAACAGGCCGGAAGTACACCGGGCTGTAATTCGGCCCAATTACTTAGCGGACTGTTAATGGGCCAAAAGTGACCATGGGTCGCGATGATGACAAGTTTAGGACAGGACGTTGACGGGCCGATTTGACAGAGAATGTTGGGCCTTTAGCTGGGCCGGCCCATTATGATGGTCTGTAAAATCTTGTGGGCCCTTAGCTGGGCCGGCCCATTGTGGTCCGCTAAATCTTGTGGGCCTTTAGTTGGGACGGCCCATTATGGTCTACAAAATCTTGTGGGCCTTTAGCTGGGCCGACCCATTATGGTCGCTAAATCTTATGGGCCTTCAGTTGGGCCGGCCCATCTAAACTATATGGGCCACTTTTGGGCCCGTCCACGTGTCAACATATCATAGGCCCATCTCAACCGTTCCATGAGTGACACCTATGCCAACGCGGAGCTGACGCGTGGATCCGTCAGCCAATGAGAATTTTACACGTGGAAAATTGGCATTGGTCGTGGCTTTTAGCGGGTTATCGGATCCAAAACCGGACCCGATAGCATAACGGTGGTTAACGGCGTCGCTTTATGGTGGATGCCACGTGTCGGTCACCCTTGACGAAAGAACTTATATGGCGCGCGATTTATCATCATGGAAGTGGACACTTCCATGATGATAATTTTGGTAATGTCATGGAACACTTTTACGATATCACATGTCTGACTATCTTGATTCTGTCATAAAATTGTCATGGATGTACATGCATGACAGAAAACGCGACCTACTGTGACAAACACGTATCATCACGGAAGTGTATTTTTTTGTAGTGAAAGTAAAGGCCAATGCATAGTATAAACAATTTCTTGCAATTTTGTCATATTGGAAACATAGAGAGGTAGAGATGTAGTTCATCTCTGATAATAATTGCAAGTAGGATCAGCAAGCACATGCATATTATAATTATAAAAACCATCATGTGCAATAGTAGAACGCAACCCATCAATATAATCCTTAATAAGCACAAACTTTTCCGATATAGTGTAGTTGGTAGAATTCAAAAAGATAATAGGACTATCATGTGTGGGTGCAATAGTAAAAATTTCATTCTCAACATAAGGAACTATAGCAAGTTCATCTCTATAATCATCATTAATATTGGCATCATGGCCACAAGCATAGCAATCATGAAGTTAATCAAAAAAGGATATTTCAAACGAATTAAAGGGATCATAGCAATTATCATAGCAATCATCCTTCGGTCAGCACGAAGGAAAACTAAACAATGTATGAGTTGAAGAGTTACTCTCATTAGAAGGTGGGCACGGGTAGCTAATCCACTCTTCCTCCTTTTGTTCTTTGCTCTCCTCATCATCTTTTTCATCCAATGAGCTCACAATTTCAGCATTTTCTTCTTCCATAGATTCCTGTAACATATTAGACTCTTCTTGGAGAGAGGATACTTTCTCAATAAATGCATCAATATAGGCATTGTATTCATAATTCTCCTAGAAATATTTAGTATAGCAAAATTTCCAGGCCTATAAACACCATTTTCAAAAGGTTCATACTTTTCAAACAAAGATTCAATTTCGTAACCACCATTAAAAGCAACGAATTCTTCTATTCGTTCCACACCCTAGTAATCATATATACCATTAGCATAAGAAGCCAAGGTTTCATTATCATCGAATCTACAAGAAAAGGGAAGGTGTCGAGCCTTCATCCTAGAGAAACAAGTGTAATCATATCTCTGGCATAAATTCCAAGCATACCAATGCAACATATAAACTTGATCCCATAACAATTTCCCTTTTTGAGTCAAGCGATAATCCATAAATTATTCATGTTGATCCAATGTAACTCCCATTATATTGTTGAATGGGGTTTTCTAAGAATTATTAAAGTAGTGCATAATATTTTTCACATAATGAGCACTACAAAAAAGAGACACATCCGTGACATTTTGGGCCGAACGAATTTTTTTCTGTCATACTTATGACACTTCTATGACGATAATTGTGACAAAACCCGGTATCATCATAGATGTGGTGGGCTCATACTTCTATGACAAACAATCATGAGAGAAAATGGGCTTTTCGTCCTGGGCGGGCCGAAGACGGAGCTTCCTGGCATTCTTTGGGCCGTCCATGATGGAAAAACCGTGGTAGAAGCGAGGGCAAGGAAAATTTCGGGGAGTTCCCGGTTTCGGTGGGTGGTCGGGGGCCAAGCAATGCGTGTTTCTCTTGTATACAGACATGCGTGTGTGCGAGGCATTGGGCTCTAACTGAACCCGAGCGAGGCGTTGGGCTCTAACAGAACCCGAGCGATTGCACTAGCTACGTTACTGAACCCGAGTGATTCCGTTGCTACTGCTGCTAACTGAAGCCGATCGATGTTGCCTCTGGATGAACAGTGAGCGTTTGCTGGGGGGGGGGGTTGGATGAATAGTGAGCATTGCTGGG
Source organism: Triticum aestivum (assembly GCF_018294505.1). Taxonomy (NCBI): domain Eukaryota; kingdom Viridiplantae; phylum Streptophyta; class Magnoliopsida; order Poales; family Poaceae; genus Triticum; species Triticum aestivum. The sequence goes on along the minus strand of NC_057798.1, from coordinate 292,439,974 downwards.
GGGTTTGGATGAATAGTTCCCGGTGGGGGTGGATGAACAGGACCCCGTGGTGTTGCCTCTGGATGAACAGGACCCCGATCGATCTAGCCGGTTGGGGATGGATGAACAGGACCCCGTGGAGGGCTGGATGAACAGGACGACCACGTGGAGGGCTGGATGAACAGTAGAAGGTGGAGGGGTCGATGAGCAGTACCCCGTGGAGGGGTGGTTGAACAGGAGCCCGTGGAGAGGGCTGGTTGAACAGTAGCCGGTGGAGTAGTGCGTAGCGCGCGGTGGAGGCTGGATGAACAGGAGCCCGTGGATGAACAGTCACAGGTGGAGGCTAGAGGAGGTCGACGGTGGATGAATAGTAGCCCGTGCAGGCTGGAGGAGGTCGATGGTGGAGATGAACAGTATCCCGTGGACTCCCGTTTTGCGGTACGCCACACCCCTCCCGATGAACAGGACCCCTGTTTCAACCGTAGCGCTCCAGCACAAGTCCATTTCCTCCGTTTTGCGGTACGCCACACCCCTCTCGATCAACAGGCCCCCGTTTCGAACGTGGCCGGTCGAACACAAGGCCGTTTCCTCTGTTGTGCGGTACGCCATGCCTCGTTTCCATCGGTTGTTCCGTCCAAGCCCTCCCGATGAATACGACGATGCATTCCGTTCCGACCTAGCCAGTTGGCTCCCCATGAACACGACGATGACGCTGTTTCTATGTTCCGACCCAGCCATGTACACGAGCCCTGGCCGTACGTATGCGTGAGTAGGCGCTCGAGAACCCACCGTATGTACGTACGTGGCTGTATTTACTTTCTTGCACCCTTGCCATTGTACATACGTGTACATTCTACGTCCGCGCCTCTACTACGACACGTGCGCGCCTCTACTACGACATGTGCGCGCCTCTACATCGACCAGTATGTATGTACATGTTTGTGACTAGAATAACAACGCTACGTACGCTTCGACCAGGTGGGTCCCGGCTGCGAGGCACTTCCTTGCGTGCGAAGATGTACCTGGTAGGTCCCAGCAGTCAGGGGGGCGAATCATGTTTTTTTGCCAGGACGCACTTCCTTGCGTGCGAAGATGTAGCTGGTGGATCCCAGTAGTCAAGGGGGAAACATTTTTTTCGTGAAATACGTTGGCCCGTCTGGTGGGTCCCCGCTGTCAGGTGGAGGAATAATTATTTTGCGCGTAATAAGGAGGCACTTCCTTGCGGCTGTCGTGGACCCAGCTGTCAGCCTCTCCATGTACAGTACTTTTCCGATGGAAGTCGGTCATTTACCACATTGACCATGCCGCGCCGAGAGCACCACGGCGGTGGACGACGGTGAGGCCTAGGAAGGGGATGACGCGGAGCCGGGGAAGACGCGGCAGTGGATGCCCACGCGGAGAGGAGTACGAGGGTTCACTGGTTCGGCTGCGGTGTGAGGCTGCCATCGCCGTAGAATAATAGGGGGTGTGGGTGAGTGGAGGGATGGCCTAGCTAGCGGTGGGAGTAGTAGGGGGCGATGAGGCCTCCGCGGCAGCACAACTAGCCACGGGAGGCAGGAGCAGGCGGCACGACCGGCGCTGCTTTGGGCGGCTGGAGCAAGAAGACCAGAGGTTGAAGAAGCACGACGGCCGTTGGATGGACATCGTACGGTCACTGCAGCTAGAATCGTTTATATTGACTAAGTTGACAAAGCCATTGGTATACGTCAACTTAGTAGGCCCACAAGTCAGCTTCCGAAACGGTGCGCCCCAGATGTCAGGGGGAGGAATCATTTTTTGGGCGGGTGAAGCTAGAATACCCGAGATTGAAGAAGAAGCACGGCATCCGTTGGATGGACATCCAATGGCCACTACTACTAGAACCGTGTGTTGACTATAAGTTGACAAAGTCTTGCATACGCGTAAAATCTCTTTTTTCTTGAGGGGACGCGTCAATTTAATAAGGCCACAAGTGTGTGGCAGAGAACTTATAGCCCATTTGAGATTTGTAAGAATGTGCAGCCCATTTTTGAATTCTAATGGAATTTACTACATCCCATTTACAGTTTGTTAAAAGTACAACCCATTTCAACCAACCGTTCAAAACAGAATTCAATAAAATTTCCCACATTTTGATGTGATCCGCAATATTTTTATCCCAAAATTTCTAGTCGGATTAAATACAATTTCAATATAAATTTATATTACGTAAAAATCCAACAAAACATTATGCTCGCAACAATTAATGAAATTAAAATTTTCAATACCCAAAAATAATATTTTATAAAGTAATTACGTGTTTGGTGCATTTTTTTATAGTTACTGCCTAGTTTTTATAATTACATCCCGTTTATTATTTCTTAAAGCCGATTTTCTTGTTAAGCCTAATGCATCCCTCCTAGGAAAGATTTGAAGCCCAGCGGGCCGGAGAATAACAACTTGACCTTGCCTGGGTATTCCTAAAAAAAGTATGGCTGGGCTAGCCATTTTTAGCTTGAAAAAAATTAATATCTGGGCTGGCTATCTGGCCTGGGCTACACGGGTCACAGCCCGCCCAGTTAATACGTGCAGTGAAGTTTTCGTTGTTGTTCAGAGGAGAAAAAATAATATATGGGCTAAACATCGCTCAAGAAAAACTCTGAAGTGCTCACACCTCAAAAACACAAATACTGATCGAGCTGCTTGGTCCCAGTTGTCGGCCGCTTCCTGTGCAATTCTCTCGTTTATTGACTACATAGATTGACAATGGTGTGGGACCGCGATGTCAGGAAACCAGGAGGAAGCAAAAAAATATAGTTTTATATAATGAGCCACTTGCATACGTGAGGCTATGGCCCTGGTGGGTCCCAATTATCATCCTCTCCAAGTAAAGTCATCTCCTCACCCGCGCACACTTTCCGCCTAAAACGGTCAGTGCCGCCCGCCCCGCTTCCCGGTGCATGCGGTTGCTCTGCCTTCAAACGACACAAGTGCCGTCCGTCCGTCCGTCTGCCGCCCACATTAATGATACGCGGTTGCCGAGGGGGCTACTCCGGCGCCACATGTCCGTCCCTCCGCCGCGCACCACTGCTATGTAAACTGCTGCGCCGGCCATAGCCACAGTCATCCGCATCTGTTCCTTTTCTCCTGTCCACACCACTACTGCCCACCATGGCTTCCTCGCGCTCCAGTGCTCTTTGGGACGGGCGGACGATAGACCACAAGGAGATGGCAGCCATTGCTACCAACTGGCTGGCTAGCAGGTAGGCGGAGGACGACAATGTCCTAGTGGAGAACATGGTAGTCGATGATCCGGTGCCAACCCCCTCCTCCGCGACATCCTCGCCGGTGCATTGCACTATGACCATCGGCGAGGCCCGTGCCCAATATATGGACACGGTGAGGCAGAAGTGTGAGGAGCAGTTCCAGGAGGCGCAGGCCGATGCCGCCTACAACAACCATCTCCTCCAGGAGCACCTGCAGGTGGAGGAGGAGATCGCCGCGGAGCGGGCGGAGCGGGAGGCGCTGCTCGACTCGTACTGCTCCGCCCGCGAGGGCCGCCTTGAGCGCTGGTGGTACCGCATGCGGGTGGCGGAGGCTGCAGCCGGCTACAAAGAGGGCAATGAAGTGGGCGAGGCGCAGTTTGGCGAGACCGAGAACGAGTTTCGGTGTCACAAGAGTAGATCTACCACAAGATCAGAGAGGCTAAACCCTAGAAGCTAGCCTATGGTATGATTGTCGTTGTCTATCTATCGACTAGCTTGACCCTGGTTTATATAATGTACCAGAGGCCTAGGATAACAAGAGTCCTAGCCGAATACGCCGGTGGGGGAGGAGTCCTTGTCTTGATCGCCAAGTCTTGTTGATTCTTCCTTGTATGCGGCAGCTGTCCGGACTGGCCCATGAGTATACGGCCATGGGGGTCCTCGGCCCAATCCAACTGATCGGGAGACGACGCGTTGAGTACCCCTAGTCCAGGACACCGTCAGTAGCCCCCTGAAGCGGTCTTCAAGTTAGGGACGCTCCTCGATTCTTCCAAACTATTCTTCATCTTCGGTTGCCGGTCTTGAAAACTGGTTCAACAAATCTTCTCATCTTCTATCTTAAGGATCGCCGAAATGCATTCGACGAGTTTACACGTTGGGTATGCGAGGAGCCCATTTAAGTTTACATCCTTTATCAATGCCTTGTTATTTTTATGCCATGCCTCGGGTTTGAGGTTGTTCCCGGGCGGCAACGTCCTCTTGCGTCCGAGCTCCAACGCCGGACTGCATTCGAGGTATCTTTTGCAGCCGAGCACCAATGCCGGACTGCTTCCCAGCTCTAACACCAGACTATGTATCCGAGCTCCAATGCCGGACGGTATCCGAGCTCCAATACCGGACTATGTATCCGAGCTCCAACGCCGGACTGTATCCGAGGTGTCGTAAATCACCTTGGTTCAAAGAAGTTTGAAGGAGTTTAGCCGAGCTTAATGCCGGAAGTGCCCTCTATGGAGCCAGCCACTAGCGCCCGAGCTTTATGCCAGACTGCTTCCGAGGTGGTGCACCACCCCGAATGTGGGCCGATTTTTGTCAATATTTTTGATTGGTGCCAGTAGCCCTCAAGGTGGGTATCGATCTAAAACCCGAGATGCACATGAAGGATGACATAAGACCGCTGATCCTCGTAGCCGCTGAGACTCAGGTTGATTTGCAAAATCGGTCTGAGGATCAAGTCCTAGCTCGGCAGAATACTTCAGGACACAAAAAGCGGCGTGCTCAGTCCTTGAGACTCAGGTTGGGTGCGGCCGACCAACCTAAGGATCAAGATCTCCTCGGAAACTGTATTGCACTTAAATTTTTTTGCCTAGAACAGGCAATGCAGTAGCCCCCGAGACATTGGTCGGGTGGCAACACTAGATCAGGGGATCGATGTGCCCCTTTAATATTTGTAAATAATAAGCCTGAAGCCTAGTAGCCCCCGAGCCTTAATGCGGGCACGGGAGGCTGAATTAAGGATCGATATCCATAGTAAAATCATAAATTATGTGTAATGACTCTATGTATCCAAGTACTTTACGTCATTAATGCTCGGATCCGCATTGTACAAAACTTTGTTGACCGACCATCGGCTTCCACCTCCTCGGCCAATAGCCGAGGAGTGTTTGTCCTACTTTATAAAGCCTTTATGAGGCCAAAGATTTACAACAAACAAGGCAATCTGGCCATACGGTTTTATAAACAAAGGTATGCGGAGAGACATGTTATATTACTGTTTAACAGAAGAAATGTCTTCCAAAGAGAATAGTCCCGCTATCGGTTCCTTTCTTTGGGTTGTCATGCTAAGCATGATCATGAAACCTCAGCTCCAATGTAAGAGCAAAATATTGAGGATTTAGTTTGGGAGGCCAGTTAATAGCCCCCGATAGTGTTCGGCGACAGTCGAAGTCAAGCCGTAAACGCTTCGGCCATTGTTATGAATGGCCCATCGTTTAACGCCGTCATTGGATCGCTGACCAGTTTACGCTTATTGTGACAGTCAGTTTTCGGCTTTCTCCACTGAGGTGCTTAACCATGTGAGCTGGAAGCACAATCGTAGTGGTTCTCCCTTTGCACACCTAGCCGAACAAAGCGGAACATAGGAGGCAAGCGCAGGAGCCGGGCAACCCAACTATTCACCGAAGACACAATTTGAAACCGATGCATATATAGCAATATCCGAGAATGTTTTTGCCGAATCTCTAAAGGTGTCCGGCGTTGCACTGCGAGACTTGTGCTGAAAACACACAAATAGTTTAAAAGTGCCATGGGCTCGAAAAGCCAAAAAACTTATTCAAAAGGTTAATGTCCGAACTAGATCAAGTGTTCGGTGCCAATCTGAAAATTGGACTTTAGAAAAAAAGGTGCTTCTGCCGTGCTTTAACATGACACATCCTATCTCAAAACTTCAAGCGGGTCAGCCTACGACTTCTTTGAGAGACAAATTAGGCTCCCCGGCTAGTGACCGCACACTTGTGTCGAAAAAAGGAGTGATAAATAATAATAAAAACTTTGCAACGACTAAGAAGAAAAACACTTATCATAAAACGGCTCATATAAATTTAAGAGCCCCCAAGTGACTTGGGTAAAAGAATGATTGCATGTACCGAAGTACTTATATCATATCTATGTTCAACCGAACTTTAAACGCGTCTTAACCGACCGTCGGCTTCTCCCTCTTCGGTCAAGGACCGAAAAGTGTTATGTACTCCATCTGTCGAGAATATCGACGGTGTTTCCAATAACCAGGCAATCAGGCCATAAGGCTGTAACAGACAAAGCGCGCTCAGGGAACTTATGCTATATTACTGCGAAGTGTAAGAAGCATCTTCGAAGAAAATAGTACCCCCAATGATACCTTTCTTCAGTGCTCATTATTATTATGAGACTTGTGCAACAGATTTTTTGTACTCATGAGTTCCGTTGTGTGCCGACCATGGTTGAAAACAATAAGAGTGCTAGCTTTCGGCTTCACCCAGTCTGAGGTCCGGCTCGGTTGACCCGATTATGACAATCGCAGAGGTGCTCCCTTTACTCCCTAGCCAAACAATCGGGAATGTAGGGGTAAGCACAGGAGCCAGGCAACCCAGCTTGCAAATCGCTTAAGTCAATATGGTGCATATTGTGGCATAATACACGAACAAGGAACGAAGCCGTACAAGTATAATCATATGCAAGGGAAAAAAGCTTCGTGAAGGAAGCCCCCAAGTAAACGGGGTATTTGAATTTGCGCGTCACAAACAAAGTTTGGACAAGGAAATTTTACAAGCAGCTTTTTTCCAAAAAAGTATAATGCTTGGCCGAGCCGAACACAAGTTAAGAATTTAAAACTTTGAGCATGAAGACAACTTAGCTGGTTAATGTGTTCGGTATTGATGACCTAGTCCGAGCTTGATGCGGGACAAGGTTCCATCCCTGAGCCGGTCCCGAGGTGGCGGAGCAAAGAGCTCGGCACTCCAAAGTGGTGACATAGCACGGTAGATGCAGGACGGCAGGGTGATGCCGAAGACCCCGACATGGGGTAATCAAGTGTTGACGAAGCCCCCCGTCCAGCCGAGGTGACGCCAAAGGATATAGTCCGGATGGATCATTTTCCTGTGCACAAAAAATAGTGCAAACCGGAGATAATAGTAATAATAATAAAAATAAAAATAAATTCATTGCATAACAAATAATTTATGCAAAGTGAGTAATAAAAAAATATGGCCTGGCGCTGAAGTCAATGTCGATGCAGGGCGGCGACGTGATGCGGTAAAGGCATGACAAAGCCTGAATTCACAGGTCGGTTCGAGTTCCGGATGCAGCGTTCGCCGGACTATGCACGGAAACTGACCGAACCACCATGCGACCGTCGTTAATGCGGCCACCATTTGATAGACCTGCGTACATATGACGGACAAACCAGAGTAATAATTCATTGGAAAAAATGAACCCTAACAAGCAAAAAATACTAGGATTAATAGCACCTAGCTTATTTGTTGTAGCAATCTGAAGAAAGGTGATTCCCAAAATTGGGATTCGATCCGCACACCTATCGCCTGATGGGCGATAAAGCAACGGCATGGCGATGGTGGCAAAGGTTGGCTCGCCGAGGCAAAGCCCTCAGTCCAGCTAACGTGACGGAGCTGGTCGGCCAGCGACGCCGAAGTATCCGGAGTAGGTTGATGAAGAGATGATGAAGCCCCCGGTCCGGCGATGCAGGTCATGACGTGGTCGATGCCGGCTTGATGAAGCGACCGTGCGGTGATGCCGGTATGCCCGCTCCGTGTAATCCACGGGAGGCGATGTTGGTGATGATTTATCCTTCGCGATGCCAGACTCTTGTTCGGCTTGCCGAGATGATGATCCGAAGAAGTTGAGCTCGGCTCAACAAAGCGACGACGTGTCTAACGCAGGTCGGCCGCCATGGAGTGATGTTGTCGGGCTGGTTTGACACCGGCGCGATGGTGAAATTCGTATTGCGAGAATACTTTTAATACTCCTGGGATGTGTTTGAGAATAAAACACAACACCCCATACGAAAACTTCCTTCAAAAAGGATGTCCGAGATCCCGTTCATAAAGAAGATGAATTCGGGTCGGATTCGTTCTCGCGCAGAAAACAGATCCAAAAAGTGATGCACTAATTGGAAGTTTCCCGGAGTTTGGACGGTCGGATCGAGCTGAATTTTTGGAAGGTGGTAGATAAGGGAATTCCGCAGCAAATCAACGGTTGGATCCTCCAAAGGACACCCGAGCTAGACGCTGGATACCACGCCCTAAACTCGTCCGGATTCTCGTCCAGATTCAACAGGGCTCCGGTATATCGGAGATTGCCGGAGATTCCTCCATCGGAACTCGATGAGATTTTTGCAGGGTTGTTATAGACTTAATTCCACATAATTCCACCGAAGTAATCGTTTAGGCGACACTCGAGGAGGCGGTGGCGGCGGATACAAGTTTGTTGTCCAGAAAAATAGCACGGTCGCCTGAGAGCAATGTTGACGTTGAGCCCCCGAGCTCCATGGATGACTCCTCCATGATCTTGTTAGAGATCGGAGTCGGTGTTGATGAAAGCCTTCATCCGAACATGACAATCGGAGGTAGGGCGCAGTCCTCGGTCAAGCCAAGGTGACCAGTCGAGCTGGTGACGAAGAAGCCGACGTCGCAGTTGACCTGCAGTCGAGCCATTGATCCTTTCGCCGATCACACAGCGGAACTCTCAATGAAAGCACCAACATCGGTGTCAAAACTGGCAGATCTCGGGTAGGGGGTCCCAAGCAGTTCGTCTTAGGATCAATGGTAACAGGAGGCAAGGGACACAATGTTTACCCAGGTTCGGGCCCTCTCGATGGAGGTAAAACCCTACGTCCTGCTTGATTAATATTGATGATATGGGTAGTACAAGAGTTGATCTACCACGAGATCAGAGAGGCTAAACCCTAGAAGCTAGCCTATAGTATGATTGTCGTTGTCTGTCTATCAACTTGCCTGACCCTGGTTTATATAATGCACCAGAGGCCTAGGATAACAAGAGTCCTAGCCGAATACGCCGGTGGGGGAGGAGTCCTTGTCTTGATTGCCAAGTCTTGTTGATTCTTCCTTGTATGCGGCAGCTGTCCGGACTGGCCCATGAGTATACGGCCATGGGGGTCCTCGGCCCAATCCAACTGATCGGGAGACGACGCATTGAGTACCCCCTAGTCCAGGACACCGTCAACGAGGCAGAGGACAATGCCGGCTCCGACGAGTCCCCGCTCCGCTGGCATCAATGAAGCCCTGCTTCGCCGAGGCCCCACGGCACCAACAACGAGGCAGAGGACACCGTCGGCTCCACCGAAGCCCCGCCCCGCCAACAACGAGGCAGAGGACATCGCCGGCTCAGCCAAGGCCCCACCCTGCCGGCAACGAGGGGGAGGATTTCCACCACTCCGCTAAGGCGCCGCCCGCAGGCAACGAGACAGAGGACATCGCCGGCTCCGCCGAGGCCCCGCCCCGCTGCCAGCGAGGCCGTGCCACACAGAAAACGAGGAAGAGTAGAACATGGTAGTTCGCCGCCTCTCGGGTCCAAGTAAGGCCACCGCTGCAACCCTCCGGTTGAATCCAAGCTAGGCGGGTTGACCATTGACGGCCGGTTAGCTTCTTGGCGGCGAGGTGGAGTCGGAGAGCTATGTTGGAGAAGGACGTTGCTTCTACTTAACTGCTGGTGGAGTTCGCTGACTGACACGTGGGCCCAACATCCCACATGTCAGTTACACAACTACACCTGCAGTTAAGTCACTGAAGCTTCTGTTGGGCTCAGCCGGACACAGGTAGGTAGCTTCGGTTAATTAAGTATACCTCCGGCGCACCCCTTTTTAGTTGAAGAATGTATGAAATGTAAAGAAATCTGGCATGTTTATATGAAATCCGACCATGTATGAATGCATTTATTTCGATTAGTTCGAATTCTTGTATCACTGGCATTGGATGAACATGCAAAACAATACGTACTAGCATTATTCCCAGGGTGATCACCTCGTTTGCAGCAGTTTCACATGTACTCCCTCAGGTCCTTTCTAGTCTGCATACAAGTTTTTTCTACAGTCAAAGTATCTCTACTTTCACCAATCTTATAGAAAAAAGTATGCACTTTCACAATGTGCGAAGTAAAAAGGAATAGAAGGAGTACAAAGAGTTTGAGCAGCTTTTTAGCGTTCTTGTACATTGCAATCAAACACACGGGCTTGGCAATTCATAGATAACATTCAAAACAATCAATGATTATGCATCTCAGCGATACACATGTCAGAGCCAATACTTATGTCACAACTAAAGAATAAAGAAAAAATTGATCGACGCAGCTAACAGCAAAGGGCATCCCATTCAAAAATATCAAACGCATGTCTTCTTGCTAAAATCAGTGAGCAAAATTTGGCAAGGTTGTCCCATTCCAAAATATCAAATGCCTACGATTGTGGAATAGGCAAGGTTTTCCATCAGTTTGTACATTGACATGGCACCTCGTGCTAAATAAACCAGCTGTTCTTTTTGTGAAGTTCCACCAAAATCAACCAAATTCACGCGTAGCTTGTATGATTTCGCCCTTATATGTTGCAATGCCTTGAACTTATCGGCACCTCCTTTCTTGTGGTGGAAATGAATGATTCGATGTATTCATGAACATTTTGTGTAGTTCCCATTGAAATCAAGATGAGCACCCCTGTTTGCACAAATACAAAAAAAGTGATTAGCATAAAGCAAACTGTACTATGAATTGCCAATTTAAACATGCACCTACATGGTCCATGTCGAGCAAACTTTTAGAAAAATGGAACTCACCGGAAAGAATCCTAGAACAACATTGTACTCGTGCATCACAGCAAGAAAATGGAGATTTGTCAGTCCTTCTGAGCTGAAGTTAGTTTGGTCTTGTGGGGAGTAATGTAACCATCCTCTGATGAGAAGATATACAGGGCTTCTTCATCCTGGCATAATCGGAACTAGTCACTTCACATACTCCATATTCTTCTTCAGAGGAGGATGATCCTGTTGTGCAAACACCAGAGGACAACTAAATGCTAGCATCCCTATTTGCTCGAAAAAAAGGAAAGGAAATATTTAAAACAACACAGATGAAGCAGTTCTCAAGGACAATACCACTTTTTCATGACAATGTCTAAACAGTAGCACAACACCTATAGAGATGACAAAGCTCAATCATATGGATGAAATCAGTGGGCGAGTACCAACCTTTGTCAGGAGGCTTATTGTGTAGAGAATACAGATGAAGCACTTCTCCGGAACAATCTGTTGCTATCTACTATGGTGGCCATGCTTACTATATACTCCTCGATTAGTTTAATGTTTCCAACATCTTCTTGTGCAGTTGCACTAAAATATATGGTATCTTCAAATAAGATCCCTATTTGCACAAGTAGAGATAATTATGTATTACATTAAGAGTGGCATCAAATCAGTGGCAAAATAGTTGCTCGTTCCAGCCATAGTAATAAATTAAGATGCAAAACTATATCATTACTTGTGTCATGACAGTTCTAGTGCTACATTATAGCACCGGGAGTTGATTTTTTGTTTTTCTTCCCCTTGTTCTTCGCCTTCATCACTTGGTTCAATAATAGACAAGCTTCGCCTTCAATGTAAGATTTGGCATGTCAATTAGGGAGCACAAGTATAGCACTAATCAATGACATTAATTTTCTGATGAAAGTGGCAAAATACAGGCCAACGGTTGTGAAATTACCTTATCTTACCTCAATGGGATATTACGGTGCACATACAGATTGGAAGTCTTGTCCCCATTTGTGCAGTTCACTAAAATCAAGCAACATTACCATACAAGTAGCACAACATATGAAAGCACACTGCAGAATCAGTGAAAGAAGGCTAGTACTGACCTCTCATGATGCGGAATTCAAACAACTCACAAGAAGAAGATCTGAACCAAATTTGCCAACACGAATAGGAAGTAAGATCTCCTCTTGTGCAGTTCCACTAAGATCAAGCAATCAAGCAACGTTGTCGGTGTGACATTTTGGTTGAACTGCACAAAACACTCATAAAACAAAAGTGTTTTGTGCAGTGTAACAAAAGGTCACAATGGCAACGAGGTGAAGTAGATAACCCTGTTTACACACAGGTGCAAAGGAAACAACTAGTGGTCAATAACGGTGGATGACACAGAAGCCAACAAAAAGAAGCATCTACCTTATCTAAATGGGAAAGAAAGCAAGACAGTAGCATTTCTCAAATGGTGGCATTGATTATATTAACATAGAGATTATATTAACAACAAAATTTGTTAAACATGTAATTTGCTTTTAACTGTGGCATTGCATCAATTTTCCTGTGGCATTATTAGAGGGTGTTTGTTTACAGGGACATTTTGGTGTAGGGACTAAAAAAACTCTGTGTCAGTCCCATCTAAACCAAACAGGAGGGACTTTTAGGGACTAAAAGTGGGCATTTGGGACTAAAGAATGTAGACCCCGAGGGAGAGTCTTTTTGGAACTTTTTCCAACAGTTGCCCCTACCACGCATCGCACCTTGTCTCTATTAGTTCATTAGTAGGGGTAACATGGTCTTTTAGCATGTCATTTAATAACCTCTAGTCCATGTTTAGTCCCTGGAACCAAGCTGGTAGGGACTAGGGAGTTTTTAACCAAACATGGCCTTAGATTAACAACAACTAAAGAGTTGCACATGATAGTGGATGCACCAGCACCATGTGCATCTACCGATGTACTGGGGTGATGCACATTCTGTTGCAACAAAGAACAAACAACCAAGGTGCATATTTGTGTTGGTCCTAGTTTTGTTATCTTTAGACATCTTTCCCTATGTGAGCGCAGCAAATCTAGTCCTGCTCAAACTCTACGGCCTTGTCCCCCAAAGCAAAAGATCAGTTCGTTACAGATGTGCGTACTGCATTTGTCATTGTTTTCCCTTTTCGACCAAGGTAGGTGCTGGATAGCCACTCTGTACTAGTACTTTCGCCCCTTCATTTCCTCTTTGAACCACGTCCTAGATTTATGCTATACAACTTTCCCCACTACTTTCCCCCATTCCTTTCCTCTTTGAACCATGTCTTACATTTATGCGATACAACTTTCCCCACTACTTTTCCCCTTACTTTCCTTTTTGAACCATGTCCTAGATTCATGCTATACAACTTTTCCCACTACTTTCCCCCACTCCTTTCCTCTTTGAACCACGTCCTAGATTGATGGTATACAACTTTCCCCGCTACTTTCCTATTTGATCCAACACCTAGATTCGAGTGCATAAGCGGAAAAAGCCCACATGCAGCTGGAGCAATGCATGTGGAATACATAAATTATACCTTAAGGTTCTTGGGGCGTGGTTTGGTGGGCGACCGGACGGTGGAGAAGAAGAAGGGGTCGGAGGCCCTCCCGCTCCGCCGCTGGGTGAAAGTGAACAGCTGCGCTGGTAGTGGATTCCCTCGCCGACGGGGACAGCGTTAAGCCTCTTTCCCTTCCCGGTGGACAGATCTTGTCGGCTCTTTGACCAACAGTGAGGGGAGAGAAGGCCAACGAAGTCTTGTTTAGATCTTGAGAGGGTGAGAGAGTGTGAAGAGAGCAACTACAAGCGCAGAGAGAGAGAGAGAGAGAGGGCAACGAAGTCTTGTTTACATCTGGAGAGGGTGAGAGAGTGTGAAGAGAGCAACTACAAGTGTTGAGAGAGAGAGGGCAACAATGTCTTGTTTAGATCTGGAGAGGGCGAGAGAGTGTGAATAGAGCAACTACAAGCGCTGACGCTCCAGCATGTATATATATACTGGAGAGAGAGAGAGTGAAGAGTGCAAATCCTAGAAAACAAGCGCCGAGGCTGCAGCTTATACATGATGAGTTGATTATACGGTCACTACGAGCTCGTATAGCTCCGTATCCATCCATTTTGACCAGTCAAAGAATCCTCATGGAACGAATTATGCTCAAGTGTAGTTATCAAACCTGAGACCTCAAGTTTGATGAGCGAACATGTTAACCAGCTACACAACCCTCCCGTTATGTTCAACGAGAGGAAAATAACCTTTTATACATTCCTTCATTCATGTGACAAGCATGCCGTGGTTTTTGTGTATGGGAGTCATTGGGATTTGAATCATAATAGTGTCATGTGGCTTTGGTGGTAAGACTATCCATAGTGGTGCACAAAAAATGCAGCCTTAGTCACCTTACCTCTCTCCACATAGTACGTTGGGTCCCACCAGTCAGAGGGTGAAACAAACAAACTAATAAGAAAAATTAAAAGTGCCAGCGATGTATCTTACCTCATATCTCGCTACTGCTCGGGAAAACTGTCCAATTGATCCCTCGGTTCGCTCACGTACTATTTTAAGTGAATCCTTATTATAACATGCACACAATTTTGGGCACTTGTATTTGACCTAAGTCAATGTGCCACCGTATCTCAAACTACTCCTTCCGTCTACGTGTAATAAGTCTCGTTAGAAGGTGCAGCGGGACCAAGGTGCAAGCAGATTGGAGGAGAAGGAGAAACTCGACTGGTCATTCCTCCAATCAAAGCCCTGATTTCTGTCTCTAAACGCAACAATTAATCCAAACAACTAAGATATGTCATTTTGATACCATGCAGAGCCACATATTAACTCGCATGCAAGCCGACTTTGATTTCTTGACTGATCAACGCGTAGTTGCGCTCCATGCATTGGGTTTCTAGGGGAGATAACAAGGAAGAGTAAGGAGCATTTGGTTACATTGCTTAGGCTGGTCATAGAGGTGACTAACTTGGACTAGTAACTTGCATATGTCACTAGTCCATGTTACTACTACACGAAGTTTGCTATCGGAAGCGAGCCGATCTGGCTCTCCTGAGCTAGCAAGGTTTTTCTAGCCCACCCAAGCTAGCTGGCCCACAAAAGCTAACATATTTTAACAGTTCCAAACGCCTAACCTGGCCCGGCTATGCTATAAGATGTTCTTTCTAAGGATCCAAATGCTCCCTAACTAAGAACGCTCGCTAGCAACAAGGCCAGGAGGGGATTGAGATGCGAAGTTAATGGGCGACGCCTAAACATTTCCGGAATATCTGATTTTCGTAAGATGACTTAACACCTAGACGGAGGGAGTACTACTCTTCAGTCTAGGTTTGATGGAATATTCGTCACCTCTTCTCTTCTTGTACGTACTTCATTTGTATCTCACTTCCTGTGGCTTCGCAATCGCATGATTTTCCTACTCTATGAACCTCTGTGTGCGTTCGTGTGTGTGTGTGTGTGTGTGTGTGTTTAACAACATGTGTGTGTTAGAGAGAGTGACAGATCGACCTACTCCTATAGAGAGATGGTGTGTAGTGTATGATTTTAGCCGCGAGAGTCGGTGCATCCTCTCATTTCCAGGTGTTCGGTAGGGAGAGGTGGACAGCTACCACGCCCACTCCTGACCAGCCTGGCCCACCCAAAGCCCCCCCATCGCCCGTGCGCGCTTCTCGCCCGAAACGGTCAGCGTCGCTCCAAAGAATCGGTGCCGCATTCATGCCCGGGCAGAGCGGACGCAACCTCTCACTGGCGCCTGCGTCAAAGGGAGAAGCGGATTCAAGAGTGATGGTTGCGTCGTCCGTCCAACTTACTGCAGGGTCTATGTGATTTGACGGCTCATTCGTCATTATTACTGAGGTGGTAAGACTGCTGGATGTCCCACGCTTTTGGCGAAAGGAGGTACTACTAGACTACAATTTTCTCCATTCTTACAGCGGAGGAGTGCAAGAGTAGTGAAAACACGCAGGCTCAGTGATTACATGGCCCACATCACACTATCACCATATTTTCTGGACACCGTGCGACACCTAACTCTTTACATAGTACTCCCTCCGTTCCTAAATACTAGATGAGTCTCCGCGCGTTGCCGCGGAACAACCGTATATCTCTATGCATAAAATTATCGATTTAATAGAACTAAAAAACTCTATTACCGCATGACAAATGTGGTAGCCAAAATAAAAAAACTCCCATCATCATTTAGATCATCCCACGTAAGAAAAAAAGATCAGCCAACTCCTACTGCATAATGGGATTATATTTTTCTTTTTGACATGTTAATGGGACTTAAAAGCTCACTTACATGCATGCTACCGGTGCATGCTTGCATGCAAACATGTTGATGTGATTTAAAACCCACTCACATGCATGCCACGGTATTTCTGCATGCTTGCATGTGGCTTAGTGTGGAGCCTCTCAACGTCTAGATCAGACGACTATTATGGACTGATTTAGTTCATCTAACGGCTACATTAATTTTGATGATGTGGCTCAAGGAGAGGATAGAGAATTCCTAGTAGTGGGGGCTAGCTATTTAGATATAGTAGATAAGTCTTTGTAGAGATTCCACTTGGTGGACTACATACGGAACAAAATGAATGAATCTACACTTAAAATGCATCTATATACATCCGCATGTCGTTCACGGTGAAATCTCTACAAAGACTTATATTTAGGAATGGAGGAAGTACTAGTATAGTACATACTGTAATTTATCAGCGAGATAAAACCGTACAATGCTATGAAGCTTCCAGCTTCTATTACATGTATCTTAAATCCAAGGTTGCCCATTGCAACATTTCATCAAATACAAGGGAGACTAACATGCATGCTATTGCATCTCAATGATTGACAGATCATAGCACTTATGTACTCCCTCTGTTCCAAAATAAGTGTCTCAACTTTATGCAAACTTTAGTACAAAGTTGTACTACTACTGAAGTTGACACTTATTTTGGAACAGAGGCAACTAAAGAAAAAAATGATCCATGCAGTCCCTAGACCTTGAACCATAAACCCAAAGCAGGCTTCAATTTGCTGGCAACGTTCGAGATTCCTAAGAAATGAAGTTTGCAACCTTTTGACCATCTGATAATTTTGGGCAGTTTCTTCAAAATTGAGATGAGCATCCCTGTGGCAAAGAAATTGAAGAAGAATGATTAGAATAAGATTACTTGGACTAGTTGATGAGACATAAAATCATTGCAAATATAGTATGTAGAAGCCAATAGAGGTATGTGCGGGGAAAAGAAGTAGAGAAATATCCACATGGAGTGATGTGGGCAGCTGGAGCAGTGGTGCAAGCCGGCTGTAAAGGGAGTTCTACCTGAGGGATGTTGGGACGTAGCTCAACCTTGAGGAGGGCGGCAGGAGGCGGCAACTACCCACGTTGCGGCAGTGAGAAAGGGATGAAGGCAATCTCACCGGCTTTGTGAGAGAGAACGGCGGGGACCCCTGATCGGGATGTGCCGACAGTGGGTTTTCGCCATCGGCGACGGTGACCGCATCCACACTAAGCATCCACCCCTTCCCCCGGTGGACGTGATCTGCCAGGATGTTAGAGATGTGGCCACAGTCGTTTTGTGTGAGAGTGTGTGAAGAGAGCAACCCTAGCAAGCAACCATGTAGGCTGGCCCGTCTTGACTATGTATATAGTGGAGCTGTTTGCTGTTCTCTCCATATGAACCTATCATATTGCGTACGTGCCACTAAAGAAAAAAACTTTATTTATAAATGACGCGGCACCTATTACTCGTTCTCCCATAACCTTGCGCTTGGCATCTCCAAAATATTAACCTTGCGATTGGCTCTTCGCCTCTTCGGGAAGTCGAGCAATAATGGTACTGCAGTATATATCGTTCTGGCTATATGAGACCGAATGAATTGCTGCACGTCCACCACGTGGGCAAGGGTCAAGGGGCGAGGGAGAGTGCGTACTATTACGTCCGTTTCAGGGGGTGTTTGTTTCCAGGGACTTTTTAGTGTAGGGACTAGAAAAAGTCCCTCTTAGAGACTTTTTAACCAAACAGGAGGGACTACTAGGGACTAAAACTTGCTTTTTGGGACTTAATGAAGAAGACTCTCAAGGAGAGCCTTTTTTGGGACTTCTCCAACAATGCTCCTCCCTGCACCCATTGCCCCGCCGCCCCATTGTGTTGTTTGGTTGTTATTTTTATGTATACTAGGGGTAACATGGTTATTCAATAACCTCTAGGGAGGTACTAGGGACTTTTTAGTCCCTGAAAACAAATAGGGAGGGACTTTTTAAGGAGTGTGGACTTTTAGTTGGGACTAGAAAAAGTCCTAGGACTTATGAACCAAACAGGGCCTCAATATGGACTACATACAGAGCAAAATGAGTGAATCTACACTCTAAAATACGTCCATATACATCAGTGTTTGGAGTATGTGTAGTAGTTCGTATTGAAATCTACTAAAGTACATATATATTCCAAACAATATGATAATCTCTCTAACCAAGGTAGTAGGGACGAGGAGTAAACGGAGGGAGTAGTAAAATTTTCTCCTCGTCCTGCGAGCCACCGCGTGCGTGGGTGAGGGAGCGAGCGTAAGGCATACATTACTACTACTAGTAAGCAAGATTCACCTCATCCTGCGTGCTATCTGTATTTTTTAACTGAAGTCATTATCTGCCTGCTATTATTGGTTTTGGGTCTATCCACAGGTTGCTACCATCACTCTGGATTTCTGCATGCACTCCATACATAATCTCACTATGTTTTATTCCTATGCATGACAGTTATTGTAAACAATGAAACTGAACATGTAGAGCAAAAGAGACAAGCCTTGCGTTGCAATAATGCAGACATCGCTCCATGGTAGGCGCAAAGGCATCCCCCTCCACCCAATTCGGATTGTAATCGAGAGGAAGATATCTATTCTGAGGGGGATTCAGAAGGAGAAGACCACTCCTATTTACCCCCTAAGGTCTTCGCTCTAACTTGGCATGCTGATGTTGGTTATATCATGCATATGGTGCCTTGCATTGCTTACTTTATACATCAAATATGTCATCTGCTTAGTTTAGACATCCTTTGTGCGAATGCCATCTGTTTAGTTTATTCATCATTTATGTGAATTATGCAACACCATCTTGTTTAGCCAGGCATCATATATGTGAATTTTGCAATGCCATCCTGCTTAGCCACTCATGTTATATGTAAATTATATCAGGCCATCCTTTTTTCGTTACGTATTACATTTGTCAACAATGTTAGTACATTCAACTGCTCTTCGTGTGCAATAGCCAGTTGACACGGTGATGGAAAATTCTAGAGTGAAAACAAGGTCTTCAGAGAAGACTTTGCTTTCTGACGAAGCGTATATCTCGCTGGTTACGGATAGCCCCTCAGAGGAGGATTCAAAGACAGATGACCAGTCCTATTCCCCCGTGAGGTGTATGCTCTAACTTGCTAGGGTTATGTTGCTCATATCGTGCGTATGGTGTCTTGCATTGCTATGTCATTTGATTAGTTTAGACATGCTTTGTGTGAATGCCACCTGTTCAGTGTCTAATTTCCATATATGTGAATTATGCATTGCCATCTTGTTGCAAGACATTATATATGCAAGACATTATATATGTTAATTATGCAATGCTATCTTGTTGCAAAGGCATTATATATGTGAATTATGCAATGCCATGTTGTTTAGCCAATCATCATGTATGTGAATTATATCATGCTATCATCTTTTTGTATTACGTGTTCCATTTGTCGACAACGTTTGTATATTCTTCCTGTGCATCAGCCATTTGAAGCGGTGATGGAAGTATCTGGAGTGAAAACAAGGTATTCAGAGCAGACAATGCTACCTGCTGAAGTAGACATCTTGCCGGTTACAGAGAGTTCCTTAGAGGAGGATTCAGAGACTGATGACCAGTCCTATTTCCCCCCTGAGGTCTATGATCAAACTTGGCAGGGTAATATTACCCATGTCATGCATGTTGTCTTGCATTGCTTAGTTTTTTCATCATATATGGATTTCCATCTGCTTACTTGCTTACTATATAAATCGTATATTTGAATTATATCATGCCATCATGTTTACATAGTACATACACATCATCTAGCTGAATTATGGCATGGCAACCCATTTAATAAAGATATCATATAGTTATATCATCTCATCATGTTTAGTGTTTACAGTCATCACATTTTGAATTATGGCATTCTATCCGTGAATGTATGTGAATTATGGCATGCCAACCTATTTAATACACACATTATATAGTTATATCATGTCATCCTGTTTACATAGTCATCATATTTTGAACTATGTCTTTCCATCTTTTTTAGTTAGCCATCATAATGTGAAATTGTGTCATGCTATCCTGTTTAGTTAGCCATCATATATGTGAAATTGTGTTGTGCTATCCTGTTTGGTTAGACAACATAAATGTGAATTATTTCATGCCCTCTTTTATTCCCCACTATCCATTGCACTTGACTATCATACAATGTCTATACTTTCAATTACTTTTCTTGTTTATCAGCCATTTGAATTTGGAGAGGGTGATGGCAGTATCTAAGGGAGTAACAACACGGTCTTCAGAAAAGATAGTGCTACCAATTTGTGCAGATAGAACCACGGTTGTACTTGACAGAGGACCAGATCCACCACACATAACCCAGACTCTCGCAGATTGTACCCCTACCCAGTTGGATAGAGAACCAGCTACACCCCTTCTAACCCCACCCCCAGCAGATAGTAACCCAGTTCCAGTTGACACAACACCGTCTCCACCTCAGAGCACCCAAACACGAGCAGTTAGTAAGGGAACTGCAGTGCCCAAAGCACGAGGACCACCACTCTGAATCCCAACTCAACGCTTAAAGGAGAAGAAGATTTGTTCTCAGGTCAGGTTCTGTAGCTATGGTTCATACTCCTTTGCTCTTGCATTACTATATTTACTCATACCAACTATTTTCAAATTTGAAGGATGGAATTGAAACTCCAATGGCGCAACAGGTATGTTTTAAACCTGTTTCTTTAACTAGTTTGCTGTTGTAACCTGCTCTATATTCATTTCAGTTTCAATTGAATAAACAGTTATGTTCTCATGTCATGCACATTACAAGTGTTGTTATTGCTCTATAGTTTCCCACACTTATATTCCCTCTATTCTGCTTTGTCTTGAACAAATATTATTTGAACTGTGTCTCTATCTTGATTTGGCAACAAAAACTAGAATGATATAGACCATAAAGTGACCATGGTACATATATATATGTTTGTTTCATGCTGTTATCCTGTCCACTTTACTACTGAACTCATTTACCGAAATGAGTTTCATATACAGCATGGTAAACCTGTGATGTGTAAGCTTGTTTCTCTTTTAGAATGTGGACAAAATATTGGAGAAAAGTACCATGTTATGCAATGCTAAAGGAAGTAATGCAGATAAGGTTCAAGATAGTGAGACATCCCTGTTGGTCTCCAAGAAAGCTGATAAAAACTATCTTAACGACAGTGAGAGAACCCAAAAGTCCTATCTTGGTGCAGTGTTTGAGTTACTGGCCACTACAGCTGGCATAAGCTCTTCGAACTCGCTACCTAAATCAGTTCGTCTTCTTGAGTCTCAACTTCAAGTTGAAAGACACCGATCAGATATGCTGCGACAGGAAGCTGAACGAGAGAGGAAGTCCCTTCAGAATTCAGATGCATACATCCTGGTGCAACAGCAAGCGCTGGAGGATTTAAGCGCCAAACAAGAGAAAGTTAATAAGCTTGCTAAGCATCTTGCCAGCATTATGGGTACCCAGGATATTGTTTCTTGAGATCTTATGAAGTGGTTTCAGTTCTGGATTTGTTTTGCTGCGGCGTTTGCGCTGGTCGCCGACTTTGACAACCAGTGTATATGATATGCTGATTTGTTCCCTATATTTGCGCTGGTGGCGAACCTTGATGCCTAGTGGAAGTAATATGTGTAATAGCCGTGATAGCCTAGCATAAGTTTCTTGCTTATTTATTTCCTTGTTGTCTTGTTTATTTGTTTGCTTGTAGTCAGTGCAGTTGTTTTTCCGCGGTTTGCTAGTGGCCGCAATAACTTATTTTTTAAAACTAAGCCACAATAACCATGGGCTACATATTTACTCTAGTGACACTGGGCCTCCAACAGGCCGTAGAAACAATGGGCCTTCTATGGGCCGTAGACACAACGGGCCTTCTACGGGCCGTATCATCAATGGGCCTTATATGGGCCGTATGATCGATTTGCCAAATATGGGCCAATAACAGACTGCATTATGGCCGTAAACGGGCTAGAGTTGGAATCGTCCGTTCATGGGCCGACCAGAATAGGCTGTCGTTAATAGGTCGTATTTGATGACGCTATGAAAACGGCCCAACGTATTAATGGGCTACAAACGTGCCAACCGTAACAACAGGCTGAATTTGGCCCACAAGAAGAAAATGGCCCAATGGAATAATGGGTCGTTAATGGTTATAAAGTGATACACTATTCATTACGGGCCAGTTTCACCACGGGCCGTTAATGGTCCAAGAGTTACAAAGGGCCTCATATGGGCCGAAAGACATCATGGGCCATACATGGGCCGGAAGTTAAAATGGGTTGGAATCATATTGGATGGCCCATATGTGAAAGTGCGTTATATCGACTAGAGGGGGGTGAATAGGAAACTTTTTATGAATTCTTCACTGAGGAATTTGCTGGTGAGAAAATTCCTATCTGAAGAACTACTTGCAGCGGAATAAGTACTCAGAAGTAAACATAACAGAACACAAGCACAGTCATCATGATGAAATGAAGACAAGCACAAAGTACAGAAAGTGTAAACACATGATAACGCAAGAAAGAAGACAGACAGACTGAAGAAATTGAACTGAGGAAATTGAGAAAGTCTTCAGTCAAAGTCTTCAAACAGATATGAACAGGCACACAATAACAGACATGAGGAAATGAAAGAGTTGAGGAAATAGAACCAGTAAGCTCGGTGAAGACAATCATTTGGTAGGCCAGTTCCGACTGTTGTCTCAGTTGTACATCTGGTTGGAGTGGCTGAGTATTTAAACTTGAGGATACCCAGTCCCAGACACACAGTCCTCACCGTATTCTCCTTGAGCTAAGGTCACACAGACCTCGCCCAATCACTCGTGGTAAGTCTTCAGGTGACTTCCGAACCTTCACAAAATCGGTCACTTGGCGATCCACAATTCCTCTTGGATGCTCTAGACCTTGACGCCTAACCATCTGGAAGAAGCACAATATTCAAAGGAAACAAGCATTGGATCCACGCAGGATCAATCTCTTCAGTGATGCTCAACCACTTCCTCGGAGGATGGGATGCTCACAATTGACAAGTGTCTGTTTCTCTCGGAGCAGCCAACCAGCTAGTGGTTGAAGGAGGCGGCTATTTATAGCCTAGGGAGCAGCCTGACATGATAAGACAAAAATGCCCTTGTCTGATATGACCGTTAGGTGGGTAGATATTGTGGAACAGCTGGCGCATAGCATAGCAACGGTCGGAATTTTGACTATCAAATTCCTCAGGGCTATCATGTTCCTCACTATGTAGGCAATTCGCACTGGCGAATTCCTAACTCCTCAGTCAGAACAAATTCCTTAGCAACCAGAAGAACTTCATCTCTATCAATGAAGAATTTGACTAAACTGTATGAGATTTCCAATGGCTTCACTCGAAGGGATTGGTAGGTGTAGGATTTTGAGTTGAGCATCACATGGAAAAACTTTCTTAGTATTTCCTCGACCCCCTTTAATAGTACGCTGTTTCCTATGACTCAAGAAAGAGAAAATGAAACAACAAAAACAAAAGTCTTCACGCTTCATGTTCCTCGAATGAATGCCAAGTCTTCAAGGTCATACAAATTTCTTTACTTTCAAAGTCTTCAGAAAGTCTTTAGATATCCAAAGTCTTCAGATGAAGAACTTCATTTTTAGGGGTCGACTTTCTCTGTAAATATCAAACTCCTCATAGACTTATAGACCTGTGTACACTAACAAACGCATCAGTCCCTTAACCTATAAGTCTTTAATACACCAAAATCACTAAGGGGCACTAGATGCACTTACAATCTCCCCCTTTTAGGTGATTGATGACAATATAGGTTAAGTTTTCAACAGGGATAAACATGTGAGGTGTAAATACTGATATTGAGGAATTTGATTGCAAGATATAGAAGAACTCCCCCTGAAGATGTGCATAGTGAGGAATTTGCTTTTGAAGCAATGCACACTTGAAGAGTATAATCATGGAGATCTCCCCCTATATCTTATAATTCATACACGCATTTGACAAATAATATGAAGAATTTGAAATGCATGATGAAATATGGTGACTGATGTAATTCAGCATGCGTGCATTAACGTTAATGAGGAATAAGCATGCAGAAGAACACAACAGAAGTATTAGGCTAGCAAAGTCATCAGAAGAACGAGAGTTGTAACTTAGCAAAAAACGCCCATATAGGATAGACCCGCTTGAAGACTAACTCAAATTTCTCCCCCTTTGTCATCGAATTACCAAAAGGGTTGAAACTGAGGACTAACGACCCTGAAGAATATCATGATGATGGAGGAGCACCAGCGATGTCAGGGTCTTGAGTCGTTGTAGGGCCTGCTGCAGCGTCGTCCAAGTCTTCATGCTCGTCCGTGGCGCGCGATGAAGAATATGAGCTGGCCACCAAGGAAAGAACCTTGACCTTCTTGCATCTCTTCGATGGAGGAGCAGACTAGTCAAAATCTTCTTTGAAGCACATTTGCTTCAGGTCTTCTTCACCATATAGATGTGACAGAATAGCCCATGTGCGATCAAACACTTCATGGAGGCAGTAATGGTTTTTCTTCAGAACATTATGTGTGGAAGTCATGTTGTGAAGAATAGAGCCAAACTGACGCTTAACCCACTTGTGGTTTAGATCCACCTTCTGGTGAAGACTTATAAGCAATTCACGGTCAGTCATCACACGAGGAGCAGTAGCTTGAGGACTTGACTTGGTATCATTGGCAGCAGAATCATGTGTGGCAGAGTCATCATTCATGGAGTAAGATGCAGCTTTTCCGAACTGACCATCCAATGGACGAATGCCTTCATCGATAATGGCTGGTGACTTGCCCTTCTCATCAGATGAGGAAATTGTCCTCTTGAGGACTTCAATAGGTGGCAAGTAGCTGAGGTGATTCTGAAAATCAGCCTTGTAGTTGAGTGAAGACCTTGTTCTGAGAATCTCATGATCCACGGCGCGTAAGGCTTCAGCTCAAATGGAGAAAGTGCAACATTTGCCAGAGTCCTCATGAAGAAATCATGATAGTTTATGGGGATGCCATGCATTATGTTGAAAAGCATATTCTTCATCATCCCGATAATTTCTTCATCGGATGAGTCATGGCCTTTGATAGGACTCATGGTCTTCGTCAGAATGCGGTAGATAGTTCTTGGCACAGAGAGCAATTCCTTCACGATGAATTTTGTCCTTGGGGCTTGACCAGGCTTTAGTGGCATCACATGTGATATGCAGAGTTGCATAGAACTGAAGAATGAGCTCTTCATTCCAATCAACTATGTCAGAGCAGAAGTTGAGCAAGCCTGCATCATGAAGCATGTTGAGGACTTGAGAGAAGCACGACATTGATTCCATGTCCACATGAGGAATATGCTCGTGATCGAAGATTTTGTCCTTGTTGAAAAGCAGTGAGGAATAGAAGTTCGCCTGGCAGGCAGTCCAGAAATGCTTCCTTCAAAGACGAGCATTGTCATAGGGGTTGAATTCAGTGAAGAACACGTGCTCGCCGAAGAAATCATCAGCCTTGAATTTTTGATTCTTTAAGAAGGGATCCTTTGGCTTGGGCTGAGGAGTGTTAGTCAATTGCATCACTACCTCAGGAATCGCAATCTCAGGTTCCTCAGGCTGAGGAATTTCAGGCTCTTCTGCAGCTTCAGCCTGGGTCTTCATTTCGTCATTGACATTTTCTTCAGCACTAGTGGCTGGAATTTCTTCATGAACACTTGGGGTTGCATGAGGTTCTTCAGATCCCATTTGCACTTCAGTAGCAGCAGGGGACTGAGGAATTGCTTGGAGTGGAGTGAACATTGGTGAGTTGGGGTGCTGACTGTCCCAAAAATTCATCATTAAGCACGGGAGTGGTACAACCAATGTCCACATCCTCATCGTCCATTTCTTAAACACCGGCCTCTTCACAGTGAGCTGAGGCATAGGTGAGGAAATGACAGGGGTTGAAGGGATTGCATCCACTTCAATTTCTTCATCCAACTGCTCTGTCGAAGCAGCAGAAGGAGTTTCTTCATCAGATTCATTGGGAATCACATAATCTTCACCAAAAGGAACAAAGTCCTTTGATGGCATGGAGGAGACTGGAATGGCATCAATTGGATTGTCAATTGAGCTGGTCAGTGGCTTCATCTTCTTCGGAGCTGAAGAATTTGATGAAGTTGGTGCCTTCCTTTTCTTCAGAGCTGCATGCTCTGCAGCCTTGGTCTTCTTTGCATCTGATGCAGATGGAAGGATCGGAGTTGGAGTAGGCGCAGGAGGTGCAGAGGATTTTGGTTCATTCTCCTCAGGCGCAACTGATGCAGTTGCCCTGACTTGTTCACTTTCTTCAGGCGCACCACTAGTGGATGCCCTGGCAATATCTTCAGCGGCTGGAATAGAGTCATCAGCCCTGGCACTCTCATTTTCTTCAGCAGCCTGATTGTCATCAGCGGTGCTGGCATGTTCTTCAGTAGGCTGAGCAGATGCTTCAGCCTGAATAACTTCAATGTGCACAGGAGGAGCAGCACTTGAAGTGAATTTCTTCGTCAGATTGACAAACCGTACCTTGGCGCCCTTCCAATCAACATGGTAGCGATCAAATTCATCACTTAATTGCTTGATTTCAGCTTGCAAAGCAAGGAGCTGATCAGGGGTGAGAGTGAGGACATTGTCCTTGAGGTAGCGATGTTTCTTGTACTGCGCTTTCTTCAAACTTATGCCTTGTTCAAATTTCCACTTTTGTTCCTTAATAAAGGCAGTCAAGACATGACTTTGACCAGGAGTGAGATTCATCTCCGGCAAAGGCGTGTTGGGGTCCTTGTGCCATAGATCAATGTAATCGAAGATCAACTTTGGATCCAACATAAGTGGCACATTGCTACCTTTGGCTCTAGCGGCCCTGGCTTGCCTGTCTCTGATGATTTTGGCAAGTTCTTCATCATCAGCCTCATCATCATCAGAGGGAACTTGGAAGGCGACCTGCTTCTTATGAGGACTTGGTCGAATGCCTCGTCCAGCAGTGGCCTTTTTCTTCAGAAGTGAGGGGCCATCTGAGGAATTTCGTGCAGCTAAGGAGCTTGCAGATGCTCCTGAGGCAATTGAGAAGCCTTGAGTCCTTTGGCACGAGGCGAGATGCATAGGTGCCGAGGATTTGGTCAGAGCAGCTGAAGACTTTGACGGAGGAGCTGAGGACTTTGACGGAGCAGCTTGAGGAATTTGCCGTGAGGGCCTTGAGGGCATAGCAGAGGAGCTTGGCCATGAGGGCATTGAAGAAGAAGCGCTTGACTTATACGCAAGCTTCTTGTGCATTTCCTTCTTTGGCTGACTTGCAGAGGCCTTAGCAGAGGCAGCAGCAGCAGAGTCAGCGTTGAATTTCTTCACCGCTTCCTTTGCTTGCTTGGCTAGTTTGGCCTGGCGCTTTGCCCATTCATCAGCATAGTCCTCACCGCGCTTGAGGCTGGTGGGATCTGCCTCTTGGCCTGGTGCCAAAGGAGGTCTTGAGCATGGAGGGTTGAGCGCGAATTTCTTCATATACTTGGGAGTAACATACATGTACTCCCTCCATTCTTGTGCCCATCTCCTCTCTATCCGTTTTATGCGCACCTTGCGCTTATTCTTGTCCTCCTTGCCGAACTTGGCTTCATCAGGAGTGCAGTATCCAGCATAAATGTCCTTAGGAATTTCAAACGCAGTGTTGACCTCAGGCCTCTTTCCTCCCTTTTGTGGCTTCTTGTCAGCCATTTTCTTCAGCTGAGGAATATGAACAACTGAAATTTCTGAAGAGGTGTGCAACTTTTCTTCGAGGAATGCTGCAAATGAGTTAAGTTGATGAGAACCCAGTGATTCAGCAGCGGACATTTGTACCTATGAACAGAGTATAGATGCAAGGAACTTGGAGAGGTCATATGAGTTCTCAGAAGGTTTTTCAAAAATGAAAAGGTTTGCGGAATTTGACTAGATGAGTCTTGAGAAATTTCACTAAGCGTTCTTTGTCTTAGGTTCCAGAGTTGTATAGATTATAAATCCACACAATTGAGGAATCTTGAAGAAAATCATTGCTTAGAGAAACGAATCAAGAGCCGATGACATGTGAGGTGTTCATGTGTGTGAAGATTTGAAGAATAAACACCTTTGAAGATTTTCAAGAAATCAGAAGAATCAAAGAGGGCAGTAAAAGTAACTTTTATTTACCCGAAGTGAAGAACTCGGTGAACTGGGAAGAGTAGATGTGAAGTTCGTCAAGTCAGATTTTCCACGCCCTAACTCGGCAGAGGAAGACGGCTACGGCGGCGGCGGAGTGAAGAAATCCGCAACCAGCGCGAGTGCGACGGCGACGAGGTCGAGGCAGTGAAGCTCTTCCTCACCGGTGACGATGAAGTAGCGGCGGCGCTAGGATTTTGGGAAGCTCGAGCGAGAGTGAGAGCAAGCGAGGTGAATGTGAAGTGAGGAAGAGGCAAGGGTATTTATAGAGGGGGTGCAAAACTGTACGCCCGAGGAAATCGGACGAACGTGCCCCTGGCCCTTCTCATTCACTTGACATGTTTCACCCAGGTACTGAGAGGTGGCGATCGTGTAGGATCATGGGTAAATAGATAAGTATTGTCCTGAGGAGCTGAACGGTTTGAGCGGTAAAGCCGAAAATTTGATTAGATAAGTTAAAAGTTCCGTTCGCAATTTTTTCAGCTGTCAAGGACACAGTGAAGATTTTGAACGAGTTTCAAATAGAACGCACATGAAGAATTTGTGAATAGACTGGGTTGAGTTTATCATAGAGGGGGAAGGGTCCGATTAGATTCACTTAGTAGAAGAAATCAACTTGAAGAATTAGCAATAAGTGAATGTTGTAGAGGACATAAAACTCACACACACACACACACACACACACACACACACACACACACACATATATATATATATTCAAATGAAGAACAACACCGGAAAGAGTAAATACAACGCAAAGATGAAGAATTAAAAAAACTGAGGAATTTCAAAAACGAAAAAAACTCAAATTGAATATTTCCAACTTTGGGTGGTGGCGTAACCCACCGTATAAGAAAGCTGATTTCAGACACCGCGTACAATTGTCGTAGGGCTCCGAGAATCAATTTCTTCATTAATTTCTTCACACTTAGAGGGTTAGTCTTCATTGATTGAAGAAAAACGTTACTTCGTGTGTTGCGCATCTAAGTCATCAAGTCAGCATAAGTGTTAGGATGTGTGCCCATTTCAGAGAACATTCGAAGATTCTAGGATATTTAGCTCACACCGCAACTTGCTAAATATCTTCTCATCCAAGGGCTTAGTGAAGATATCGGCCAGTCGATCTCCAGTGCTGACGTGGTCGATGGAGATGTCGCCGTTCAACACATGATCAGAAGAAAATGATGACAAATCTGGATGTGCTTTGTCTTCGAGTGTTGAACTGGGTTATGAGCAATCTTTATAGCACTCTCATTGTCACAGTAGAGAGGCACATTCTTTACATTGGCGCCATAGCCCTTGAGTGTTTGCTTCATCCATAGTAGTTGAGCACAACATGATCCAGTAGCAATGTACTCAGCTTCTGCAGTGGAGAGTGATACACAGTTCTGTTTCTTCGAGGACCAACAGACCAAGGATCGTCCGAGGAAATGACATGTGCCAGATGTTGACTTGCGGTCCACGCGATCGCCAGCATAGTCAGAGTCTGAATATCCAATGAGATCAAAAGAGGAGCCCTTGGGATACCATAGACCAAGTGTTGGTGTGTGAGCTAAGTATCGAAGAATATGCTTCACAACCTTATGGTGTGATTCCTCTGGTGTAGCTTGAAATCTGCACACATGCAAACACTAAGCATAATATCCGTCCTAGATGCACATAAGTACAATAAGGAGCCAATCATGGAGAGGTATACCTTTTGATCGAAGTCTTGACCATTTTCATCAGTGCATAGATGGCCATTTGTGGGCATTGGAATTTTGACCCCTTTGCAATCTTGCATGCCGAATTTCCTCAATACGTCCTTGAGGTATTTCTCCTGAGATATGAATATCCCATTGCGCTGATGACGAATTTGAAGACCTAAAAAGAATTTCAATTCTCCCATCATAGACATTTGATATTATTCACTCATCATATAGGCAAATTCATCACTATATCGGTGGTCAGTAAAGCCAAAAATGATATCATCAACATATATTTGGCACACAAACAATTAATCATCATAAGTTTTAGTGAAAAGAGTTGGGTCGAGTGAACCGGGTTTGAAGCCTTTCTTCATGAGGAATTCCTTCAATGTATCATACCACACCCGAGGGGCTTGCTTGAGGCCATACAGGGCCTTGTTGATCTTGAAGACTTTGTAAGGATTCTTTGGATCTTCAAAACCTGGGGGTTGAGCAACATATACTTCTTCCTCAAGCTTACCATTGAGGAATGCACTTTTCACATCCATTTGTTGTAAGATAATATCATGATGGTTAGCATAAGCAAGTAATATGCGAATAGCCTCAAGTCTAGCAACAGGTGCAAAAGTTTCATCGAAGTCAATTCCTTCAACCTGTGTGTAGCCTTGAGCTACAAGCCGTGCCTTATTCCTCACCACAAGGCCATTTTCATCTTGCTTGTTGCGGTAGATCCACTTTGTGCCAATAATGTTGTGCTTGCGAGGATCTGGATGTTTGACCAGTTCCCAGACGTTGTTGAGCTCGAACTGATGTAATTCTTCTTGCATAGCTTGAATCCACTCAGGCTCCAGAAATGCTTCATCTACCTTAGTGGGCTCTGTGATAGAGACAAAAGCAAAGTGCCCACAAAAGTTAGACAAATGTGAAGCTTTTGAGCATGTGAGAGGACCTGGTGCTTCAATGTCATCGATGATCTTCTCGATTTGCACTTCGTTTGCAATGCGAGGATGAGCGGGTTGTCTTTGTGGAATTTGATCTGCATTTTCTTCAGGTGCATTTTCCTCAGCACCATTTTCTTCAGGTGCGCCAGCTCGACGTTCATCACGTTTTGGAATGAATTCTTCAACAGATTCTTCGGTGGGAATGACATCCTCGGTAGCTTTGAACTTGATAGAATCCTTAGGTGCTGGTTCATCTATCACAGAAGGTAGGTGCTCTCTTTGCGAGCCATTAGTTTCATCGAACTGCACATCTATAGTTTCAACAACCTTGTGAAGAACGTTGTTGAAGATTTGTAGGTGTGTGAGTCCTTTTCGTAACCAAGCATGAAACCCTCATGTGATTTCGGTGCAAATATAGAAGTTCGATGAGGATCTCTAATCCAACATTTAGCACCGAAGACTTTGGAGTAACTCACATTGGGTTTCTTGTCAGTGAGGAGTTCATAGGCAGTCTTCTTGAAGAATTTGTGAAGATATACCCTATTGATGATATGACACCCAGTATCAATTGCCTCACTCCAGGAATGACGAGGCGTCTTGTATTCATCAAGCATAGTGCGAGCCATCTCAACAAGAGTTCTGTTCTTGCGCTCCACGACGCCATTCCGTTGAGGAGTATAAGGAGAAGATAACTCATGAGTAATACCAAGTTCATCAAGATAGTCATCAAGACCGGAGTTCTTGAACTCAGTTCCATTGTCACTCCTGATGTGCTTGATCTTCACACCAAAGTTTGTTGAAGCCCTCGAGGAAAATTGTTCGAAGACTTCCTGCACCTCATGTTTGTAAGTGAAAATGTGTACCTGTGTGTAATGAGAATAATCATCAACAATAACAAAGCCATATAGAGATGCATCATTTGTAACAGCAGAATAATGATTAGGACCGAAGAGATCCATGTGAAGCAATTCAAACGGTCGAGTGGTAGTCATGATAGCCTTTGCTGGATGCTTGGCCTTTGTCATCTTGCCAGCTTCACAGGCTCCGCATAAGTGATCCTTGAGGAATTTGACATTCTCAATGCCAATGACATGCTTCTTCTTCGCGAGCGTGTGCAGATTCCTCATGCCAGCATGAACAAGTCGTCGATGCCATAGCCAGCCTTCTGAAGCTTTTGCAAGTAAGTATATATCCGGTTGTGGTCCTGTAGAGAAATCAACAATGTATAAGTCTCCTCTCCTAAAGCCTTCAAAGACTTTGGAATTGTCAGCTTCCATGATCACAACACAATGATACTTGCCAAAGACAACAACCATATCAAGATCACAAAGCATTAAGACAGACATGAGGTTGTATCCTAAGAACTCGACAAGAATGACTTTGTCCATGTGTATGTCCTTAGAGATCGCAACCTTACCTAGACCCAATACCTGACTTTTGCCTTTGTCGGCGAAGATGATATGCTTCAGATGTGACGGTGATAAAGGAACATCTATGAATAGATTCTTGTCACCAGTCATGTGATTTGTACATCCACTGTCGAGGACCCACTCATTGGCTTTGGGTTGTTCATCCTGTAGATGAATTAGTGCAATTTACAAACTCATATACTTCATCAGTGAAGAATATCACATCAATATCATCAGATCGATTTCTT
Source organism: Triticum aestivum (assembly GCF_018294505.1). Lineage (NCBI taxonomy): Eukaryota > Viridiplantae > Streptophyta > Magnoliopsida > Poales > Poaceae > Triticum > Triticum aestivum. Next base: position 292,407,483 of record NC_057798.1, on the reverse strand, counting down.
CGAGCAATTTGAACAGATAAACAGTAAGAGGACGTGTGAAATGAAAATTCATTTCATCATGATTAGCCTGCATCCTTTTAGGCATTGTTCAGGTCTCCAGCAAATTCTACAGACGTTTTGAGCACGTCTGGAGACCTGACACTGCATAAGAGATTAGTTCTTTTTCTTCACCATCCACATCTGAAGGGGTGGAAAAGAATTCATCATTCTGCGAGCGCCATATGAGAAAGGTGGCATATACGCCAGTCCACTTCATTTCACATAATAGGGGTTAGGGTAAGCATATGAATAGGCAGAGAAATTCTTCAAGGACTTATGAACATAATGATTTGAAGAATAATGCACATATTCATAGCCCTTAGCTCTACCATGCGAAACAGAAGAGTTAGCACGATGATGATCATATGAGGACTTTGATCCTTTTGAGGAATTTGATCCACGTGAGGAATTTGGTCCATATGAGGACTTGGATCCATATGAAGAATTTGGTTCATATGAAGAATTTGGTTCATATGAGGAATTTGATCTGGAGTTCCTATTCTTCACAGGTGGTGTCATGAGGACATTCACCTGAAGACTTTCAAGGCAAATTTTGGCAACCCAGATTTTCTTCATAGGGGAACCATTCCTGCAGTTAGTGCCAACATATCTAGCAAATACTTCACCATTCTGATTTTTGAACAGTTTATAGTTGGAGTCAAATGACTCATCAGAAGAATGAGGAGATTCACATGTAAAGCCAGATAAGTTAGATGGATCAACTGGATGTCCCTTTGCAGCAACCCATGAGGTTTTGGGTACTGCTCAGGCTTCCAATATGTTTCATCAGCATTGAGTTTCCTCTCAAAGGCAATACCCTCTTTCCTAGGGTTTCTCTTGAGGGTCTACTTTTTGAGCACATCACAAAGAGTCTGATGCCCTTTGAGGCTTTTGTACATGCCTGTCATGTACAATTCCTTCAGCCCTGCATCATCAGTGATACTTGCATTGTCCTCAGATGAGGAATTAGTGATAGCAGAGACATATGAAGAATTTGTAGCATTAGAAGCATTTGAACACTCAGGTGAAGAGTTAGCAGTTTCACGTACAATGCATTTCAGACATGGAGGAACAAATTCTTCCTGAGTATCGCTGATTTGTTGAGCAAGTAATGAATCGCGCTCCTTCTGAAGATCTTTATAATCCACTCTTAGCTTTTCAAGATATTGATTTCTTTGAAGAAATTCATAAGAAAGCTTCTTGTATCAGATAACAGAGTGTTATGATGACCTTAAAGATTGTCAAACTTGGACTGAAGTCTCTGAAGATTTTCAGTCAAGGTTTTAGTGCGATCCATTTCTTCACCCAACATATCATCACTTTTATCTAGCATGTTTTGAACCTTTTCAAAGTCCTTTTGTTGTTTCACAACAATTTTAGCAAATTTAGAGTAGCTGGGCTTGAGGTTTTCATCAGATTCATCCTCACTAGAGTTAGAGGAGGCGTATTTAGTTACCTTGGCACCCATTGCCATGAAGCAATAGGTGGGAGCATAGTCATCATTGCCTTCATCAGCCTAGTTGGAGAAGCCATTTTCCGTAGAGTTGAAGATAGATTTGCTGACGAATGCAGTAGCGAGAGCTAGGCTCGCCACACCAGACTCGGACTCCTCAGATGCCTCCTCGTCCTCATGCTCCTCAGATTCAGCCTTAGAGTCCATTTCCTTGACAATGAATGCCCGAGCCTTCTTGGAGCTGCTCTTCTTGTGAGATGAATACTTCGAGGATTTTGGTGATGAAGATTTTGAAGATTTCTTCTTCTTCTTTGCGTCATCAGAACTGTAATCCTTATATTTCTTCTTCTTTGATTCCTTGTCCCACTGAGGACAATCTTGGATGTAGTGACCAGGTTTCTTGCATTTGTGGCATAACCTCTTCTTGTAGTCATTGGATGAGGAATCATTGCTCCATGAGGGTTTTCCAAAGCGAACACTAAGGGAGTCCTGGATTAGGGGGTATCTGCACCGCCGGACTGTGTACAACGTCCGGACTATTGAAGCGTGAAGATACAAGACTCAGGACTTCGGCCCGTGTTCGGATGGGACTCTCCTTTGCATGGAAGGCAAGCTTGGCGATCCAGATTTTGTGTTTCCTTCCTTGTAACTGACTCCATGTAAACCCTAGCCCTCTCCGGTGTCTATATAAACCGGAGAGGTTGGTCCTTAGAAGGCCAATCATAATTACAATCATACCATCATAGGCTAGGGTTTAGCCTCTACGATCTCGTGGTAGATCTACTCTTGTACTACCCATATCATCAATATTAATCAAGCAGGAAGTAGGGTTTTACCTCCATCGAGAGGGCCCGAACCTGGGTAAACATCTGTGTCCCTTGCTTCCTGTTACCATCAGCCTTGACGCACAGATCAGGACCCCCTACCCGAGACCCGCCAGTTTTGACACCGACATTGGTGCTTTCATTGAGAGTTCCTCTGTGCCGTCGCTATCAGGCTCGATGGCTCCTTTAATCATCACCAAGGACGCTGTCCAGGGCGAGACTTTCCTCCCCGGATAGATCTTTGTGTTCGGCGGCTTCGCGCTGAGGGCCAAATCGCTTGGCCACCTAGAGCAGATCGATAGCTATGCCCCCGGCCACCCGGTCAGGTTCGGAAACTTGAACTACATAGCGGATATTCGCGGAGACTTGATCTTCGATGGATTCAGGCCAGCACCAGGATCGCCGAACAATCACGATGAGCATGGCTTAGACCTGCTATCAAACGATGCTTGGGATATCACCCCGGCAGAAGCCCCGGAACTAAATCCAGGGCACGTTGCGTTGCCTAAGGACGGAGGGATGGACCCCGCCCCGCAGGCCATACCCTATCGGTGATGGAGCCGAACACAGGCCTCACTTCTGAGGGAGCCTGTGACTCCGGACCCCCGGATTCATATCCGGTTGTAGGTTCCAGTCCGCGTGTCCTTCAGCCCGCCGAACCTGGTTGGGCTCCTGTGATGGAGTTCACCGCGGCGGACGTTTTTCAGCACTCGCCCTTTGGCGACATGCTGAACTTATTGAAGTCTCTCTCTTTGTCAGGAGACTCTGGGCCGAACTATGTCCATCTTGAGTGGGAAGCAGACGATGATGGAACTCGTTGCCCACCCACCACCCACTTCATTGCCACAATCGATGATCTAACCGACGTGCTTGACTTCGACTTCGAAGACATCGACGGTATGGACGATGATGTAGGAGAATTACAGGAGCCACCACCCAGAGAGCGGTGGACGACCACCTCCTCATACGATATATATATATATGGTGGACACTCCGAAGGAAACCAGTGGCGATGAGGCAACGGAGGATAACCCCTCGGGAAAAGGAGCAAAGCATGGGCGTCGTCGGCGCCGCTCCAAGCCCCGCCATAGCAATACCGGCCCCGGAGACGAAAATAATCCGGATGGCGCCGAAGAAGAATATGACCTTGACCAGCCCGCCTTCGAGCAAGCCGAACAGGAAGATGAGTAGGTCAGCCCAGAAGAACATGCGACGAACGCATACCCGGAGGAGGACAACTACATGCCCCCCTCCGAAGACGAGATTAGCCTCGGCGACAACGAATTTAGCGTGCCTGAGGATCTCGTAGAGCAGGAGCCCTTCAAGCTCAGGCTTATAGCCACTGCGAGGAGCCTGAAGAAGAAGCAGCAGCAACTCCAAGCTGATCAAGATCTGCTCACATGTAGATGGACTGAAGTCCTGGCAGCCGAGGAATATGGACTCGAACGCCAAACGGCTGACCGGCCACCCCGTGGCCGGGATAAAATGGGATATCATCCCGGATACCAGCCTGCACCCCCGCGCCAATACACTACGGCTCAGGGCAACAGGCAAGACCTGCAAGATATTCTGGAAAACAAAGCAGGAAAGCCAAGATTGAACTATGGTTCACGGGGGCACGCCCCAACGCGCGACGATGATCGTCGCACCGGATACATCATCGACAAGTCCGGCCGGGCCGAACATAGCAACCCAGACCAATTCGAGCTGCATAGCCACATAGCCCAGCATAGAGGCGCCGCACAACCCCTCTGCTTCACTGACGAAGTAATGGATCATGAATTCCCAGAAGGGTTCAAACCCGTAAACATCGAATCATATGATGGCACAACAGACCCCGCAGTATGGATCAAAGTTTTTATTCTCCACATTCACATGACCCACGGAGATGATCTGCACGCCATCAAGTATCTCCCCCTTAAGCTCAAAGGACCAGCCCGACACTGGTTAAACAGCCTGCCAGCAAATTCCATTGGCAGTTGGGAAAACCTGGAAGACGCATTCCTCAACAACTTCCAGGGCACATATGTGCGACCACGAGACGCCGATGACCTGAGCCACATTACTCAACAGCCCGGAGAGTTAGCCCAGAAATTCTGGACTCGGTTCCTCACTACAAATAACAAAATAGTCGACTGTCCGGACGCCGAAGCCCTGGCGGCTTTTAAGAATAATATCCCTGACGAGTGGCTCGCTCGACACCTCGGCTAGGAAAAACCCAAGTCTATGGCAGCTCTCACAACCCTAATGACCTGTTTTTGTGCGGGTGAGGATAGCTGGTTGGCTCGCAGCGGCACTACGCTACATTCCGACACCTCGGACGGCCGCGATGCTAACGGCAAGCCACGGTGCAACAAACATAAGAGACAGAACAACGGTGACAACACTGAAGACACGGCAGTCAACACCGGATTCAGCGGATCTAAGTCCAGACAACAGAAAAAGCCGTTCAAAAGAAATAATCAGGGACCGTCCAGTCTGGACCGCATACTGGAGCGCTCGTGCCAAATTCATGGCACACCGGACAAGCCAGCCAACCACACCAATAGAGACTGCTGGGTGTTCAAACAAGCCGGCAAGATAAACGCCAAAAACAAGGACAAGGGGCTGCACAGCGACGATGACGAAGAGCCCCGGCGTCTGAACACGGGGGGACAAAAGAAATTCCCCCCCCCCCCCCCCCAGGTGAAAACGGTAAACATGATCTACGCCACCCATATCCCCAAGCGGGAATGGAAGCGGGCACTACAGGACGTCTATGCGATGGAGCCAGTCACACCAAGTTCAATCCATGGTCAGCTTGCCCGATCACCTTTGATCGTAGGGATCATCCTACTAGCATCCGTCATGGTGGCTCAGCCGCACTGGTCTTAGACCCAATCATCGACGGATTCCACCTCACGCATGTCCTTATGGACGGCGGCAGCAGCCTGAACCTGCTTTATCAGGACACAATGCGCAAGATGGGCATTGATCCTTCAAGGATCAAGCCCACCAAAACTACCTTTAAAGGTGTAATTCCTGGAGTAGAGGCTCGTTGTACGGGCTCTGTAACACTGGAAGTGGTCTTCGGATCCCCGTACAACTTTCGAAGTGAAGAGTTAATGTTTGATATCGTCCCTTTTCGTAGTGGTTACCATGCACTGCTCGGACGAACTGCATTCGCTAGATTCAATGCGGTACCACATTACGCATACCTCAAGCTCAAGATGCCAGGACCGCGCGGGGTCATCACTGTCAATGGAAATATGGACCGCTCCCTTTGAACAGAAGAGCATACGGCAGCCCTCGCGGCAGAAGTACAATGTGGCCTACTCCGACAAACCAATCCGGCGACAACTTTGAGCACAGTCAAGAGAGTCCGAAGCACCCAGCAACAGGATCATCAAGAGCGTGATTAGCAGTCCAGCCTCTGCTCAAGCCCCTTCAAAGTAGCATTCGTGCCACGCGTACACAATTACGCACTCAAGATACCATGGGCATAGGCAGAGGCACATCAATGACTCAGTCAATAGTGCGGGTAACCGCCAAATACCTTCATACTCTTTTTCTCTTACATTTTAGGACACCGCGTTAGTGCAGCATCCTCAGAAGAGCCAAATTCCCAGACTCATATGGGAGAGACATCCAAGGAGGCAACCGACGTTGTGCACAGAAGGAAATACCCCAGTGGAATCTATTTACGATCATTATACCTGCTTTATCTATATGTACACAGCCTGCCCCTGGATAGGACATGTCAAATAGTCCTATTTTTATCTTCGCTTAATGCACCCATTGTAAACATACGCTTAAACATATTTTTCGTCAATGGGAGATTGTATATAGCATCAGCTTATTATCCTTATCTAAGCATTTTCTTCTCTTATAAATGTTTATTTGGTATTGCACCCGTACACCTTGGTACGGTCAGTTTGCTAGGGGCTTCTCATGGCGCCCCGTAATATGGCAAATAAAGTCCGAACACTTTCAACAGTGCGGCACCCCGAACTTATAGCACTATATGCATCAGCTCCGAATCATGTCTTGGGTCTACAGTTTGGATAGCCCGGCTCCCTTGTTTTGGTGCCTTATGTTCCGTTATATCGGCTAAGGTAGCGCAGGGAGAACTACTGCGATTGTTTCCCAGTTCTTCCGGACGAGCACCTCAGTAGAGAAAGCCGGAAACTGACCAGCATGATGTGGCAAGAGCTGGTCGCTGTTCGAGAGGTACTAAAATCCTTAAAGATTTTCCGCTTTAGGGGATAAATCGGCTTTGTCCGATCTAGGCGTATATAGCGCCCCAATTCGGCCTTCCGGATTCTAGGGGCTTCGCTGAAATTTAAAATTGTAGACTTCTATGGCTAAGTGAAAGTTATAAAGCTGCATAGTCCGATTGCCTCGTTCGCTCCGTCGGACACCTCCTTAAGGGACCTAACATTTGGATAAAGAGTTTGCGGGTTTTCCACGAACACCTCAGTGCTAGTCACGTGGGGGCGGAAGCCGACGACTGGCCTACTTTCAGGATTTTATAAACAGCCACACAGAAGGTAATATTTTAAATAACAAAAGCGCTACGTAGCGCAAGTAACTTCGTCCTTAAATTACAAGCATGACAGAAGCGAATTCATTCAAAAACGGTGTCCTTGGTAGATTCATCAGCCACGAGATGAGCACCCTTCATAACGCCATCATAGTACAGCTCGGGATGGCGATGCGCCTTGCCCTCCAGTGGCCCGTCCTTGACCAGCTTCTCTGCATCCAGCTTGTTCCAATGCACCTTGATGCGGGCAAAGGCTCAGCGAGCACCCTCGATGCAAATGGGTCGCTTGATCCCCTCAAGCCGCGGGCAGGCATCCACCATCCGCTTGATCAGGCCAAAGTAGCTACTGGGCATGAGCTCACCAGGCCACATCCGGACTATGAAATCTTTCATAGCCAGTTCGGCCGCCCTGTGGAGTTCGACCAACTGCTTCAGTTGGTCACTCAGAGGCATCGGGTGTTCGGCCCCAACATACTGGGACCAGAACAGCTTCTCCGTTGATTTCCACTCATGGGCACGGTAGTACTCCACAGCGTCTGATACGCTGCGTGGCAGATCTGTGAATGCCCCTGGAGAGCTCCGAATCCGAGTAAGTAAAAGAAACGCCTCCTCCGCATGTTTGCTTTGCATAAAGAACTTCTTACCCGCAGCTATCTTCTGGGCTTCTTGGATCTCCTGCTGTGCTTTCTCGGCTTCGGCCTTGGCGTCTTTTAAATTCACAAGGGCCTTCGCAAGCTCGGCCTCTTTCGCCTTCATATTATGCTCCACGGACTCGCATTTCTTGTCGAGGTCCTGGAGCTCTTGCTGTACCTCACCTACCCTAGCACTTTGCTTTTCACGCTCCTTACTCTCCGAGGCCGCCTTGTCTTCGGCCTCGGACAGCGCCTTCTTCAGGGACGCCACTTCGGCTGTGGCCCCTGTTACATAGTCACGACACTTAGGTGTTAGGCTCACCAATTTTGAGTAGCCTCAAATGCATAAGAGAGGGAATCACTTACCCTTGTTCTCTTCGAGCTGCCTCTTCGTGAGGTCGAGCTCTCCCTGCGCCTGCTCTAGGTCCTGCTTCAGTTCGGCAACCACAGCAGTACGGGCAGCAGCAGCAAGCATCATAGCCTGCTTATTCACAACAATACTTCTCATTAGACTCCTGCGGATTATAATTGACCTTCCGTTTGGATTTTCTTTCCGAACACCAAACAGAGTATCTAGGGCTACTACCTATCGGGTGGTAATTTTGCATATACTTATTACTTACCTCAAAGCCTGTCAGGAGGCTGGTGCAAGCTTCGGTTAGTCCGCTTTTGGCGGACAAAACCTTCCGAATCAACATACTCATGAGAGTACGGTGCTCTTCATCCATGGAAGCACCGCGAAGCGCTTCCAGCAGACAGTCCGGCGCCTCATGCGCAACGGAAGTCCTCGATACAGACGGCTCGCCCTCCCTAACGAGGGGTCGCCCGCCTGAGTTTGGAACCATCGAAGGTTCTGGAATTGTGTTCGGCTGAGAGCCCGGCTGGCCAAGGCTCTCATCGATACGATCCATGGGGATCTTGAACCCCACGTGTCCGACGTCTGGGACCCCTCCTCGGGGCGTCTCCAGAGTCACCTCCCCCCGCTCTAGGAGCCTTTGGGACACCACCTCCGTGTCGTCTGCGGGTTGAGGAGTAGTGGCTGTCGGAAGCGAATTCTTCTCTGAATCGCTCAGGGACCCGGAGGAAGATACCTCAGGGTGATCCCTGGCCGGACTACACATATGTTCGGCATTATAAATACAAAAACTATGATGTGAAATCATGATAGAATGTGGACACTTACGATTGCACTAGGGGCTTCCCCCTCGGCAGCCACCCCTCCTCATTATGAGCGGCTGTGGCAGAGTAGTCCGTAAGGGGCACCTTCCCCTTCTTGGATGCCCCAGCCTCCCCCTCCGGGGCGGCTTTTCTCTTCTTCCCCTCCCTAGTGCGGGGAGGTGGAATTTCTTCTTGATTCCCCCCGCCTCCGCGGGAGGAATCTATCTCGTCGTCATCCGACGATAGGGGTATGACGGCCTTGCACAGGGGGCCTTTTTTGGCCCCCTGGTCTGCCTCCCCGGATCCCTCATCCTTTCCGGATGGGGCGTCTTCTTCTTCTTCCTCCTCCCCTTCGTGGGAGGAGTCTGCCTCGTCGTCTTCGGACGAGGCTTCTGGCACAACATTACGCCGGAGACCCTGTCAGGTCCCCGGAGCCTTTTTCTCGGCCTTCTTCTCCGGCACCTTGTACGGTGCCGGGACCAGCATCTCTGTCAGGAGAGCATCAGCTGGGCCTTCTGGCAGCGGAGCCGGATAGTAAACCTGCTCCCTGTCTCCATGTAATCATGAAGCAAATATGCGCAACTACTTAAGGCACTCCCATGAATATATTAGGAAGAACTGGGTCCGGTGTTAGTCTGAGAACTCACCGGCCTAGGAGGCCGCGCGGCGTGAAGACCGCGGTCCTCGGAAGTGGGAGGAGGTACTTCGGAGGCCTTGAATAGCACCTTCTATGCGGCTTTGTGCGTCATGTCGTAGAGCTTCTGGAGCGTATGGTGTTCGCTTGGGATGAACTCCCAGAGATTGACTGCCCACCTTTGGCGGGGCAAGATCCGGCGAACGAGCATGACCTGGATCATGTTGACAAGCTTGATGTTCTTATCCTTCATGCTTTTGATGCATGTTTGGAGACCGGCCAGCTCCGTGGAATCGCCCCAGGACAGGCCTTTCTTCTCCTAGGAGGTGAGCCGCATGGGGGCTCCGGATCGGAACTCGGGGATCGCTGCCCAGTTGGCGCCGCGCGGCTCGGTGATGTAGATCCACCCCGATTGCCATCCTTTTACGGTCTCCGCAAAGGAGCCATCGAGCCATGTGACGTTAGGCATCCTGCCTACCATGGCCCCTCCGCACTCCGCTTGTTGGCCGCTTACAACCTTCGGCTTCACGCAGAAGGTTTGCAGGCATAGGCCGAAGTGAGGCTGGATGCGGAGGAAGGCCTCTCATACGATGAACGCCGAGATGTTGAGGACGAAGTTTAGGGCCAGATCATGGAAATCTAGCCCATAGTAGAACATGAGCCCGCAGACGAAGGGATGGAGTGGAAATCCCAGTCCACGGATGAAGTGGGTGACGAATACGACCCTCTCGTGGGGTCCTGGGGTCGGAATGACCTGCCCGGCATCTGGTAGACGGTGCGCTATGTCTGCGGCCAAGTATCCGGCCGCCCGAAGATTTCTGATGTGCTCCTCCTTGACGGTGGAAGCCACCCACTTGCCTCTTGCTCCGAACATATTTAGCTATGCGGAGAAGACTTGGGCTTGGGCGCTGGAGCTCGAGGGGGCAAGAATGGGCAAAGGAGGAAGAAGGCGTGGGTGAAAATGGGGAAATCTTATCCCTTTATAGAGGCACCGAAAGCGGTGTGCCTCCCCACTTGCCCGTTGGGAATCGCGTGTTTCCCAAGCGCCACGATTAATGGCGTGGTGGTATTACCCATACCCGTATTGATGAGAATCCCGTAATAAGGGGACACGATCTCTGCTTTTACAAGACGTGTCATGGAAACCGCCTCATAATATGCGTTGTAGCTGGTTGTGGGAAAACGGCTCGAATAACGATCCGACCGTAATAACATGTCATGTCATCAGAAAAAGTTGTCAGCAGATTGCATTTGTGAAATATCATTCTCTCTACAGCGGTGTGTAAAGGTCATCTTGTGAATCCGGACACGATTTGAGTGTTCGATAATTGCTTTGGAGTATTCGGAGAAGGAACCCCCCTTTTAATGCCGAAGACAATACTGCGTGCTGGACTCATCGTCATTGAAGCCTGGTTCAGGGGCTACAGAGGGAGTCCTGGATTAGGGGGTGTCCGGACAGCCGGACTGTGTACACCGTCCGGACTATTGAAGCATGAAGATACAAGACTCAAGACTTCGGCCCGTGTCCGGATGGGACTCTCCTTTGCGTGGAAGGCAAGCTTGGCAATCTGGATATTGTGTTTCCTTTCTTGTAACCGACTCCATGTAAACCCTAGCCCTCTCTGGTGTCTATATAAACCGGAGAGGTTGGTCCTTAGAAGGCCAATCACAATTACAATCATACCATCATAGGCTAGCTCCTAGGGTTTAGCCTCTACGATCTCGTGGTAGATCTACTCTTGTACTACCCATATCATCAATATTAATCAAGCAGGAAATAGGGTTTTACCTCCATCGAGAGGGCCCGAACCTAGGTAAACATCTGTGTCCCTTGCTTCCTGTTACCATCAGCCTTGACACACAGATCGGCCCCCCCTACCCGAGATCCGCCTGTTTTGACACCGACAACCACATCTTGAGAACTTTTGAAATTTCTTCATGAGCAGTGCTAGTTCCTGGCTAAGTTCTTCAGGGTCACCAAGGCTGCTAGCAGATTCCTCATCTTCAGAATCAGCGACTGCCTTGGCCTTCAGAGCACGTGATCTGCCATAGCTCGAACCATAGAGATCTCTCTTCTCTACAAGCTGGAACTCATGAGTATTTAACCTCTTGAGGATATCCGCGGGATCAAGTGACTTGTAGTTAGCATGCTCTTGAATCATCAGTGCCAGAGTATCAAATGAAGAATCAAGCGATCTCAGCTATTTCTTCACCACCTCATGGTCGGTGATGTCAGTGGCGCCAAGCGCTTGAAGCTCATTTGAGATGTCAGTGAGGCGATCGAAGGTTTGCTGGACATTTTCATTGTCAAGTCTTTTGAAGCGGTTGCAGAGATTGCGAAGAACGTCAACACGAGAGTCACGTTGAGTTGAGACTCCTTCATTCACTTTGGACAGCCTATCCCAGATAAGCTTAGTAGTTTCCAAAGCACTCACTGTTCCATACTGTCCTTTGCTCAGGTGGCCACATATGATATCCTTTGCTTGAGAATCGAGTTGCTTGAATCTCTTCACATCAGTAGCGTTCAGAGAAGGTGTGACTGAGGGAACACCATTTTCCACAACATACCAGAGATGGCTATAAATTGCCTCAAGATGCATTCACATCTTATTCTTCCAGTAGGGGTAGTTCGTTCCATCGAAGGTAGGACACCCAGCAGAGACCTTGATCATACATGCGGTCGACATAACTGAAACTCCAGGCGGTTAAACCAAAATCACACAGAACAAGGGAGTACCATGCTCTGATACCAATTAAAAGTGCGTTATATCGACTAGAGGGGGGTGAATAGGTGATTTTTATGAATTCTTCACTGAGGAATTTGCTGGTGAGGAAATTCCTAACTGAAGATCTACTTGCAGCGGAATAAGAACTCAGAAGTAAACATAACAGAACACAACCATAGTCATCATGATGAAATGAAGACAAGAATAGAGTACAGAAAGCGTAAACACAGGATAACACACCAAAGAAGATGGACAGACTGAAGAAATTGAACTGAGGAAATTGAGAAAGTCTTCAGTCAAAGTCTTCAAACAGATATGAACAAGCACACAACAACAGACATGAGGAAATGAAAGAGTTGAGGAAATAGAACCAGTAAGCTTGGTGAAGAAAATGATTTTGTAGACTAGTTCCAACTGTTGTCTCAGTTGTACATCTGGTTGGAGCGGCTGAGTATTTAAACTCGAGGACACCCAGTCCCGGACACATAGTCCTCACCGTATTCTCCTTGAGCTAAGGTCACATAGACCTCGCCCAATCACTCGTGGTAAGTCTTCAGGTGACTTCCGAACCTTCACAAACTCATCACTCGGTGATCCACAATTCCTCTTGGATGCTCTAGACCTTGACGCCTAACCGTCTGGAAGAAGCATAGCTTCAAAGGAAACAAGCGTCGGATCCACGCAGGATCAATCTCTTAAGTGAAGCTCAATCACTTTGGGTTTGTAGGTGTTGGGTTTGGGTTTTCCTCACTTGATGATTTTCGTTCAAAGTCCTCGGAGGATGGGATACTCACAATTGACAAGTGTTAGTTTCTCTTCGAGCAGCCAACTAGCTAGTGGTTGAATAGGGCGGCTATTTATAGCCTAGGGAGCAGCCTGACATGATAAGACATAAATGCCCTTGTCTGATATGACCATTAGGTGGGTAGATATTTTGGAACAGCTGGCGCATAGCACAGCAATGGTCGGAATTTTGACTATCAAATTCCTCAGGGCTATCATTTTCCTCACTGTGTAGGCAATTCACACTGGCGAATTCCTAACTCCCCAGTCAGAACAAATTCCTCAGCGACCAAAAGAACTTTGTCTCTGTCACTAAAGAATATGACTCAACTGTATGAGATTTCCAATGGCACTACTAGGGAAAACCTTATACACAGAATGTTACCAGTAGCGCTGTACAAAATCATACGCTACTGCTAATTAGTAGAAGCGCGCATAAATAAACCGCGCTACTGCTATGACTTTAGCAGTAGCGCGTACTAGCAAAAAGCGCTGCTGCTTTGTTTGAACTGGGCGCACATGGCTAGCCCAACCTAGCACTAGCGCGTATAATGGCCCAGCGCTACTGCTACTCTCCTTAGCTGTAGCGCGCTTACGTGTAAGGCGCTACTGCTAATGGAAATAAAATAATGTTAAAAAACAAGTAGAAAAGTAAATGAAAATGAAAGAAATAGAAAAAGGAGAAAGGAAAAAAATAAAATGTAAATAAAAATAAAAGAAAAAAGGAAAAAAAGGAGAGAGGAATAGCAGTAGCGGGTTTCAGGAAACGCGCTGTAGCTTACTTAACTATAGCGTGTTTTCGGAAACGCCCTACCGTTACATTTCACTTAAACAGCGGTTCCCCCCCCCCCCCGCCCCCCGTCCACCACACTTCTTCCCCAAATCCCTCGCCCTGGCCGCTCTCTCCCCAATTCGACGTCGCCCCACTTCGCCGCCGTCTCCTGCCGGAGTGGACGCCCGCAACCTCACCGTCTCCCCCTGAGGCCGCCGTCATCCTCACCGCCGCCGCCCGAGGCTGCCCTCAGCCTCACCGCCACGGCCCAAGGCCTCCCTCGACGTCACCGCCGGCGCCCTCCACCTCACCGCCGCCCGAGCCCGCCCAGGACCGCCGTTGCCCGTGCCCGAGCCCGCCCTCTCCGCCCCTGCCTCCGTCAACGAGCACCTCCCCTCCACCGTCTCTCCCCTCTCTGTAAGTCCCCCACCCCCACTCCTCTCTCTCTGCATTTTAGAGAAAAAAATAGTAGAGCAAAAGTTTGTTTATAGCAAAAAAATTAGTTTAGAGCAAAGGATGTTAAGTAGTAGATGTTAGAGCAAAAAATTAGTTTAGATGTTAATTAGGTTAGGGAAATAGTGGTAGTAGTAGTTGTTAATTAGATGTTTTTCAGTTAGGGCACTAGAGTTTTGCTAGGTTAATTAGGTTAGTAGTGCTGTTAGTAGTAGTGGTACAGTAGGTTAATTAGGTGATGTTAAATGAATAACCTAAATGAATGAAATTAGTAGGTTAATTAGTAGTTAAATGAAATTAGTAGTTAACTGAAATTAGTAGGTTAATTAGGTCTATTAGTAGTTAAATGAATTTTCTTCTACACTTTGTTTTTGAATTAGCTTGTGAAATTTGGACATGTGGTTGCTCGTGTATATTTGGACATGTGTTGTGGTGTCGAAGAGGGATATTTGAGCACTGTTTCCAGGGAATGATGCTGAGTGGCCTATGTTTTGCCGGAATGTTGTTTCATTTCTGTTCCGGCAAATTTCAGGTTCTTGATTTGTCCACTTTTTAGCAAAGGTCATGCCGAAATGTTCCATGAATTTCGGCATGACTTGTGCTACAAACTAGGACATATCGAGTGCCAGGGATTTGCTGCACCAGGAAGGAGTCAACATTCCTGCAAAACAATAGGCCTTTTTTATGTCATTATTCATTTTTATTAGGTCTAGAATTAATTGACTAGATTTAATCATAGGAAACATGGCTAGCAACGATGAAGGACAAGGTTCTGGTGATTGCGACGACGTCTACCGGGCGGCAGACGAATTTTTTAGCCTTATCGACGATCAACCGATGTTGTTGCTGGGCCCACCGGTGGCATCAGGGACTGAGACCGACACGCAGACCGGTGGTGAGACTGAGACCGGCGCTATGTTCTACTACCAAGAAAGGGGTGGAGAGGTTAGGGACAAGAAGAGAAGGGGTGGCACGGGTCGCCTTCAGCCATAAGACCGACTTCTGCTGCATCCAGCAACCGAACGATTCTCTTAATGATGGATTCTATGTCCTACACAACATGCTGGAGTACAGACGGGATCACCAGAACCTTCGCATGTCACCTAGATCTGGCGATGCCCATATTCTGCAATGGGCAAAGGACATAGGAGATATCGAGGATCATCAACTTCGAGCTGAGTTCTATAACATCCAGCGCGAACTTGCCCAAATCATCATGAAGGAGGTCATCAAAAAAACAGGGATGTTCTACGGAGAAGGACAAATGTCGCGGGAAGACGTCCGAACATGGATAGTCTCTCAGCATCTCGACATGAAGCCTTTCACTAAGCTCGGGGACTATCTCCCTGACATGGATGGATGGCATGACATGTTGGAGTGATTGTTGATATAAGACAATGTGTCCGTTTAGTCCATACTTTCTGTATGACAAAACTTTGAGTTATGCATGGTGAAACTTTATTTGTGATGTAATTAAACCGTACTCCTCCTCGACTAGCGAAAATCACTCTAGTTAGGGAATTTTGGGTATGATGAACTTTGTTATTTATGCTTATGATATGTTGTTTCTATTTTGTTGCTCAACTATATATGTTGCATATTATCGACTCATGTGACGATGCAGGTGCATAGATCATAGATGGCGAAGAAGTGCTACGCCAGGAGTATATATACGACAAGTGGCCGGAGTGTCAGGCCCAGGTGTACCGGTTTCCGGTTTCCGAGCGACAGGCAGTAGTTAATTTAGGTTCACACTAATGCGAGAGAGGGATACGAACTCATGTACTCAAAGTGATAGCTCTTCTCGCGTATATCATTGTTTAGATGGATGACGATGTATTTGCAAGTAATCGAGACTTGTATCGCTATTTTCGAGATTGATGACAAGAGACCACTTTGTGTTGGATGATGATTATGATGATGACATGATTTGATGAGACTAATTGTATGTATATGCTATGATTACATTTGTATGTGTATGATATGCTAAAGATTATTGTACAAAGCCTATTCAAATACAAAACAAATACAAAACAAATATGCAGGAAAAAAACTAATAAAACTAGTAGTAGCGAGGGGGGAAAATTTAGCAGTAGCGCCGCCTTACCAGTAGCGCTTCCCTGTAAACAGCGCTGCAGATAATATCAGCAGTGCCCTTTTCTAAAGATCGCTGTAGCTATTCATGTATAGCAGTAGCGTGGGACAACAGGCGCTACTGCTATACGTTAGCTGTAGCGCCTTATTAGTAGCGCCTGTCCCTGCGCTACTGAGAGGCCCAAAACCCGCGCTACTGCTAGGCTTTTCCCTAGTAGTGTGGCTTCACTCGAAGGGATTGGTAGGTGTAGGATTTTGAGTTGAGCATCACATGAAAATTTTTCCTTAGTATTTCCTCGACCCCCTTTAACAGTACGGTGTTTCCTATGACTCAAGAAAGAGAAAATGAAACTTCGAAAACAAAAGTCTTCACGCTTCATGTTCCTCGAATGAATGCCAAGTCTTCAAGATCACACAAATTTCTTCACTTTCAAAGTCTTCAGAAAGTCTTCAGATATCCAAAGTCTTCAGATGAAGAACTTCATTTTTAGGGGTCGACTTTCTCTGTAAATATCAAACTCCTCATAGACTTATAGACCTGTGTACACTCACAAACGCATCAGTCCCTTAACCTATAAGTCTTCAATACACCAAAATCACTAAGGGGCACTAGATGCACTTACAATATGACGCTACTGGGCCTAATTCGGATAGGTCGTAATGGCCCCTGGGTTAGCAGGCTCTAAATGGGCTATATGCAAACAGGCCGTCAACAGGCTTTCCATGGTCCGACCCGCCACCTTTTGACCAAGTCAAACAGGCCGGACTTTTCACAGGAATGGGCCTCTGTTGGGCCGTGCCACGTGTCGACGTATCATAGGCACCTTCTATCCAATGAGTGGATGACATCTGTCCCAATGGTGAGCCGACACGCGTTTCCTCCAGCCAATGATGATTTTACACGTGGAAAATCCCCATTGGTCGGGGCTGTTAATGGGTTATCGAATCCAAAACTGGACCCGATAGCTTAACAACATTCCGTTACAGTGGATGCCATGTGTCGGTCACCCTTGACGAAAGCACTTCTATGACACGCGATTTATCATCATGGAAGTGGACACTTCCGTGATGATAATTTGGTAATGTCATGGAACACTTCTACGACAGCACATGTATGACTATCTTGATTCTGTCATAAAATTGTTATGGATGTACATGCATGACAGAAAACGCGACCTACTGTGACAAACACGTATCATCACGGAAGTGTATTTTTTATGTATTGGGGCATAAAAGGTTTTAGGAGGTTCCCCATCTCCAGGAGTAGCAAGTACACCTATTTTTTTTGGTATTTCGTGTTCCATATCCATAACTAAAGATAGAGAACAACTTAGAATAGAAAATAAAATCTACTTAGTGATAAAAGCAAACAAGCACACACGAGAATATTTACCCCGCGCTATTGCTCCCCGACAACGGCGCCAGAAAAAGGTCTTGATAACCAACAAGTATAGGGGATCAGTTGTAGCCTCTCTCGATAAATAAGAGTGTCGAACCCAACGAGGAGCTAAAGGTAGGATTTTTAATCCCTTCAAGTTCTATCGACCACCGATACAACTCTACATGCACTTAACGTTTGCTTTACCTAGAACAAGTATGAAACTAGAATTACTTTGTAGTGTTGTTGGATAGGTTTGCAAGATAATAAAGAACACATTAATAAAAGCTAGGGGATGTTTAGATAAAGAAACAACTAAGTTAGTTTTAGTAGAGAGCTTTTTGTCACGAGAAAGTTATTTGTCCCTAGGCAATCAATAAATAGACCAGTAATCACTATTGCAATTTTATACGAGGGAGAGGCATAAGCTAACATAATTTCTCTTCTTGGATCATGTGCACTTATGATTGGAACTCTACCAAGCATCTGCAACTACTAAAGATCATTAAGGTAAAACCCAACCATAGCATTATAAGGTATCAAGTCCTCTTTATTCCCATACGCCATAACCCATTTATCCGTGTTTGTGTTTCTATCACTCACGCAACAAAGACAATAAGCAAACCATGAACATATTGCAAACCCTACAACGGGGATCCATCACGCTTGCGCAACAGGGAGAGCACCATAGGACAGCACCATAGGACAGCACCAATCATAAAACATGCAACTGAAACAAGTCATGATCATCAACCAAGCCATAGGACAAAATAGATCTACTGAAACATCATAGGATAGCCATACATCATTGGAAAATAATATTTAGCATGGAGCACCATGTTCAAGTAGAGATTACAGTGGGAGAAGGGGTGTTATAGTGCTGCATAGAGGGGGAGAGAGTTGGTGATGACGGCGGTGAAGTTGTTGGTGTAGATCGTCGTCACGATGATGGCCCCGGCGGCGTTCTGGTGCCACCGGGAGAGAGGGGGAGAGAGGCCCCCTCCTTATTCTTCTTCCTTGACCTTCCCCCTAGATGGGAGAAGGGATTCCCCTATGGTCCATGGCCTCCATGGAGGCGGAGGGGCGGGAGCCCCTCCGAGATTGGATCTCTCTCTCTCTCTGTTTCCTTCTGTTTCTGTGCTCCAAGATTCTGGCCTTTAATTTCACCGTTTCTTAAATTCCTAGAGCTCCGTAACTCCGATTGGGCTGAAATTTTAACAGAATTTTTATCCGGATATTAGCTTTCTTGCGGCGAAAGAAGGGCACCAACCGCCTTACGGAGTGGCCACAAGGACCAAGGGCGTGCCCTACCTCTGGGGCGCACCTCCTGTCCTTGTGGACTCCTCGGGCATCGTCTCGCGTTGATTCTTTGTCCCAAAAATCACATAGATTCCAAATAAAATCTCCATAAGTTTTTATCGTGTTTGGACTCCGTTTGATATGGGTTTTCTGCGAAACAAAAAACATGCAACAAACAGGAACTGACACTGGGCACTGGGTCAATATGTTAGTCCCAAAAATAGTATAAAAAGTTGCCAAAAGTATGTAAAAGTTGTAGAATATTGGAATGGAACAATCAAAAATTATAGATACGATGGAGACGTATCAGCATGCAATTTGTCAGGGGGCCCAGTGCTTCATTTATATCTCTATTGCTCAATGTCTGTGCCTGGCTTTGTACAAGGGGTTACATGCAAATGAGGCAAGGCATGTACAAAAGGGTGGCTGCCGGGCAGGGCCCGACAGCCGCGCCTTACGGATAGAACTTACAGAGATGCTCAATGTTCCATGAGTTTTGCAACTGAGTGCCATCTCCAGTCTCCAGACGGATTGTGCCAGATCCGTGACTCGTACTACCCAGTAAGGGCCTTTCCACTTTGGCGTCAACTTGTTTGTACCCTTGGCGGACTGAACGTGCCTAAGGACAAGGTCACCTTCCTCAAAACTCCGGGCATGAACCCTGTGGCTGTGATAGGGATGCAGGGCATGTTGGTAGCATGCAGCATGCGTAGCAGCCCAGAAACGGTTCTCCTCGAGTAGCACATCATCGTCATGCTGGTGTTGTTCCTCTGCTACTTCATCATAGGCAAGCACTCGAGGTGACCCGTAAATGAGTTATGTGGGGATAAGTGCTTTTGCCCCATAACTAGGGAGAAGGGAGTCTGCCTGGTTGCTTGATTTGGTATCATTCTGAGGAACCAAAGAACCACCGACAGCTCATCGATACATTCCCTACCACACTTCCACAGCTTATCAAAGGTTCTCGTCTTGATTCCTCGCAACACTTCAGCGTTCCCCCTCTTAGCTTGCCCCTTGCTCCCTGGATGAGCAACATAGGCGAATGAGATCTTGCTTCCGAGAGCATGAACATATTGCATGATGGCGTAGCTCGTGAATTGGGTGCCACTGTCAGTGATGATTCAGGTCGGGACTCCGAAGCGCCACACCAATCCTTTCAAGAACTTGATAGCTGACTGAGCAGTCACCTTTCTCATAGGCTCTAGTTCCGGCCACTTTGTAAACTTGTCGATTGCAACAAACAATAATTCAAATCCCCGGTAGCACGGGGGAAGGGGCCCAGGATTCGAGCCCCGAAACCGAAAACAACCATGATAAAGGGATTTTCTGAAGAGCTTGGGCAGACAGATGGATATTCTTCAAATGGAACTAGCAGGCTTCACATTTGGTGACCAACTCAACTGCATCTTGGAGGGCTGTGGGCCAGTAAAATCCTTGTCGAAAGTCTTTTCCAACAAGGGCCCTCGATCTGATGTGTGAGCCGCACATGCCTTGGTGTATTTCTGCCAATAGTTCCTTTCCTCCTTCTCGACAAACGCACTTCAATTTCACACTATTGGGCCTTCTTCTGTACAGCATGTTGTCAACTAACTGATACATACTGGCCCTCCAGGCTACTCTTTCAAATTCTTCTCGCTCTTCAAGAAGTTCTCCAGTTTGGAGGAAATGGACTATGTGTTGCGCCCAAGTTGGAGCCTGAGGCTCGGCAACGAGGACTACCGGCACCTCCTCCTTTGTGGGACTGCACTACTTGACCGCGCGGACTGATGGTCTGGCGGAAGGAGGCATCTCAGCGACCGAAGGGGAGTTGTTCCCGCCAAGCTCTTTGCCGGGAGCCTCGAGGGGTTCTACCAGGACTGGTTTGGGAGTCCAGTTTCCTCCTCTTCCTAGCCATTGTTGTCGGGGATACAGAGGGCTGAGTCAGTTGGAGAACAAAAGTCCTTGGTTCCACGGGGAGTTTTCCACACGAGATATGTGCTCTGTTTGCAATCCATCAAAGTGCTCCTCCAACTTTTTCACTTCCTCAAAGTATGCCTCCATCAATGGAGTTTGGTAATCCTAGTTTACTTGTCTCACCACAAGTTGTGAATCTCCACGGATGATCAGCTTCTTGATCCCCAGTTCTGTTGCAATCATGAGCCCGACAAGGAGCCCTTCATACTTTGCAGTATTGTTGGTAGCCCTCTCCCGGGGAAAATGAATCTGGATGATGTACTTAAGGTGTTCCCCAGTGGGAGAAATTAGAAGCACGCCAGCCCCTCCACTTTGTAGGGAGAAGGCACCATCAAAATACATAATCCATTCTTGGGGCGCTTCCTTGCCGGGAATAACTGTCTCCAACACTTCTTCATTAGGGGTTCGTGTCCACACTGCGAGTGCTCTGCTCTGGATATTTGATGTGCTCTCGAACTTCAAACCAAAGCAGGATAACTCCAAGGCCCACTCCACTATCTTGCTAGTGGCGTCAGGGTTTCTGAGTATCTATTACAGAGGGAAGCGGGTGACAATCGTGATCTCATGCGCTTGGAAGTAGTGGCACAGTTTCCTTGAGGCCATGATGAGACCAAAAATCAACTTTGGCACACCGGAGTACCTCCACCTAGCCCCCTGCAACAGGGATCTGACGAAGTACACTGGGCGCTGCACCACTTTCTTCCTTGCCGCAACCTTGGGATTATCTCCACTGCCTTGCCCTACCTTTCCATGAACTGCATCTGACCTTGCTGGGACGTGTTCACCTTCCTCTCCCGAGGGGACAATGGTTGTTGCTGCTGCTTCATCTACTTCCCACTGCCCACCAGTGCTACGCTAACCACTTTATTAGTTGCCGCTAAGTATAGCGGCAATGCCTCTTGTGGTTTTGGGGCAACCAGAGTGGGCACAGAGGAAAGATAGGCCTTCAAATCTTGTAGTGCAGTGTCTGCCTCCGGGGTCCACTCCACGGGTCCTGCCTTCCTCAAGATTTTGAAGAAAGGCAAGGCATGCTCGGCAGACTTGGAAAAGAATCTGCTAAACACGGCAACACATCCTATCAAGCGCCTCACATCCTTAACTATCTTGGGTGCTTGAATCTGCTCGATAGCCTTGATCTTGTCGGGGTTGGCCTCTATCCCGTGATGGGACACAAAGAAGCCAAGTAGCTTGCCAGAAGGAACACCAAACACAGACTTCTCCGGCTTCAGCTTCAAGTTGATCTTGCACAGACTAGTGAAGGTTTCTTCCAAATCCTGGATAAGGGTTGATTTGTCCATGGTCTAGACCACAATAACATCCATATAAGCTTCAATGTTCCTATGCAGCTGGGACTCAAAGCCAATCTAGACTGACCTTGCAAAAGTGGATCCGGCGCTCTTCAATCTGAAGGGCATCCGTATGAAGCAGTGCGTGCCATAGGCGGTGATGAATGTCATCTTCTCTTTGTCCTCCTTAGACATAAAGATCTGATCAGAAAGCAGGTCACACCTGGAGGTAGAATCCACAATCTGGTTGATGCACGGCAAGGGAAAAGGGTCCTTAGGGGATGCCTTGTTTATATCCGTGAAATCTATGCAAAGCCTCCATTTCCCATTAGCCTTGCGCACCACCATAGGATGTGCTAACCATGTTGGATGTAGTACTCCTCTGACAAGACCAACTGCCTCAACTTTCTTCATTTCCTCGGCAATGTACTGCTGCCGCTCCAAAGCTTGCTTTCAGACCTTCTACTTGACGGGTCGAGCATGTGGGCAGACAACAAGGTGGTGCTCAATCACCTCCATGGGAACACCGGGGATGTCAGATGGCTACCATGCAAACACATCGACATTAGCCCGCAGGAAGGCAACAAGCGCACTTTCCTATTTGTCGTCAAGGGTGGCACTGATAGCAAAGGTACCATCAGCGCCAGCTAGCACTGTCAGGACCTTCTTCACAGCAGGCGCAGCAGCTTTGGATCTGTTGCTATTGGAACCCTCCAGCAAGTAATCAACAGGCGCAGTATACTCCGAAGAGGTGCGCTTCCCATATTCCTCGCTGGGGCCCTTGTTAGCTTTCTTCTTTCTCTTGTTTTCCGTGGCGGGAACACTGGCTTCCGCGGCCTCTGCCATGACTGCTTCCCGGTACATCTTGTCAAAACAAATGATGGCATCCTTCTCGTCCAACGAAATGGAAGTGACGCCAATCGGCCCTAGCATCTCCAAGGTGTTGTAGGCATAGTAAGATGCCACCATGAATTTGGCCAGGGCTAGACGACCAAGGATTCCGTTGTATGGCAAGGGAAGGTCAATCACATTAAATACGACCTTCCCAGTACATTAATTCAAATCCCCCCCCCCCCCGAACGTCACCGGCAGCGTGATCTTCCCTGTTGCACGACTCCTGCCAGGGTTGATCCCTTGAAACGTGTCAGTAGCTTCGAGCTCTTCCTCTGCAATCTAAAGTTTGCTGATGACCTTTGGAGAGATCAGATTCAACCCAGCCCTGCCGTCAACCAACATCTTCGTGACCTTGAGGTTCCAGATCCTGGTGAGACCAACAACGACAATCACCCTACCGCAGTGGTGCGGTCGGGGTGATCTTCTTCATCAAAGATGAGGAGCGTGCGGGACCACTTGAGCGGCTTTCGAGAATCTGCCATTGGCTCCACGGCATTGATTGCATGCTCTGCACGTGCTACTTATGTTGGCAGTGGGAGGAGTGCAAAGATGCACCCCCGTCAACGCACATGGATTCAGTGGCTTTTTGGAACTCCTGCTCGCTGGTTTCTCCTCATCCCCTCTATCACTCTCATCATTACAATCCTCCTTCTTATGTCCTCTGGCGGGTTTCCCTTGATCCTGAGGAGCCTTGCCGGGGCGGCTTTATCGACTACCTCAGCCCTTCCCCCCCAGTGCCTCCTTGACCTTTTTTCCATATCATGCTTCTCATATTCAGCCCTCTGCTTCTTGACGAGCTGCTCAACCATATGACACTCCTAGAGATTGTGGCCCTTGGTTTGATGGATCTTGCAGTACAGCCCATCACCTTTCCTAGCCTTCTCGGCAGCCGCAGCTTCCCGGCTGTCAGCGCACGCGCCAACTTCCTTATCGGGAACCTCAGTCTTGGCCTTCTTGCCGGTACTAGGTGTGCCCGATCCTTCAACGGTCATCACTGCCTTATCCTTGCGCCTCTTATTTCACTTCTTGTTCTTCTTCTTCAGACTGGTGGCCTCGTCATCATCCTCTGAGTCGATGTCGACGCCATACTCTTCTCTGGGAAGTCACCTTCCCTCCTCTACTCGAGCACACTTATCCACTAGAGTGTAAAGCTCCTTCGTAGTCTTGGGCAATCGAACATTCATCTTAGAACGTATCCGACGATTGCGCACGTTGGATTGGAAGCAGCTATCACAGCTGTCGGGTGGATGTCTGGGATGTTTCTGTGTACTCTGCTAAACCTATGCATGTACTTCCATAGAGTTTCTCCTTCCTTCTGCAAGAGGAGCTGCAAGTGGCTAGGATGCCCTGGTTCTTTATGGCCACCCATGAAGGCGTTAATGAACTCTAGGATGCCCTGGTTCTTTATGGCCACCCATGAAGGCGTTAATGAACTCGTGGCATAGATCAGCCTAGGTCCAAATGGAGTTCTCCGGCAGGTGCATTAGCCAAGACCTCACATCTAGCTTGAGTGCCAAAGGGAAGTAATTGGCGAACACCTTCTCGTCTCTTCCCCCTGTAGCTTGAACAACGATTGTGTAGATGCTCGAGAACTCTGTCGCATTGAGTCTCCCATCATACTTCTCTGGTACTTCTGGCTAGAACGTGCGAGAGGACGGCCAACGGACTTTCCACAACTCACGTGTGAAGGTAGGGCACCTAGCCTCGAAAGGCAGGTACCCACCTTTGCCGAGTGCGGGCTCATCGATGTTGGGGCCATCGTGCCAATCGGACTGGCGGTGGCTGTCGTGCTGTCACGCGATGGTGATGCATGCACCTTCCCATTGCCTGTCCTCTAGGCGTCGTCGTTGGCCTTGACACGCTCGAGGGTCAGACGAAGCCATCAACACATCATCATGTTCTTGATTGCATGGCTCTGGCCATGGCCCCTGTGCAAGCCGCCACGGAGGGGACTGCATCCTGGGGGCGGCCCCTTCGGCACGGCCAACAACGCAGGCCATTGTCATCGCCTGGGGAGGTCGTGGCGGGCCAACTCGCTGTGATCCTCCCACCCCGATGAAACCAATCAGGCTTTGAATGGTGCCTCTCCACTCATGTCGGATTTCGGGATTCAGCAACCCTTGAGAGGTTCAAACTCTCGGGTGCGTGCGAAGATCTCAACCTGCCCATCCTGCCTACTCACGATCCTCCCTAGCCTAGCACGTAGAGCTCATAGAGACACGAAGATACAAAGATTTATACTGGTACGGGCCACCGTTGTGGTATAATACCCTAATCCAATGTGGTGTCGTGGATTGCCTCGAGGGGCTATGGATAACTAGTACAAAGGATGAACAAGCTTCAGGAGGTGGGGTGTTATTGAGCTGGCGTGATGCTTGGGGTGGAATCCATCTCCCTCTACTATGGTGGTGGATAAGTCCTATATATAGTGGCATTGGTCCTCTTCCTAAATATGAGAGGGGAGGGCTTCCACAACGGTGGGATTTGAAAGGGGACAAGTAGTACAGTCTATCCTGACAAAAGTAGTCTTCGCCTGTGAAAAGCCTCTGGTCGTGACGTTGCGGTGGGCTCGGTGATGACCTCCCTCCTGCCGTCCTGGTGGCCTTGGTCTTGTTGCAACAGAATGGAAACCTTTGGTTGATTCCTCGGGACTCGACCCTGTGGCTTGCCTTGCTTGCACCAAAGAGGAAACCTGCGCTCTGCGCCCACCTGGCCTTGGTCGTCACAGCTTACCTCAGCTGAGCCTCATGAGGTAGCTGCATAGAACTCTCCGCCCCTCAGGAGCCCTCTTGAGGAGGCCAACTCCTTCAGGGGTCTTGGCGTCGTCTACCTCGCGAGGCATGGCCCCTCGCGAGGGTCTTGCTGGGTTGGTGTTGAAGCTGGGCCGTACCAGGCCATCGATGGAGCCACGTGGTGGGCCGCAGGCAAGCAGGACTGGATACCCCCAAGTCAAGGATGCCGACAGTATCCCCCGAGCCCAAGGTGCACTCAGACTTGGCTTCCAGGCGAAGTCAAAAGGCAAGGGTGGAGCACCGCGGGCCCCATCAGCTTGCGGCCCCGAAGACACGTGGCGATTGATGGGACGTGGGCGTCTCCACTTCCCCACGCTGCCTTGATATCCGGTAGACACAACAGCCGCCTGTTGTCAGTGCAACTCGCCCTCTGCAGAGTATCGTGCTTGGCTCTTTCTTTCTCCTTCCCAATATTGCCACCGCGTCCATAGATCTGGTGCCGGCGCCTTGCCCTCTCTTGGTGTTCGCCATGGCCCCCAAGTCGAGGAAGAGGAGGGTGCAGCCACATGCACTGGCCGGTCCTTCGCTGGCCCTAGAGCTGGCCCTTGAGCAGTCGACGGTGATCAACAAGGAGGGGCTAGACAAGGTTCACCATGCGCTCGCCGCCAATTCCAATGAGGGGAAGGCAATGGTTGTCCGTCCTGCGTCTTGGTGTACCAGAGAGATGAGTGCCACTGAGATTCCTGTCCATCTCCATGCTCTTCTTGTTGGGCTGATTCCTCCCTTCTCCCCATTCTTCAATGCCGTGATGTCACATTACCAGATCCATCTGCTGCATCTGGATCCCCGCTCCGTCATCCTCCTTGTGGTCTTCGCCTACCTCTGCATGGCCATGGTGGGCATTACTCTCTCCGTGGCCTTGTTTCGCCATTTCTTCCTACTCCGGTTGGTGGATGCCTGCCAATGCTCTGGGTGCGCGGCCTTTGAAGCCGTGGCCACGACCGCTGGCTTGGGGATCGACTTCGAGATATCGCCTGTCGAGAAGGGATTCTGAAAGCAGTGGCTCCTGATGGATGCCCGCGCATTCATCCCTCTGCTTACGATTCCTGGGTCACCGGCCTCGCCGAGCTCTGGCTGGTGCCATGAGAGGCTCATCGATCGGTGTCTTGATTTCCTCTGGAAGAGGTTTGCGAGGCTCCAGGAGCCGGGGGTGACGGTAACAATGGTGGTGAAGGAATTCGCGAAGCAGCGCATTGCTCCCCTCCAGCGCCATGCTCGCCTGAGATGCGACTTCACCGGCGCCAAGGATCCGATGAGGCTGCAGAAGCCGTCGCTTGCTACTGACAGCTTGAGCGTGGTGGTCAAGCTCTTGACTGGTGAGCCCGAGCCTACTGACCTTCTAGGGGGTGGTTGTCTTATTTATCTGTGCTCGAACAAGGAGGCCTTCGCGGGGAAGAAGCCTCTGTTCGATGAGTGGGGGTTGCTTCCCGAGGGCATTGAGGGGCTCCGCGAGAATCCCGTCTTTGTGGCTCCTCTCCTGATCGCCCCTGCCGCGTGCGCCCAGAGTGTGGAGGCAGGGGGTGCGTGCCTCCGTCAGCTATTGAGAGCTCCTCCGGAGGCTCAGCCTCGTTAGAGGATTAGGAGCCTCAGGCTTCTAGGGTTTCAGAAGGGGCTGTTGCAGAGCCGGCGTGACACCGGGCTCCGGAGGCAGGAGCCTCTGACGCCCGGGATGGTGGCTCCAGAGCGGCCGCTGGCGATGAGGAGCCCACCAATGGCTCCGGAGTCGTGAGCCACGAAGCCTCACCGGGTGCCCCTGCCCTTGGGACCCCTGCTCCAGGTATCATCCTGGGTGCTCCCCCTCCCGAGGATCACCCGTCGGGACCGGGTCTACGCCGCCTCTGCCTCGAGTCGCTCCTGAAGAGGAATAGGTCCCCGAGCCGCGATGATGTCACCCGTCGTCCGCTGAAGCGGAGGAGATACATGGCCATCGATGAGTAAGTATCTTCGCTCTTGATCCCCAAACGCGCCGCGTCTTCTCATGGCTGATGTTTTTGCAGGATCTTCCTGAAGATCAAACCTCGAGAGGCGGGCATCCCCTAGGATACCGGCTCAGCGCATGTGCGCCGCCACCAGCACCACGAGCGTGCGCAGGGCGCGAGTCCAACTCCATCCAATACGACGCCGCGAGGGTGCCCTGGAGCCGGGCCTCATGTTTTCTCCCCTCGCGACTCTGCTCGCGAGGCGAAGGGTGCGCCAGTGATCCTCCCTCTCATCATTGCCGGTAGGGGGTGTCCTCTAGGCAGCCTTCGTCTTCAAGCTGTGGGTTATGCTAGCCAACCCCCGGCCGGCGACTGGTGGAGTGCCCAGCACCTTCCGAGTGACATTTGGAGCCGGTGAAGATCTTGTCGATGAGCTCGCATTTGCTCGTGGGCATAGAGCGGTGCGCTTCGGGTTCTTCGGTGAAGCATTGCATGTGATGGTCCATCTTGGCGGGGAGCTTGCCAACGTTGACACCAGGCTCGAGGCAGAGAACCGCTGCTTGGAGGATGAGTGGTAATAGCTGAAGGTAGCCATCAACCTTGGGAAGCTTCGGCGTGACGAGGCTGAAGCACGCGTGGCGGTCTCGCTCGCGGCTTCTCATGAAGCTTGTGCCCGCGCCATGGAAGAGGTCGAGGCAGCCAACCGACGCCGTGAGGCGGCTAAGGAGCGGGAGCGAGATCTCTTATCTTCAAATGTGGCCCTACTGCGCGAAGTCGAGGAGCCCGTGCCCTCCTGGCTTCCTCTCCCGGCGAGGTGGCCCTTGCCGAGGTGGAGCTCCTGAGGAGCCATGAGGACTTGAAGCTGGAGGCCATGGAACATAGCTTGGCGCTGGAGAGGCTGGAGGTGAGGGAGCGTCAGGCCGCCGTTGCTGAGGACGCCGTCGCCGGGCGAGCTCAGGTCCAAGTGGAGGTGGAGAAGAGGGTGGTGAAGGCACATGTCGAGCTGGATGGAAGGCATCGCCTGGACTTGGAGCTGCTTAAGGCTGAGTTTGAGGGCCGGACCTCCATCCTGAGGACTGAGCTACAGTCTGCGGAGCAGCGTGAGAGCGCGGGTGGAGAAGCGCTGATTTCTTCTGAATCTGCCTTGGCCTCCATCCGAGCCGAGCTGTCTTCTCTTCAGCAGCAAATCAAGGACACCGCGTCCCTGGCGGAGAGGACTGCAGGTGAAGCGAATAGCCGCCAGACGCTGCAGCGGGAGCACGCCTCAATGATTCAGGGCCACAGACTTGGAGCAAATTCCTCCTTGGGTACCATCTGCGATGAGAGAGCTCCTCACCCACACGAGAACGACTACGCCAGCCAACTGAATTTCTTCACCGACATCGTGATCCGCCTGGAGTCTCGGGCTGCAAGGTCTTGCGCAATTGTAGCAGAGAGGGGTCGTGGTCTTCTGGGGCGCACGTTCTCGCGTGTCTTCAGCCACCTCCTCAACCGCGATCCCCACTTTGACTTTGATGATGTGCTGATCCCCGTGCCCTCAGTTGTACAGGACAACCTGGCCGGATGGGTAGATGACCACGTGGACGCCTTGGTAGCAGAATTTGCCCCGAAGGACGACACGGTCGTGATAATGGCCGGAGAAGTTGGCACGGATGTGGATGGGGACGACAGCCTCCACGCAAGCAGCGCGGACGAAGGTGATGAAGAAGGGGCGTCCAGCTAGGCCCGTGTTTCTTTTGCTTCGACCTGAATGAAAACTCGAGCACATCCTGGTGAGAGCATTTTGGAAAGGGGTGCCCCTTATGGTATATGAGATTGCTAAATGCTTTTGAAGTAGCACCCGGAGGGGTCCCATTAGGGCTGTGGGCCGATGAACGGGATAGTTGTTTTTGACTTATCTTGGGTTTCATGGGTCCTGAGTGAGGCCTGGTGTCGCGGCAGAGCCCCTTCTCCTGAGGCGAGCCTGCTGGCTCGCGAGGCCCAGTGCCTCTTGATGGGCCTGCTGGCCTACCGTGGAGTGCCTCGTGAGGAGCCAACCGCCAGATTGTGGCAAGGTGGGTGTGCGGAGCGGCCGCACCTTCGAGCCCTCGAGGGGAGCGATCAATGCCAGCGCATACGCCGTACCCAGCTCCCGCTCGGTAGGTGCTAGAGGGCAGGGTAGTGGTCATGAACTCCAAGAAAAGAATGCAAGAACTGAAGTCAAGAGAGCGACATGAACGAGAAAATAAAACTCCCCTGTTTTATAGACACACAAAAAACAAACTGCTTCAAAAAGTCCGCAAGCGAGTACAAACAGGGAGGCAAAAAGCAGGCGACCGCGTAATACGTCCATTTTGCATCATGCTTTTATATCCATATTTATTGCATTATGGGCTGTTATTACACATTATATCTTAATACTTATGGCTATTCTCTCTTATTTTACAAGGTTTACCATGAAGAGGGGGAATGCCGGCAGTTGGAATTCTGGCTAGAAAAGGAGCAAACATTGGAAACCTATTCCGCACAACTCGAAAAGTCCTGAAACTCCAGGAAACAACTTTTTGGAATTAATAAGAATTTTTGGGCGAAAGAAATACACCAGGGGGCCCACACCCTATCCAGGAGACAGGAGGGTGCCCCCCTACTATGTGCGCCCCTATCTCCTGGGCCCCCTGGTGGGCCTCAGGTGTCCATCTTCTGCTACATCATAGCTTTTATAGTGGAAAAAATCGTGGGAAAGCTTACGAGACGAAACTCCACCGCCACGAGCCGGAACCTTGGCGGAATCAATCTAGGGCTCCGGCAGAGCTATTCTGCCTGGGACACTTCCCTCCAGGAGGGGGAAATCACCACCAATGATCCTCTCATCGGGAGGGGGTCAATCTCCATCAACATCTTCACCAGCACCATCTCCTCTCAAAACCCTAGTTCATCTCTTGTATCCAATCTTGTATCAGAACCACAAATTGGTACCTGTGGGTTGCTAGTAGTGTTGATTACTCCTTGTAGTTGATGCTAATTGGTTTACTTGGTGGAAGATCATATGTTCAGATCCTTTTTGCATATTATTACTCCTCTGATTATGAACATGAATATGCTTTGTGAGTAGTTATGTTTGTTCCTGAGGACATGGGTGAAGTCTTTCTATTAGTAGTCATGTGAATTTGGTATTCGTTCGATATTTTGATGAGATGTATGTTGTCTTTTCCTCTATTGGTGTTATGTGAACGTCGATTACTTGACACTTCACCATTATTTGGGCCTATAGGAAGGCATAGGGAAGTAATAAGTATATGATGGGTTGCTAGACTGACAGAAGCTTAAACCCTAGTTTATGTGTTGCTTCGTTAGGGGCTGATTTGGATCCATATGTTTAATGTTGTGGTTGGGTTTACCTTAATACTTATTTTGTAGTTGCGGATGCTTGCAATAGGGGTTAATCATAAGTGGGATACTTGTCCAAGTTAGGGCAGTACCCAAGCACCGGTCCACCCACATACCAAATTATCAAAGTACCGAACGCGAATCATATGAACGTGATAAAAACTAGCTTGACAATAATTCCCATGTGTCCTCGGGAGCTTCTTTCTCATTATTAGAAATTGTCCAGGCTTATCCTTTGCTACATAAAGGATTGGGCCACTTTGCTGCACTTTGTGTACTTTATTTACTTGTTACACGTTACCATTTATCTTATCACAAAACTATCTATCACCTACAATTTCAGTGCTTGCAGAGAAAACCTTACTTAAAACCGCTTATCATTTCCTTATGCTCCTTGTTAGGTTCGACACTCTTACTTATCGAAAGGACTACGATTGGGTCATCACCACGTTCGGCGCCTAACTGGTCTTCAGTCTTCAGTCTTCGGTCTTCTCACCAGCACGGAGCTAAGTGCTTCCTCTGGCTGGGCATAGTCATTGGGGACAGTGTCGACGGCCAGCGCGGAGCATGGTGCTTCCACTAGGACGTGGGTGGGAGCCCCCGTGAGGCCCCAGGGGGACACTTAGGAGACTCCGGGCTTGTACAGCGCCACTCATTAGTACGTGAGAGTGTCAAGAGTGGAGACCATCACAGGCCGGAGCCTTGCTTCATGTCGCCCGACGAGGACCCCGCCGTGCGCCACCCTGACCACCGTTGGGGAGATCGGAGACCAAGATAAGACCAAGGGGCCAAGGGGACACTGACGGCGTCCTCGGCGACCATAGGCCCCATGTCGAGGGGAAGGGCTTGCCGGCGCCTTCCCCGGCAGGGAACCTACCTCCAGGCTGGATCATGCTCCATGCAGCGTGAGGAGGGACCTGCCGCTGGGCTTCCCCCGCGCTGCTCCCAACGTCCTTCGCGCTCCTAAGGAGGGTCCACTGTCCTGAGTGTCCTGGTGGTCGCATCATCTTGGTTTACCTGCGATCCATGGTCAGTGTAAGCGTGCCCCTGCGGCGTTAACTGTACCCAGAGGCTGCCACTGTTGGGGACATCGGTAGGGCTTGGTGGTGGTTCGAAGGAGAGATCGGCCTCGTGTATGTCCAGTGCCCATCCTAGTGTGGGGGATCGGCTGGGGCCCTCTCCTAGTGCGTGCCTTGGATCCATTGCGATGGGAACATAGGCTTCTGATATGTTTGCACCAGGGGCGCCGCCAGGCTGCCTAACGCTCCCGCTCCCTTCTGCCATCCGTTGGTCCTGTTGGCCAGGGTCCGACACTCCAGCGCGGCCCCTGATGGTGTCGTCCGAAGCAGCCCCGCACTGAGGGGGCACTTTGGGGCGGCGCGGGCTGCTCAACGAGGTTGGTCAGTGTCGAGAGGCTCTCCATGGCCCCTAGGAGAGGGCACGCGGTTGTGTCGGGGATGAGCACACGCCCCCACCATTGCCTGCAACGTGGGGAGGGTGCAGAATGGCGCCGCCCCCCTGCATGCCTCAACCAGCAGCTTAGTGACCTGTTCCAGCAAGGCGTCGTGGCCGTTCTCAAGCAGCCTCCGCTCTCAAGCAGCCTGCACCGCAGGAGCTCACGGGACACGATGACCGCCGTCCACATGTTCGCTTGTTCCCTACGCGAGTGCGGAGCAGTTGCTGGAGCGTAGTTCGCAGATCGCGCAGCTGCGCGGCTACGGCGCAGCGCCAGAGGAGAAGGCTGCACCGTGCACCCCCCGCGGATGGTCGCCCCCAGTGGAACGCGGGCCGTGAGCAGGGCAGAGTGGAGGTCTTCTTCGCCGGTGGGTGCTGTCGAGGAGGTCTAGACCACCCAGTGCTCGACGTGGGCTCTCGGGGCGTCGGCCATGTCGTCAGTGGAGAGGAGGAGGATTGGTCGATCGAAGAAGAGGTCCGACGCACCCCTACCTGGCGCGTCAAATTTCGGATTTCGGGATCCGGCAAACCTTCAAAGGTTCGAACTCTGGGGTGCGTGCGGAGATCTCAACCTGCCCATCCTGCCTACTCGCGATCCTCCCTAGCCTAGCGCGTAGAGCTCACAGAGACACAAAGACACAGAGATTTATACTGGTTCAGGCCACCGTTGTGGTGTAATACCCTAATCCAATGTGGTGTGGTGGATTGCCTCGAGGGGCTATGGATGAACTAGTACAAAGGATGAACAAGCCTCAGGAGGTGAGGTGTTCTTGAGCTGGTGTGATGCTTCGGGTGGAATCCATCTCCCTCTACTATGGTGGTGGCTAAGTCCTATATTTAGTGGCCTTGGTCCTCTTCCCAAATATGAGAAGGAAGGGAATCCACAATGGCGGGACTTGAAAGGGGACAAATAGTATAGTCTATCCTGACAAAAGTAGTCTTCGCCTGTGAAAAGCCTCTGGTCGTGACGTTGCGGTGGGCTCGGTGATGACCTCCGTCCTGCCGTCCTGGCGGCCTTGGTCTTGTTGCACCAGAATGGAAACCTTTGGCTGATTCCTCGGGACTCCGCGCCTGTGGCTTGCCTCGCTTGCACCAAAGAGGAAACACGCGCTTGCGCCCACCTGGAGCCTGCCTGGCCTTGGTTGTCACAGCTCATGTCAGCTGAGCCTCATGAGGTAGTTGCATAGAACTCTTCGCACCTCAGGAGCCCTCCAAATGAGGCCAAGTCCTTGAAGGGTCTTGGCATCATCCGCCTCGCAAGGCTTGGCCCCTCGCGAGGATCTTGCTGTGTTGGTGTTGAAGCTGGGCCGTACCAGGCCGTCGATGGAGCCACGTGGTGGGCCGCAGGCAGGCAGGACTGGACACCCCGAAGTCCAGGAAGCCGACAACTCATCCATTTGATCGGATGCCGGTGGAAATCTCAATAGCAGCTGAGCCCGTGCCACGGCCTCTGAAGCTGTGCTTGGCATGAATGATGATGTAGATCGTAACGTTGCCCGGCTCCTGATGCAGCTGGTAGTGGCCACGTAGTGTTCGCGTTGCCGTGAGCCAGTTGCCAGGATAGCGTGGTGATGAGGTGGAGGCTCTTGAGGACCAACAGCTCCATTGGGCACAATGGCTGGGTCAGCTCGCTCCAGGATGGTGCATGCCCTGCGGTCGCGCCCGCAGCGGGAGCGGCCAGAGAGTTGTGATTCACCCCAGAGCGAGTGCCGCCGCTGTGGCTGTGCCCTTCGGCCAGGCGGAGGGGTGCACACGGAATGATCTCTCCGCCCATACCTCAAGGAGCATTGCCACTGGGGTGCTGTTGATGTTGTCCTTCTCCAGTGTCTCTGGATCCCGTTTCGGCTGCAGGGGAGGTGGTGACAGCTATCATTGTCAAAACCGGCGGATCTCGGGTAGGGGGTCCCGATCTGTGCGTTTAGGCTGATGGTAACAGGAAGCAAGGGACACAATGTTTACCCCGGTTTGGGCCCTCCCGATGGAGGTAAAACCCTACTTCCTGGTTGATTAATATTGAAGATATGAGTAGTACAAGAGTAGATCTACCACGAGATCGTAGAGGCTAAACCCTAGAAGCTAGCCTATGATGGTATGATTGTAATCGTGATCGGCCTTCTAAGGACCAACCTCTCTAGTTTATATAGACACCGGAGAGGGCTAGGGTTTACACGGAGTCGTTACAAGGAAGGGAACACAATATCCGGATCGCCAAGCTTGTCTTCCACGCAAAGGAGAGTCCCATCCAGACATGGGTTGAAGTCTTGAGTTTTGTATCTTCACGCTTCAATAGTCCGGACGATGTATACAGTCCGGCTGTCCGGATACCCCCTTATCCAGGACTCCCTCAGTAGCCCCTGAACCAGGCTTCAATGACGATGAGTCCGGCGCATAGTCTTGTCTTCGGCATTGCAGGGCGGGTTCCTTCTCCGAATACTCCAATATAGTTATCGAACACATAGACCGTGTCCGGATCCGCAAAACGATCTTCACATACCACTGTAGAGAGAATGATATTTCACAAATGCGATCTACTGACAACTTTTTTAGACAACGTGACATGTCATTATGGTCGGGTCATTATTCGAACCGTTTTCTTACAACCAACCATAGTGCATATTGCGAGGCAGTTTTCTTGACACGTCTTGTCAAAGCAGAGATCGTGCCCCCTTATCACGGGATTCTCATCAATACGGGGATGGGTAATCTAACCGTACCGCTAATTGCGGCGAGTGGGGATGAGCGCATGCCCCCTTGTCAAAGCAGAGGTCTCTTCCTCTTTACCCACGCCTCCTCCTTTCGCTAGTCGATTCCCCACTGTTCGAGCTCTAGCGCCCAAGCCTTCCTCCTCTTCATCGAAGAGAGGGTTTTTCGAAGATGTCCGGATCTGGAGTAGGAGGCAAATGGATGGCCTCCACCGTCCAAGAGAAGGACATCAAGAGGCTCCGAGAGGCCGGGTACCAGGCGAAGAAGACCGGGCATCGCCTTCCACTGGCGGGACAAATCGTCCCTACTCTAGAGCCCCATGAGAGAGTCGTGTTTCTTCCTCATTTTTTCCGTGGGCTCGGGTTTCCCCTTCATCGATTTGTCCGCGGAGTCATGTATTACTATGGGATTGATTTTCGTGATCTTTCCCCCAACTCTTTCCTCAATATCTCGACATTCATCGTCGTGTGCGAGGCTTTTCTTCGGATTTCGCCTCACTTCGGCCTGTGGATGAAGATCTTCAATGTGAAGCCCAAGGTGAATGGCAAGCACACCGAGTGCGGCGGCGCCATGGTGAGCAAGATGCCCAAGGTCGTTTGGCCGACGGGTGCCTTCAACGACTCCGTCAAGGAGTGGCAACAACATTGGTTCTACATCACCGAACCACGCGGCAAAAAGTGGGCCGCAGCTCCTGAATTCAGATCCGAAGCCCCACTGCGGATCACATCCTGGCCCAAGAAGGGCCCGAACTGGTGCTCGTCTGATGAGCTGTCACTGCTCCAGACGCACGTTCAGAGTATGGTCGACAGGGACGTCAAGCTCGTCGACATAGTCCAGGTGATGTTATTTCGCCTGGTTCTCCCTTGCTAGCGTCGAGCCTGCCATTTGTGGGAGTACGACCCAACCGAACATCAAACCCTCCGGGAGCTCTACGATTCCTCCCACGAGGATATCTAGAATGTGCTCTTTAAGTCCGGCAAATCATGGCCAGGCTCCGCCGAGGACCGTGGGTATCAATTATCCCATTCTGCAAGCCCGGTAAGTTATAGCCACGCTCTGTTCATCTAGGCTTTAGTTGGCATGTCCTGAGGGAGACATTTTTATCGTGCTCTATTATGACCCCAGGGATGGATAAAAAAGGTGGAGCGGATACATTGTCCGGCGCCGCTGCCGGAGGAACTAGCCGGACCCCTTCTGACGAAGATGTTTGTCCCAGCGCCCTACGAGGCGCCAAAGAAAGAGGCCTCCAAGAGGGCCAAAAAGACCCGGATTGGCCTCCATCTCCGCGAGGCTTCGGATGCAAAATTCGAAGACTCCAGCGACGCTCCTTCTTCCGAAGACGAAGAGGAGGAGGTAGAGGATGACGAGCCTCACCCTGGGGGTGGGAAGAAAAGAACGGCTTCCTCATCCCTGGAGGCCGAATCGCCCAAGAGGGGGAAAGGTTCCCTCCCAGAGGCATCCACCACGGCTACCGATAGCAGCCCGGAGTGGGATCCCAGGGCCCAGCCCCTAGAGAAGTTATAAGTATATGAAATCTGAACAGGCATATGCGTCCGAGATTGTTTTTGGATATAGTAGTTTTGACTGTTGCCATATTTTGCATTGTCCAGCAAGGTCTCGCGCCGGACAGTCCTCATCGGGGGATTCGCTGAGCTCGAACGCCTTGGCGAGCGAGACGCCTCCAGAGGCCCCTTCCCCAAGGTCCAGGAACGACACTGAGGTGTCGTCTCAACGGGACCCGGACCAGGGGGGCATATCACTGGAACCGGACACACGGGAGCAATGGCCCCTGAGCGTGCCGTCAGCGGGGGCGATCTTGGGTTCGGCCCACGGCCAGACAAGGTCCAGGGGACCTCTAAGGCTCCTGGATTGGGCAAGCAGCCACCTTCGTCGGTGAGAGGCTTGCCTACTCCGCCGACAACCTCTTTCCAAGCAGAGTTGCTAGGCGGTGTGTCGACAGCGTTAAAGAATGTGTCTATCGTCGATGAACATTGGACCCTCATGGGTGCGGTGGTTGAAAAGATTTAGTCCACCGAGAGCGGGC
Source organism: Triticum aestivum (assembly GCF_018294505.1). Taxonomy (NCBI): domain Eukaryota; kingdom Viridiplantae; phylum Streptophyta; class Magnoliopsida; order Poales; family Poaceae; genus Triticum; species Triticum aestivum. The sequence continues at coordinate 292,370,304 of NC_057798.1, read as the reverse complement.
TGAACGAGTCCTGCCTTGGCCTTATAAAGGCCTTCGAGGTATGTTTCCTAAGAAACCTTTGAGGAATCGTCGTAATATGGGTAGTAGCCCCTGATACACTGTCCAACGAAAGAGAGAGGGAGCCGGGAAGGGGATCAAATCCTTTGCTAATGACATGTATCTCTTTGTTTGAAAATAGGCGTGTGCGGAGAGGACGTCCGCTCATAATGCGGAAGTGTCCGAACTGAAGCAGAGCCTGGAACGGGCCGAGGAAGAACTTGGCCGTGTGAAGAAGCAATTGGAGGATAAGCAAGGTATGTTGAAACATTGTCTTGCATTAGGCATGAATGAGTAATTGTTCCTATTGAAAAGTTTTTTGTTGTATGCCCTAGGAGCGAGTACCGAATATGAGGCACTAAAGAAGGTTGTGGCTGATGCCAATGAGAAGGCTGCCGCCGAGCAGGCCCTTCGTGAAAAACACGAGGCCAGGGTCATCACAGCTGAGTGGGAGCTCCAGGAGGCTATGAAGAAAAGCGAGGGTTTGGAGCAGAGTCTAATAGGGAAAGAATCCAAGCTCGCCCAAGCTCTCCAAGTCACGGAAGTTGCTCGAGAAGAAGCCCGAGGTGCTATACGGGACATTCAGGAGGCCCGGAAAGTTGCGGCTGGTAAGGCCTGTTGTGTTCATGGCCATTTTTACATCATAGTGGGGAGAACTCTTAAGCGACAAGCTGAATTCTTTGTTTTTGCAGGGGCGTTTGTGGATCTACCTCGCAGCATATCAAATGCCGCCCAATTTTACCGGACCGAGGAGAAGAAGTTTGCAGAGAGGAACTTCTGGTCGCAGTATTTGGCGCCGAACTATCCGGTGCCTTTTATCGATCAGCTGAAGCAGTTGGTCGAACTGCACCAGGTGGCCAAACTAGCCATGAAGGACTTGGTTGTCCGGTTGTGGCCTGCGGAGCCAATTCCAAGAAGTTACTTCGGACTCGTCAAGCGGATTTTGGGAGCCTGTCCTCGGCTTGATGCTATCAAGCGATCAGTCTGTATAGAAGGTGCGCGCATGGTGTTCGCCCGTGCGAAAGTGGATTGGGGGAAGCTTGATGTGGAGAAGCTAATGACTGAGGGGCCACCGGAGGGTAAGGAGCACCGCAAGCCCGAGCTGTACTATGAAGGTCTACTGAAGGGGGCCCGCCTTGCGGCGGATAAGTGTACCAAAGACATTATATTTCCCTGAGGGCATTCGTGCCGCTTTTTGTAATACGGGATGATGGCATTTTTATTATATATTTCCTGTTTTGTTTGAACATATGTTCTTCCTATGCAGCTGTTTATTGTATGTAAATCCTGAGAGTTGGCCAGTCGTCGGCTTCTGCCCCACGTAAAAATAATACAGGGGTGTTTGGGGTATATCTGAACGCTCTTTATCCCAATAGTTGGGTCCTTTTAAGGAGGTGTTTCTCACCACGAACCAGGCAATCGGACTATAAGGCTTTATTACTCTCACTTAGCCATAGGAATTCGAATATGGTCGGCGCAGCCCCTAGTGTTCGGAAGGCTGAACTAGGGGCTCTATTGGCGCCTGATCAGAAGACCGATCCGTCGCGCTCTGCATTTATAATGGCGTTGTGCGGAATAAATCTTTAAGGATTTTACAACCTCTCGAACAGCTGACCGGCTCTCGCTGCATCATGACAGTCGGTTTTCGGCTTTCTCTACTGAGGTTCTCGTCCGGTAGAACCGGGATACAATCACAGTAGTTCTCCTAGCGCTACCTTAGCCGATAGAACAGAACGTAAGGTACCAAAACATGGGAGCCGGGCAAACCCAACCAATGACCCAAGACATGATTCGGAGCTGATGCATATAATGCTATAAGTTCGGGGCGCCGAGCGACCGAAAAGGTGGTCGGACATTATTGCCATACTGTGAAGCCCCTGGCATAACCGGGCGTAACACGAAGCATGGCTGCCATTTTTTTGGCAAAGAGGCGTCGGCGATAAGCGACGGCCTGTAAGTGTTAAGTAAGTCTACGCATTGTAGTAGGATGATATGTCTATGCATATGAGTACTATGTATGAAAAGAGGTGGTTTTTTGCGGAACCTGTGATGGCCGGACTAGAGGGGGTTGTGAGTTGATCAAGAGTGAATCTGAATTGCCTTCTACTTGTACGTTCTTGCCATTGTGTGTCCGGGCTGATTCCACGCCGCCAATCCTGTCCTGCGTCAAAGTTAGTTTGTAAAGGCAAATGCTTGGAGGCAGCTGAACGTCCTCTTGTGGTTCTCTTGTGGTTGGTCCAAGGGTTCCTGATCGGATCCCGGTGGACCCAGCCGTTATACCATGAAGTAGCGCGGACTCCTTAGTGGGTGTCTGGATAGTTGGCTGTCGTATCAAAATTTCGATGGGCATGCACGACTTGCTATTCCGGCAGCTGTATGATTTCCGTTGTAAGGGCGGGGTTCGGCCTTGCCTATAAGTGTGATTATATCACACGGTGTTGGCCTAATGGTTTACCACGTGAAATTTAGTCAACGTGGTTCATCCCGTTAGCATATGGTAAATTACCGCATGGGGGGAAGGTGTCAAAGAATTATTCTTTGGCGTGGCATTTTTTGGAGATCCGAAAACAACCGTTAGAGTGGTGGGCCAATAAACTTGGCCTTTGCACCTGGCAGCTTTTGAGAAGATGTTATTTGTGGTTTCATACCCGCGGGGGCTTTATGTGTTATGGAGCCCCCGGACTACTAGGTCTAGGGGTACGGCAATTAAATTGTTGTGGTTGGTGTGATCGGGGGCAATCGGCCGTACTTTTATGCTCTGGGGGCTCTCTTGACTAGATGCCTCCCCTCATTGTTTCCGGCACACGACCAGACGCTTTGTTTTGAGGATCTGACATTCTCTATTTGTGTGCTTTGCCGCCCTTCTAGGAGTAACATGAATTTCACATGGTTGATCGAGTGTGTGGCTCAGGCCGAATAGGCTTGAGCTGCTCTTTGTCCGTTGACCAGACTGGGAGTTGCTGGACTTGGCACCAGTTTGCTTGACTTGATGTTTATTACCATTGCGTCAGGGCTTGAGGGTGCCTCTTCGTGTATCCTTCTTACTGTCTTGGACCGTAATGATGTGTGGATGTCGTGGTGTGTGCCTTGGGTTCTCCTGCTTAGGTTGAGGTAGCCAGTTGTGCCCTGTATGCCCTTTGTTGGGGCTATCGAGTCCGTACTTTTCGGTGGCCAGTACCTTGGTCCACCTATCCGCTAGCAAGTCTTGGTCAGCTTTAAGCTGTTCTTGCTTCCTTTGCAGGCTCCTTGCCGTGGCCATGAGCCGTCGCTTGAAGCGAACTTGTTCCACTGGATCTTCAGGCACGCCGAATTCGTCATTGCCGAGGCTTACCTCGTCGTCGGAGGGGGGTGTATAGTTGTCCCTCTCCAAGTATCCCATCATGACCGGTCCGACCTGCTTGAAGGTAGGGTGATCAGGGCTGTATTCCTCTTCGGCACCATCTGGATTGCTTTCATCTTCGGGGCCGGTGTTGATGTGGCGGGGCTTGGAGCGGCGCCGAAGACGCCCATGCTTTGCTTTTCCTCCTGAGGGGTTATCCTTCGTTGCCTCGTCGCCATTGGTTTCCTTTGGAGTGTCCACCATGTATATATCGTATGAGGAGGTGGCCGTCCACCGCCTTGTGAGCGATGGCTCCTGTAATTCTCCTGCGTCGTCGTCCATACCGTCGATGTCTTCGGAGTCGAAGTCTAGCACGTCGGTTAAATCGTCGATCGTGGCAATGAAGTGGGTGGTGGGTGGGCAGCGAATTCGTTCGTCGCCTGCTTCCCACTCAAGCCGGACGTAATTCGACCCTGAGCCCCCTGACAAAGAGAGAGACTTCAATGAGTTCAGCATATCGCCAAAGGGCGAGTGCTGGAAGATGTCCGCAGCGGTAAAATCCATTACCGGAGCCCAACCAAGCTTGGCTGGCTCGAGGGTGTGCGGACCGGAACCAAGAAACGAATACGAGTCCGGGGGCCCGGGGTTACAGGCCTCTACAGAGGTGATACCTGTGTTCGGCTCCACCGCTGATGAGTGTGCGGCCTGCAGGGCGAGGTCCACCCCTCCGTCCTTAGGCAATGCAACTTGCTCCGGATTTAGATCTGGTGCTACTACAGAGGTGATATCCCGAGCTTTGTCCGACAGCAAGTTTGAGTCGTGCTCATCATGACTGTTTGGTGCTCCTAGCGTAGGTCCAAATCCATCGAAGATCAAGTCTTCGTGAATATCAGCTGTGTAGTTCAAGTTTCCAAACCTGACCTGGTGGCCGGGGGCATAGCTATCGATCTGCTCCAGATGGCCAAGCGAGTTGGCCCGCAGTGCGAAGCCGCCGAACACGAAGATCTGTCCGGGGAGGAAAGTATCCCCCTGGACGGTGTTGTTGACGATTGAAGGCTCCATCAAGCCCTGCAGCGATGACATAGAGGAACTCTCAATGAAAGCACCAATGTCGGTGTCAAAACCGGCGGATCTCGGGTAGGGGGTCCCGATCTGTGCGTCTAGGCTGATGGTAACAGGAAGCAAGGGACACAATGTTTACCCAGGTTCGGGCCCTCTCGATGGAGGTAAAACCTTACTTCCTACTTGATTAATATTGAAGATATGAGTAGTACAAGAGTAGATCTACCACGAGATCATAGAGGCTAAACCCTAGAAGCTAGCCTATGATGGTATGATTGTAATTGTGATCGGCCTTCTAAGGACCAACCTCTCCAGTTTATATAGACACCGGAGAGGGCTAGGGTTTACATGGAGTCGGTTACAAGGAAGAAAACACAATAGCCGGATCGCCAAGCTTGTCTTCCACGCAAAGGAGAGTCCCATGCGGACACGGGCTGAAGTCTTGAGTTTTGTATCTTCACGCTTCAATAGTCCGGACGATGTATACAGTCCGGCTTTCTGGATACCCCCTTATCCAGGATTCCCTCAACAGCGCTGCCTACGCCGACCATGTCCCCTGCGGTGTCCACATCTCTGTGTGTTCCCGTAGCCCCCGCAGCGTCGACGCCCGCGTGCGACGAGGCCTGTGAGGTCGACGGATGGGCTGCAGCACCGGGCTTCTTCTTGGGCGCCATGGGCGATGGAGCCGTCGATGAATAAATTGACGATGAAGATGGCGTGCTGCGTATGCTTCTTGGGTTCATGCAAGCGCCTCCCCTACCTGTCACGCCAAAGATGTCATGGGAAACAACAGCCACCTATGGGGCCATGATCCCCATGTGGTTCAGCAGGGGGATGAGCATGTTGCACAAAGATCGGAGAACATCGCACAGCACGGCATAGATCACACGGGCAGTTTTTACCCAGGTTTGGGCCGCCGTGAGGCATAAAACCCTACTCCTCCTTTGGTGGATTGATGGTGGATAGTGGTGGAAAAGCGGTGCTCTCGCCCGGCAGGGTTACCTCGGGGCTAGGGCAGCTATGCACGTCTGAGTGTACAGGGGGTCCGAATCCTTTCTATGCTTGCCACGGGTCTCCTTTTATAGATCAAGGGGTCACCACAATGGAAAATCAGTCATTGCACCCTGATTAGATAGAGAACAGTGCTATCATACCTAACTCTACAGACAGGGCAGAGCGCATTAAATGTGTCACTTAGTGTCACATCATGGAATGCCCGGCAAGCCTTGCCGGGCTGTTCTACCACCTTCTTGTCTGTATGCTTGACAAATCACTGGACGGGTGTCATTTGGAGGTGATTTCCGTAGGAAGTGGTTGCCATGTGGCAAAAAACAGCCACTTAGTCACTTGGCGGCTTGACACCGCACCGATCGATGACTTGCGTCGCCACGAGGTGGAGCGGTGGAGCCTTGGCGGGGTATTTTGCCTTCGTTGTGCCCGGTAGGCCTGCCGGGACAGTCTTGATGCTTACTCTTGGAGCCACCTTGACCTTGCCAAGCATGCCTACCCGGCAAGGTAGGTTTTTCCTTAGTGGTGTGTTGCTCCTTTGGCTTGACTTGGTCTTCTTGATCTGCCCTCTTATTTCTCAAAGAGTTGATCTCTTCGGCTTGGCCTTGTCTTGGATGTTTCAACCTTGCTCCTTTTGGCCTATGCATTGTCTGGGCAACAGACCCAGGGTTTGTTGCACCGACATTGGAGAAGCGCGAAGTTAGTGGGAGGATGCAGCAGTGGAGCATGACATTTACCACGTCCGCCAGTTGGAGGTTTTTTTATCGGACCACCACTGAATCATTTTGATCAGCACCTCCAACTCCCCCGGGTTCGAACAGGCGATGCCCTTCTTCGAGGACAGCAACTTCCTCGGGGGCCAAGGCGAGAACGCTGGGACTTCGCCCTGGCCAGCGGTGAGCGGCTCAGTGATGTAAAACCACTCGCGTTTCCATTCTTTGATGGTCTCTATGAAAGTACCCTTGAACTAGCTGACCTTCTGGTTCTTGATGATCATGGCACCTCCACACTCCGCCAGATCGGAGCCGCTAGACTTCGGCTTGACGCCGAAGATCTTCAACCTCATACCGAAGTGCAGCTCGATGGGGAGGAAGGCCTCTATACCGTGATGAAGGAGGTGAGGTGGAGGATGGAGTTCGGGGCCAGATGATGGAAATCCATCCCATAGTAGAACATGACCCCATGCACGATGAGGTGCAGTAGGAATCCCAAACATCTAACAAGGTGGGGAACAAAAACTATCCTCTCCCTGGATTGGGAGAGAGCACCTATTGGTTGACGTCTGGCACGAGGGTGACGACCTCCTTAGGGATGTACCCCGTTGTGCGTAGCTCCAAGATGGTGCCCTCTATAACAGAGGAACCAGCCCAGTGCCCTTTTGAGGGTGGCATCGGCCATTGCTGGGAATGGGATCTAGGGTGCACTGCGACGGAGGAGGGTGAGATTGAATCTGGGTGCTGGAGCTCGAGAGTCTACATGCAAGGGAATTGAGAGCGTACTTCTTTTTGTTGCTATCTTTTTAACCTTATAGGTTGGTGAAAGGGGAAGAGTCCCTCTGTCGCGCCGGTGAAATCGCCACTCCCTACAAAAGATGCCATTATGCATATGGGGATAAACAAAATCTTATTGATATTCCAAAAAAGCAGGCAAGATCTCCACTTCAATGGGATGCGCCAGTAAAAAGATTGCCGCGGGCCATGATTTGGGTGAGCAGTAGCTGCTTGACTAGTCGTGGGTAGTGCCGCTCCAATAAAGTTGTTAGGCTAGAAAACACTATTCACACCTATGCGGGTTGGCCTTCGGGGCTAAGTAATCTTGTGTCTTCGGACGTTGAGCGAGTTCGGCTACGCTGGGTCAGGGAGTCCTGGACTAAGGGGTCCTTGGACAGCCGGACAATATACTTTGGCCGGACTGTCGGGCTATGAAGATACAAGATAGAAGACTTCGCCCCGTGTCCGGATGGGACTCTCCTTTGCGTGGAAGGCAAGCTTGGCGATTTAGATATGTAGATTCCTTTCTCTGTAACCAACTTTGTACAACCCTAGTCGCCCCCAGTGTCTATATAAACTGGAGGGTTTAGACTTCTAGGGTTAGATCCACAACAATCATAACCTCATAGGCTAGACTTCTAGGGTTTATCTATTAAGATCTCATGGTAGATCAACTCTTGTAGTACTCATATTCATCAAGATCAATCAAGCAGGAAGTAGGGTATTACCTCCATTGAGAGGGCCCGAACCTGGGTAAACATTGTGTCCCCCGCCTCCTGTTACCATTAGCCTTAGACGCACAGTTCGGGACCCCCTACCCAAGATCCGCCGGTTTTGACACCGACATTGGTGCTTTCATTGAGAGTCCCGGTGCATCGTCACCAGAAGGCATGATGGCTCCATCAATCATCTACAACAACGTAGTCCAGGGAGAGATCTTCCTTCACAGACAGATCTTCGTATTCGGCGGCTTCACACTACGGGCCAACTCACTTGGCCATCTAGAGCAGATCGATTGCTACGCCCCTGGCAATCAGGTCAGATTCGGGAGCCTGAATTTTTTGGCCGATATCCATGGAGACTTGATCTTCGACTGGTTCAAGTCCATGATGGCTGCCCCCGTCCACCACGATGAACATGACCTAGATCTGTCATCAGGCCATACGCAGGAGATAGCACCTATGACCGCCCTGGCCCTAGAGCCGGAGCGGACTGCATCGTCCGTAGACGGGAAGCTTAACCCCGCCATAGAGGCCGCAGACTCGGCGGCGCTCGAGCAGCATGTAGACCCAATATCGAGCCGGGCTTGCGTCACCGGAACCCCGGACTGGTCTCCGGCCATGGGTTCCGGACCGCGTGCATCCGCGCCCATCGTACCTGATTGGGCGCCGGTCTTGGAGTTCAGCTCCGCGGACATCTTCCAGCACTTGCCTTTTGGCGACATGTTAAGCTTGTTAAAATCCCTCTCCCTGTAGGGGAACTCTTGGCCGAACTATGTCCGGCTTGAGTGGGAAGTGGATGACGAAGAACTTTGTGTCCCACCCACCAGCCACATTATAGGCACTGTCGATGACTTAACCGACATGCTTGACTACGACTCTGAAAACATTGACGGTATGGACAATGATGCCGGATAGGAGCAAGAACCACTGCCTACAGGGTGTTGGACAGCCACCTCCTCGCACGTTATATACATGGTGGATACACCCAAAGAAAATAACGGCTACGATGAAAATCCAGTCGAGGATAAACCTCCTGAGATATAGCCGAAGCACCGACGTCAGCGGCGCCGCTCTAAGCCACGCCGTAGTAAAAACAGCAGTACCATCACAGAAGAGGACAACACTCCCGACGGTGCCAAAAACAATAAAGACCCCGTTGAGCCAACCTCCGAACAGGAGGAATGGGATGATGGGCGAGTCAGCCCTGGTAAACAGGCCATGAACGAAGACTCGGAGGATAGCAACTACCTCCCGCTCTCCGAGGACGAGGTTAGCCTCGGTGACGAAGATTTCATCGTGCCTAAAGAGCCCAACGAATAGGAACGCTTTAAGCGTCAGCTAATTGCCAATGCAAGAAGCCTAAAAAGAAGCAGTAGCAGCTTCAAGCTGATCAAGATTTGCTCAATGAAAGATGGACTGATGTCCTGGCAGCCGAGGAATATGGCCTTGAGTGCCCAACCAAAAGCTACCCGAAGCGCAAATTGTTACCACAGTTTGATGACAAGGCGCTGAAGCTCATCCTAGCAAGGTACAATACGGCTGACCGACCACCAAGTGGCCGGGACAAAGCGGCACTTCAAGCCGAACACCAGTCCACGCTACCTCCCCGAACAAACAGAAACACAACAACTCGGGGATATACACATGACCTGTGACGCGACTTGGAAAAGAGAGCAGGTCAGACAAGATCAATTTATGGCTCACGGGGGCGCGCCTCGACGCGTGACAATGGCCATTTGGATGAACGTGACAAACATAACCACGTCCGGGCTAAAAACCGCAGATGAGATCCATCTGAGCTACATCACGACTTGGCCCGATATAGAGGCGCCGCACACCCCCTTTGCGTCACTAATGAAGTAATGGGACATGATTTCCCAGGAGGGTTTAAACCCGTAAACATCGAATCATATGATGGCACGACAGACCCCGCGGTGTGGATTCAGGATTTTCTCCTCCACATTCATATGGCCCGCGGCAATGATCTTCATGCCATCAAATACCTCCCGCTCAAACTCAAAGGACCAGCTAGATACTAGTTAAATAGACTGCCCGAAAACTCCATTGGCAGCTGGGAGGAATTGGAGGGCGCCTTCTTCGACAACTTCCAAGGCACATATGCCCGACCTCAGAATGCCGATGACCTAAGTCATATAATCCAACAGCCCGGAGAGTCAGCTAGGATATTCTGGACTCGGTTCCTAACTAAAAAGAACCAGATCGTCAATTGTCCAGATGCCAAAGCCCTAGCGGCCTTTAAGCACAGCATCCGCGACGAATTGCTGGCCAGACACCTCGGCCAGGAAAAACCGAAGTCCATGTCAGCCCTTACAGCACTCATGACCCACTTCTGTGCGGGCGAAGATAGCTGGCTAGCCCACAGCAACAACAATACAAGCGAACCTGACACCTCTGAAGCCAGAAACAGCAATGGCCAGCCCCGACGCAATAGACATAAGCGTCAAAACAACAGTGACAACACCGAAGACACGGCGGTCAACACCAAATTCCGTGGCTCTAAGTCCGGTCAGCGGAAGAAGCCATTCAAGCGAAATATTCCGGGCCCGCCCAGTCTGGACTGCATACTAGACCGACCATGCCAAATCCATGGCACTCTTGATAAACCAGCCAACCATACCAATAGGGAATGTTGGATCTTCAAACAGGCTGGCAAGTTAAATGCCGAGAATAAGGAGAAAGGGTCGCAAAGTGATGACGATGACGAGGAACCCCGACCACCGAACACAGGGGGACAGAAGAAATCCCCCCCCCCCAAATCAAAACGGTGAACATGATATACACCACCCATATCCCCAAGAGGGAGCGCAAGCGTGCACTCAGGGACGTCTACGCGATGGAGCGAGTCGCCCCAAACTTCAATCCATGGTCCTCCTATCCGACCACCTTCGATCGCAGGGACCATCCGACCAGTATTCATGGCGGTTTAGCCGCACTGGTCCTTGACCCAATTATTGATGGATTCCACCTTACGCAAGTACTCATGGATGGTGGCAGCAGCCTGAACCTGCTCTATCAGGATACAGTCCGCAAAATGGGTATCGATCCCTCAAGGATGAAGTCCACCAAAACCACCTTTAAAGGTGTCATACCAGGTGTAGAGGCCTGCTGTACGGGCTCAATCACACTAGAAATGGTCTTCGGATCCCCAGATAATTTCCGAAGCAAAGAGTTAATCTTCGATATTGTCCACTTCCGCAGTGGTTATCATGCACTACTCGAACGAACCGCATTCGCTCGATTCAATGCGGTGCCACACTACACCTACCTCAAGCTTAAGATGCCCGGACCACGCGGTGTCATAACAGTCAACGGAAATACAGAACACTCCCTCCATACTGAGGAGCACACCGCGGCCCTTGCAGCAGAAGTACAGAGCAGCCTTCTTTGGCAGAACCTGAGTTCGGCAGTAAAGCCCCCGGACACTGTTAAACGAGTCTGAACTACTCTGAAGCAGGACAGTCTAGCTCATCCAGAGCATAACTAGCAATTTGTCCTCTGTCCCAGTCCCAATCAAGCGATGACATTCGTGCCGCGCGTACATAACTACGCACTCAAAATACTATGGGCATAGACTTAGGCACAGCTAGACTATGGTCCATAATGCGGCTCGACCGCGCCTGGATCCGCATACCTTCAACTTTTCCTTTCTATTTCAGTTTTTTCTCTTCTCGAGGCTTTTCTGATAACCTGATCATCGGACCTACAACAGGACGGATCCACCAAGAAGGCGATGAGCTTTGACGTACAAGGGAATCCCCACGTGGTCTCTACGAACGATCGTTATACCTATTTTACATACCCGCACGCAGCTCGCTCTTCATCATGGCATGTCAAATAGCCTTATTTGCTTATCGCATTACTTGTACAAATACGCCTTGACATATCAATCAAATTACAGTGGAAAATAGTTTGCGGCTCAATATTTGTGGCGTCGGTTTATTACTTGATCCTTTCCTTGTATTTGTGTTTATTACTTATTGCAACCCTACACTCTAGTTCGTATTACTTTGCCAGGGGCTCCATCACGCCCCGCAATACGACAATAAAGTCCGAACACTTTTACAGTACAGTCCGGCACCCTGAACTTATAGCATTATATGCATCGGCTCCTAATCATGTATTTGGTCAATAGTTGGGTTGCCCGGCTCCTGTGCTTACTACCTTACATTCCGCTATATGAGCTAGGGTAGTAAAGGGAGAACTATTGCAATTGTGTCCCGGTTCTTCTGGACGAGCACCTCAGTATAGAAAGCCGAAAACTGACTATCATGATGCAGCGAGAGCTGGTCAGCTGTTCGAGAGGTTTTAAAATCCTTAGAGATTTTTTACGCTTTATGCGATGAATCAGTTTGTACCTGATTAGGCGTGTATAGCGCCCCAAGTTCGGTCTTCAGAATACCAGGGGCTGCGCCAAAATTTTCATTGTCAAACTCCTATGGCTAAGTGAGGGTGATAAAGCCGTATAGTCCGATTGCCTTGTTCGTTGCGCTAAACACCTCCCTTAAGGACCGGAAGGTGGAGTAAAGAGTTTTTAGATTTATCCCGAACACCCTCGTACTATTTACGTGGGGGTAGAAGCCGATGATTGGCCAACTCTTAGATTTTCATAAACGGCCGCACAGGAGGTAAAATTTTAAAGTAACAAGCATTATATTACATAACGACCTTGTTTCATATTACAGGACAGGATAACATGAATGTTTTCATGGGAATATAACATCCTTCGCACATTGCTCCACCACAAGGCGGGATCCCTCCAGGACACTATCAAAATATAGCTCGGGTCGGCGGTGCTCCTTGCCCTCAGGCGGCCCCTCGGTCATCAGCTTCTTGGCATCCATCTTTGCCCAGTGTAGCTTGGCGCGGGCAAAGGCCATCCGCGCACCTTCAATGCAGACCGACCACTTTATAACTTCAAGCCGTGGGCAGGCACTTACAAGCCGCTTCACGAGACCGAAGTAGTTGCTGGGCATGGGCTCAGCAGGCCATAGCCGGACTATTAGGTCCTTCATGGCTAGTTCGGCCGCCTTGTGCAGCTCGACCAGCTGTTTCAGCTGGTCGCTAAAGGGCACTGGATGTTTTGGTCCAAGGTATTGAGACCAGAACAACTCCTCCATAGAGCTCCCTTTTTCTTCGGCTCGATAGAACTCTACAGCATCCGATATGCTGCACGGCAGATCCGCAAACGCTCCTGGAGAACTCCAAATTCAGGTAAGTAAAAGGAACATTTCCTTCACATACTAGCTTTGCATAATAAAAGCCTTACTCGCCGCGATCTTCTTGGCCGCTTGGATTTCCTGGAGGGTGCTCTGGGCTTTGGCTCAGGCATCTTGTGCGCTCTGGCGGGCCTTGGCAAGTTCGGACTCCCGAGTCTTAGAATCACGCTCCAAGGACTCGTACTTCTTGATGGCGTCCAGAGCTCTAGCTGGACCTCGCTGACCCGGGCCTCCTACTTCTCGCACGCGGCTCGTTCCTTGGCCGCTCTGTCCTCGGCCTCAGCCAACGCCTTCTTGAGGGCCGCCACCTCGGTCGTGGCCCCTAAAGTTCATGACACTTTAGTCAGCATGAACCATTCATCCTTCCTAAATATATGCGCAGGTTAAATACATACCTTTGCTTTCCTCCAGCTGCTTCTTCACGAGGTCGAGCTCTTGCTTGGACCGCTCCAGATTCTGCTTCAGTTCGGAGACTTCTATAGTTTGACCGGCAGCAGCCAACAGCGACGCCTGCTTATTCACATAGATATCTTATGTTAGAGTCCTACAAAAATTATTTTGATCCTCCGTTTGGCTTTTCTTTCCGAACACCGAACAGAGCATCAGGGGCTATTGTCTACACTATGATATTCTTTTTACAATTACATTACTTACCTCGAAGCATGTTCGAAGGCTAGTGCAGGCATCAGTCAATCCTCTTTTCACAGACTGGACCTTCCAATCACCATACCCATTAGGGTACGGTGTTCGTCAGCAATGGAAGCGCCACACAGCGCTTCCAGCAAACTGTCCGGTGCCCCTGGTTGGACAGAGGTCACCAACGGAATAGGGGCGCCCCTTCCCTTCGAAGGGGGCTGCTCGCCTTATTCTGGAAACGTAGGGGTCTCCGGAATTATATTCGGATGAGGGCCGAATTGAGTACGGTCCCCATCGTTAGTATCCATGGGGATCTTCTCCCCCGTGTGTCCAGCGGCTGAGGCTTCACCCTCTGGCGCCTTCCGGACGGCTGCTGGATTCTCTCCCGGGACGGTGATCCTTCGGGACGATACTCCAGCACCATCCAGGTCCGGGGGAGAGGTGGCCGACGGGAGGGTCTCACTGTTCATTGCCGCTAGGTCCAGCGAATCCTCCAATGAGGACCGCTCGAGGCGGGACTGAGCCAGACTGCAAGTGCATAATGTAAGCACATTAAAATAATAGAGTAAAGAATCCGGATACAAATATGTGTCCCGACACTTACGATTCGGCCAGGGGCTTCTCCCTGGGCTTCCACTCCCAGCTGTTGTTGGTGGCTGCTGTGGAGCTGTCCGGAAAGGAAGCTTTCCCTTTCTTGGACGCCTCGGCCTCCGGATGTGTGGTGGCCGTCCTTCTCTTTTTTTCCCTACAGGAGGGGAGTGGATTTTTTCCTCTTCCTCCTCTTCCTCGTTATCTTCGATGGAGGAGCGCGCCTCGGCGTCTTCTGACGTCACATCCGAAGTGCCCTTATGGCGGAGACCACTTCTTGTCCCCTTGGCCTTCTTCTTGGTCTTCTTCTCCGGCACCTCGTAAGGCGCCGGTAATAGCATCTTCATTAGGAGCGTAGTCTCTAGGCCTTCGGGCAGAAGAGCGGACAGTTAATCTACTCTGCTATCTCTGTCTAGTCCTGAAATAATCAAGAGGGAAACTTAGATGCCTTCCTCTAATATGCAAGTAAAGGGTACACCTTGAGAACATGAGAGAACTTACCGAATTAGCTGGGTGAGTTAGGTCATGCATATGGTCCTCGTCCGTGGCCGGCGGCACCTTGTTGGCCTTGAAGAGCACTTTCCAGATTTCTTCGTGTGTCGTGCCGAAGATCTCTAGTAGGGTCTTGTGCTTGGCCGGATCAAACTCCCATAGATAGCATGTTCAGCGTTGGCACGGAAGAATCCGGTGGACGAACATGACCTGGATCACGTTGACAAGCTTGACTTTCTCAGTAATCATGATCTAGACACGCATCTGGAGCACTGTCATCTCGTCCGGAGAGCCCCAGGACAGGCCCTTCTCTTGCCAGGAGGTGAGCCGCATCGGGACTCAGGATCGGAACGCGGGGGCCGCCACCCAGTTAGTGTCGTGCGGCTCGGTGATGTAGAACCACCCCGATTGCCACCCTTTGACAGTCTCCACAAGGGAATCTTGCCCACCATGGCACCTCCGCACTTAGCTTGTTGGCCGCTCACCACCTTGGGCTTCACATTGAAGGTCTTCAGCCATAGGCCGAAGTGAGGTGGGATGCGGAGGAAGGCCTCGCAAATGACAACAAATGTTGAGATGTTGAGGATAGAGTTGGGGGCCAAATCATGGAAGTACAGCCCATAGTAAAACATCAGTCCACGGACAAACGGGTGGAGAGGGAGTCCCAGCCCGTGGACGAAGTGTGTGAGAAACACAACCCTCTCATGGGGCTCTGGGGTAGGGACGATCTGTCTCTGGGCCGGAAGTCGGTGAACGATCTCCTTGGCCAGGTACCCGGCTTCCCGGAGCTCCTTGATGTCCTTCTTCTTGACGGAGGAGGCCATCCACTTGCCTCCGGCTCCGGATCCAGACATGACTGGAGTGCTTTTTTTGGCGGAGAAGGCGAGAGCTTGGACGCTGGGGCTCAAGAATGGATGGGCAGAGCAAGGAGAAGGCGTGGGTGAATGAGGATGAATCCTTATCCTTTATAAAGGCAGTAAAAGTCATGCGCCTCCTCGCTCGCCTTAAAATCCGCCTATTCCCCAAGTGCCGTGCAGATGGCACGGTTGGGTTACCCATGCCCGTACTGATGAGAATCCCGTGATAAGGGGACATGATCTATGCTTTGACAAGATGATGTCTACTACACAACCTCATTCTTGGACGTTGTTGGGCCTCCAAGTGTATAGGTTTGTAGGACAGTAGCAAATTTCCCTCAAGTGGGTGACCTAAGGTTTATCAATCCGTGGGAGGCGTAGGATGAAGATGGTCTCTCTCAAGCAACCCTGCAACCAAATAACAAAGAGTCTCTTGTGTCCCCAACACACCCAATACAATGGTAAATTGTATAGGTGCACTAGTTCGGCAAAGAGATGGTGATACAAGTGCAATATGGATGATAGATATAGGTTTTTGTGATCTGAAAATATAAAAAAGCAAGGTAACAAGTGGTAAAATTGAGCGTAAACGGTATTGCAATGCTAGGAAACAAGGCCTAAGGTTCATACTTTCACTAGTGCAAGTTCTCTCAACAATAAAAACATAACTGGATCATATAACTATCCCGCAACATGCAACAACGAGTCACTCCAAAGTCACTAATAGCGGAGAACAAACAAAGAGATTATTCTAGGGTACGAAACCACCTCAAAGATATCCTTTCTGATCAATCTATTCAAGAGTCCGTAGTAAAATAACACGAAGCTATTCTTTCTGTTTGATCTATCGAAGAGTTCGTACTAGAATAACACCTTAAGACACAAATCAACCAAAACCCTAATGTCACCTAGATACTCCATTGTCAACTCAAGTATCCGTGGGCATGATTATATGATATGCATCACACAATCTCATATTCATCTATTCAACCAACACAAAGAACTTCAAAGAGTGCCCCAAAGTTTCTATCGGAGAGTCAAGACGAAGACGTGTGCCAACCCCTATGCATAAGTTCATTGAACCCGCAAGTTGATCACCAAAACATACATCAAGTAGATCACGTGAATATCCCATTGTCACCACAGATAAGCACGACAAGACATACATCAAGTGTTCTCAAATCCTTAAAGACTCAAACCGATAAGATAACTTCAGGGAAAACTCAATCCATTACAAGAGAGTAGAGGGGGAGAAACATCGTAAGATCCAACTGTAATAGCAAAGCTCGTGATACATCAAGATCGTATCACCTCAAGAACACGAGAGAGAGAGAGATCAAGCACATAGCTACTGGTACATACCCTCAGCCCCGAGGGTGAACTACTCCCTCCTCTTCATGGAGAGCGCCGGGATGATGAAGACGACCACCGATGAGGGATCCCCCCCCCCCCGCGCTGGCAGGGTGCCGGAATAGGGTCCCGATTGGTTTTTGGTTTCTACAGAGCCTTGCGGCGGCGGATATCCTGATCTACTGTGCTCTCCGATGTTTTTAGGGTATCTGGACATATAAAGGCGAAAGAAGTTGGTCGAGGGAGCCACGAGGGTCCCACGAGGGTGGGGGGCGCGCCCGGGGGGTAGGGCGTGCCTCCCTGCCTCGTGGCTTCCTCGTTGCTTTCCTTACGTGCACTCCAAGTCCCCTGGATTGCTTCCGTTCCAAAAATAATTGTCCTGAAGGTTTCATTCCTTTTGGACTCCGTTTGATATTCCTTCTCTTTGAAACACTGAAATAGGCAAGAAAACAACAATTTGGGCTAGGCCTCCGGTTAATAGCTTAGTCCCAAAAATAATATAAAAGTGTATAATAAAGCCCATGAACATCCAAAATAGATAATATAATAGCATGAATGCTTCATAAATTATGGATACGTTGGAGACGTGTCACAAGACGTGCTAGTGAAACCGCACCTCGAAATACAGAGTGGCAAGCTAAGAAACGGTTCGAATAATGGTCGGGCTGTGGCATGATGTCACACTACAAAAAGTTGTCAACGTATTGGACTCATGAAATATTATACTCTCTACGGTTGTGTGTGGTACTTGTTTTGCAAAGCCAGACACGTTTTCTATCTTCAGAAGGCTATGTTGGAGTATTCAGAGAAGGAACCTGCCTTGCAATGCCGAAGACAATCTGCGCACCAGACTCATCATCATAGAAGCCTGGTTCAGGGGCTATTGAGGGAGTCCCGGACTAAGGGGTCCTCGGACAGCCAGACTATATACTTTGGCCAGACTGTTGGGCTATGAAGATATAAGATAGAAGACTTTGTCCCGTGTCTGGATGGGCTCTCCTTTGCGTGGAAGGCAAGCTTGGCGATTCGGATATGTAGAGTCCTTTCTCTGTAACCGACTTTGTACAACCCTAGTCCCCCCTGGTGTCTATATAAAGCGAAGGGTTTAGACTTATAGGGTTAGAGCCACAACAATCATAACCTCATAGGCTAGACTTCTAGGGTTTAGCCATTACGATCTCGTGGTAGATCAACTCTTGTAGTACTCATATTCATCAAGATCAATCAAGAAGAAAGTAGGGTATTACCTCCATAGAGAGGGCCCGAACCTAGGTAAGCATTGTGTCCCCCGCCTCATGTTACCATTAGCCTTAGATGCACAGTTTGGGACCCCCTACCCGAGATCCTCCGGTTTTGACACCGACACCGGGGTCAGGGAATGTTGTTTCTTTGATAGGTGGTTCATGGTATCCTTTGAAGGGAAGAAATCTCGAATTACCAGTGAAGGAGAACTCGTCTGTCAAGCCAAGGACTTTGGATCCAAAGTTATTTACTTCAAGGAGGTCGTCCTTGGCATAGAAGACCAGTTCGAGGACTACTGATGGTGTCCTGGACTAGGGGATACTAACCTAGTCGGCCCATAGTCCTCGGGCTGGGCCGGTGGGCCCTCATTCCCATTGAGATGGACTCTGGAAGCTACACGCCTGGTTATGATCAAGACTATGCATATCGAAGACATGACATATACTCCAAGACATCTCTTATTACCTCCATGTGATCCTCTGGATACCGACCATGTATCCCTGGATGCCCAACCTGGCGTGTATATAAGCCAAGGGGTTTAGCCCATACAGAAGACTGATACATCTCCAATGTATCTATAATTTTTTATTGTTCCATGCTATTATATTATCTATTTTGGATGTTTAATGGTTTTTAATATGCCCATTAATATTAGTTTTGGGACTAACCTATTAACTGGAGGCCTAGTGCCAGTTTCTATTTTTTGCCTATCTTGGAGTTTTGTAGAAAAGGAATATCAAACAGAGTCCGAACGGAATGAAACTTTCGAGAGGATCTTTCTTGGGCCAAAAGCAATCCAGAAGACTTGGAGTTGAAGTCTGGGACTCTACGAGGAGGCCACGAGGCAGTAGGGCGCGCCCATGGGGGTAGGAACGCCCCCCACCCTCGTGGGACTCTCGTAGCTCCACCGACGTACTTCTTTCACCTATATATACACTTATACCCTAGAAACATCAGGGGGAGACACAAAACCACTTTTCCACCGCCACAACCTTCTGTACCCATGAGATCCCATCTTGGCGCCTTTTTCGGTGATATGACGGAGGGGAATCGATCATGGAAGGCTTCTACATCAACACCATTGCCTCTCTAATGAAGCGTGAGTAGTTTAACACAGACCTTCGGGTCCATAGTTATTAGCTAGATGGCTTCTTCTCTCTCTTTGATTCTCAATACAAAGTTCTCCTCGATGTTATTGGAGATCTATTCGATGTAATACTCTTTTGCGGTGTGTTTGCGAGATCCGATGAATTGTGGATTTATGAACTTGATTATCTATGAATATTATTTGGTTCTTCTCTGAATTCTTATATGCATGATTTGATATCTTTGCAAGTCTCTTTGAATTATCGGTTTAGTTTGGCCTACTAGATTGATCTTTCCTACAATGGGAGAAGTGCTTAGCTTTGGTTTCAATCTTGCGGTGTCCTTTCCCAGTGACAGTAGGGGAAGCAAGGTATGTATTGTATTGTTGCCCTTGAGGATAAGAAGATGGGGTTGATATCATATTGCTTGAGTTCATCCCTCTACATCATGTCATCTTGCTTAATGTGTTACTCTGTTCTTATGAACTTAATACTCTAGATGCATGCTAGATAGCGGTCGATGTGTGGAGTAATATTAGTAGATGCATAATCATTTTGGTCTACTTGACACGGACGTGATGCCTATGTTCATGATCATTGCCCTAGATGTCTTCATAATTATGCGCTTTTCTATCAATTGCTCGGCAGTAATTTGTTCACCCACCATAATACATGCTATCTTGAGAGAAGCCACTAGTGAAACCTATGGCTCCCGGGTCTCTTTTCTATCATATTACATCCCTTTTATTTAGATCGCATCTCGTTTACTATTTTGCAATCTTTACTTTCTAATCTATACAACAAAAATACCAAAAATATTTACTTTACTATCTTTATTAGATCTCACTTTCGCGAGTGAGCGTGAAGGGATTGACAACCCCTTTATCGCGTTGGTTGCATCGTTCTTGATTGTTTGTGGAGGTACTAGGTGACTTATGTGTCGTCTCCTACTGGATTGATACCTTGGTTCTCAAAATTGATGGAAATACTTATGCTACTTTGTTGCATCATCCTTTCCTCTTCAAGGGAAAACCAACGCATGCTCAAGAGGTAGCAAGAAGGATTTCTGGCGCCGTTGCCAGGGAGATCTATGCCAAGTCAAGACATACCAAGTACCCATCATAAACTCTTCTCCCTCGCATTACATTATTTGCCATTCGCCTATCGTTTTCCTCTCCCCCACTTCTAAAATGATTTTCGGAAACCTTTGCCTTTCCTTCGCCCCTTTTCCATTCGCCTCTTTTCGCTTGCTTCTTGTTTGTTAGATCCCTTGATGGCTAGTCCTCCTATCATTGTCAGTACTCCAGATAATGAAGTTCCCAATTTTAAACAAAGGGAGGGAGAAAAGCTAAAAGATGCTTGGTATAGAATTTGCAATGCTCAAAATAGATCTACTAGGAAGCAATCCACTTCCATTCTTCTTCGCAATTTTTATATAGGAATTACTCCTTGGAATAGACATGTTCTTGACACCATTACCGAAAGGATTTTTTTGGGAAACCATACTTTTGATTCTTATAATGCCATGATAGATTTGTTAGGCCCACCACCCATTTTGGTCAATGGAACTATTTTAACCTTGGAACATGTGATGCAAAGGCTTGATCCAATTGAAAATAAAATTGCCACTGTTGAGTTAATAGAAAATTTAGATAAAAAGATCCACAACCAAATTACACAATATGGATCTAAGGTAGAAGTCACTCTGAAAAATCTTAGGGAAAAGGAACCCATATTTAATGAAAGGATAGATCAAGATTCTACTAGAATTGATAAACTCGAAGATATTATTACCAACTTGGGTTTCGCTTTTTCCGCCATTAAAAATCCCTCGCATCCTCCTCCTACCAAAGTTTCCACGTTTATTTATGTTCCTAAGAATAAGGGTGAATCTTCTAGTAAGGAAAATGAAGATCTCAAATCAATAAGTATTCAGACCAATTTTTTCGATATCATTAAGGAACCTTATGCCACAAATGAATTTCTAGAATTCTTGCCTAGGAGTTTGATAATTAACAAAACCTAAGAACCTCCTAAGGGTTATGTGTGTTCAATTAAAGAATTGCATACCAAAGATGGTGATACCTAGATCTATCCTTGTTTTTATGCCTAGCTAGGGGCGTTAAACGATAGCGCTTGTTGGGAGGCCACCCAATTTTATTTTATTTCCTTTCTTTTTGCTCCTGTTTAGTAATAAATAATTCATATAGATTCTGGTTAGATGTGGTTTTATGTTTTAGTTAGTGTTTGTGCCAAGTAGAACCTTTGGGAAGACTTGGGTGAAGTCTTTGCGATCTTGCTGTAAAAAACAGAAAGTTTTGTGCTCACGACAATAGCTATCATTTTTTTACTGGGGAGTGCTTTTAGGTTGATTATTTTTGAAGATGATTAATAGAAAAATTACTCACGTCCACCAATTTATTTCAGAATTATTAGAGTTACATAAGTACTCGAAAGTTACAAATTGCTATAGATTGTTCTGTTTTTGTCAGATTCTGTTTTTCGTGTGTTGTTTGCTTATTTTGATGAATCTATGAGTAGTATCGGGGGTATTAACCATAGAGAAGTTGGAATACAGTAGGTTTAACACCAATATAAATAAATAATGAGTTCATTACAATACCTTAAAGTGGTGATTGACAACCCCTTTATCGTATTGGTTGCAAGGTTCTTGATAGTTTGTGCAGGAACTAGGTGACTTGTGTGTCATCTCCTACTGGATTGATACCTTGGTTCTCAAAACTAAGGGAAATACTTATGCTACTTTGATGCATCACCCTTTCCTCTTCAAGGGAAAACCTACGCATGCTCAAGAGGTAGCAAAGACCAAATCACAATTACCTTCATCTAGCCCTAGACATAGAACACAACTTACGATCTTGAGGTAGATCAACTGTGTACTTGATACATCTCCATGAATACAAACAAAAACAAGACATAGGGTTTTACCTTCATCAAGAGGGCCCGAACCTGGGTAAACATCGTCTCTTTTGTTCCTATTACCACTCATCCAAGATACACAGCTTGGACCCCCTACCCCGAGGTCTACTAGATTTCACACTGACAACCGGTCCTTGTAAAGAAAAAGAAGGCCTTGAGATGAGTGCAGCGATTTTGTGTCCAGGCTCACATGAGCTCGGGCATGAACAGTACCTTGATTTGAAATAGAAAAAGGTTAAAAATCTAATTCTTTTATGGTGCAAGATGATCCTCTGCGTGAAATCCATGCAAAATTTTGTCAAGTTTGAACATTCGAGGAGCTCGTGGCAAAAAAGACAAATTTCGGATGTCTGAAGAACTTTTGGAAATCGCACTGTTCATGTCTGATTTTGTCTGTTTTGCCACGAGCTCCTCAAATGTCTAAACTTAACAAAATTCTGCATGGAGTTGACGCATAGGACCATCTTGCACCACAAAAATGGATTTTTTAAGTTCTTTCTATTTCAAATCAATGTACTATTCACCAGGCTCAGATGAACCCGGTCCCTGGGTTGAATTATCCCCTTGAGACCGGTTATCTTGCAACAAAAGATACCCGCACATGGAGCTGCACCATTGCAATTTAAAAAGAGCAATTGTGACAAAATAATGCTTATAACCAGTCATCAATCTTAAAGTAGCATATCCAGCCAATGGTGCTCATAAATTTACCTGTTTGTGAAGGAATGGAACAACCCAAGGGAGCACAATATGAACTGGTACCAACATTTTGGTGTTACACAAGGAAAGAATGTATTCTACCATCACTACAAAAAAGACACATCCGTGACATTTTCGGCCGAACGAATTTTTTTTCTGTCATACATATGACACTTCTATGACGATAATTGTGAAAAAACCCGGTATCATCATAGATGTGGTGGGATCCTACTTCTATGACAAAAAATCATGATAGAAAATGGGCTTTTTGTCCTGGGTGGGCTGGAGACACAGCTGCATGACATTCTTTGGGCCATCCATGACGGCAAAAACCGTGGTAGAAGCGAGGGGGAGGAAAATTTCGGGGAGTTCCCAGTTACGGTGGGAGGTCGGGGGCCGAGCGATGCGCGTTTCTCTCGTACACGTACGCGCGTGTGTGCGAGGCGTTGGCTCTAACTGAACCCGAGGGAGGCGTTGGGCTCTAACTGAACCTGTGCGATTGCACTGCAGGCTACGCGTTACTGAACCCGAGCGATCGATCAATGGCTGTTAACTGAACCCGATCGAGCAATTCCTTCGCTACTGCTGCTAACTAAAGCCGATCGATTGGACGAACAGTGAGTGTTGCGGGGGGGTTTGGATGAACAGTGAGTGGTGGCGTTGCCTCTGGCTGAACAGGACCCCGTGGTGTGGAGGGCTAGATGAACAGTAGACGGTGGAGGGGTGCCCATGGAGGGGTGGTTGAACAGGACCCCGTGGTGTGGATGGTTGGATGAACAGTAGACGGTGGAGGGGTGCCCGTGGAGGGGTGGTTGAACAGTAGCCGGTGGAGTAGCGCAAGGTGGAGGCTGAATGAACAGGAGCCCGTGGAGGCTGGAGGAGGTCGACGGTGGAGATGAACAGTATCTCGTGGAGTCCCGTTTTGTGGTATGCCACACCCCTCCCGATGAACAGGACCCCTGTTTCGACCGTAGCGCTCCAACACAAGTCTGTTTCGTCCGTTTTGCGGTACGCCACACCCCTCCCGATCAACAGGACCCCCGTCGACCGTAGGAGGCCCGTTTCGTCCATTTTGCGTTACGCCAAACCCCTCCCGATCAACAGGACCCCCGTTTCGACCGTAGGAGGTCTGTTTCCTCCGGTTTGCAGTACGCCACACCCCTCCCGATCAACAGGACCCCATTCCAAACGTAGGAGGTCCATTTCCTCTGTTGTGCGGTATGCCAGGCCTCATATCCATCGCCTGTTCTGTCCAAGCCCTCCCGATCAACACGACCACGCATTCCGTTCCGACCCAGCCGGTTGGCTCCCGATGAACACGATGACGACGACACTGTTTCTCTGTTCCGACCCAGCCATGTACGTATGCGCGAGTAGGCGTTCGAGACTCTGCCCGTATGTACGTACGTGGCTGTATTTTCTTTCTTTCACCCTGGCCGCTGTACATATGTGTACATGCTACGTGCGCGCCTCTACTATGACACGTGCGCACCTCTACATCGACCAGTATATATGAACGTACACGTTCGCGACCAGAATGACAATGCTACGTACGCTTCTACCAGGTGGGTCCCGACTGTTAGGCACTTCCTTGCGTGCGAAGATGTAGCTAGTGGGTCCCAGCAGTCAGGGGGCGAATCATTTTTTGTGCCCGGACGCACATCCTTGCGGGCGAAGATATAGCCGGTGGATCCCAGTAGTCAGGGGGCGAATGGTTTTTTTGCTCGGACGCACTTCCTTGCGTGCGAAGGTGTAGCTGGTGTGTCCCAGCAGTCAGGGGGGCGAATCGTTTGTCTTTTTGCCCGTATGCACTTCCTTGCATGCGAAGATGAAGCTGGTGGGTCCCAGCAGTCAGGGGGAAACATTTTTTCCGTGAAATACAGTGGCCCGTCCGGTGGGTCCCAGCTGTCAGGTGGAGGAATCATTATTTTTCATGTAATAAGGAGGCACTTCCTTGCTGCGGCCGTGGACCCAGCTGTCAACCTCTCCACGTACAGTCCACGTCCGATGGAAGTCATTCCTTGACCATGTTGACCAGGCCGCGCCGAGAGCACCACGGCGGTGGACGACGGCGAGGCCTAGGAAGGGGACGACCCAGAGCCGAGGAAGACGCGGCAGTGGAAGCCCGCACGGAGAGGAGTACGAGGGTTCACTGGTTTGGCTGCGGTGTGAGGTTGCCGTCGCCGCAGGGCCTGTCCAGCGGTGGGAATAGTAGGGGGCGGTGAGGCCTCCACGGCAGCATAGCCGTCCACGGGAGGCAGGAGCATGCGGCACGACCGGTGCTGCTTTGGGTGGCTGGAGCAAGAAGACCATAGGTTGAAGAAGCACTACGGCCGTTGGATGGACATCATACGGTCACTGGAGCTAGAATCGTTCATATTGACTAAGTTGACAAAGCCCTCCATCCCCGTCAACTTAGTTGGCCCACAAGTCATTCTCCCACTATGGTGGGTCCCAGCTAGCAGGGAGTATTCATTTTTTTGTGCGTAATAAGGAGACACTTCCTTGCGTGTGAAGATATAGCTCGTGGGTCCGACATGTCAGTGGGGGGAACGTTTTTTTCATGAAATACAGAGGCCCTTCCGGTGGGTCCCAGCTGTCAGGTGGAGGAATCATTATTTTGCGCGTACAGTCCACGGCCGATGGATGTCGTTCGTTGACCATGTTGACCAGGCCGCGCCGAGAGCACCATGGCGGTGGACAACGGCGAGGCCTAGGAAGGGAACGACACGGAGCCGGGGAATACTCGGCAATGGTTACCCACGCGGTGCGGAGTACGAGGATTTACTGGTCCGGCTGCCGTCGCTGGAAAATAACAGGAGGTGTGGGTGAGTAGAGGAATGGCCTGGCCATCAATGAAGTAGGGTGGGGTGGTGCTGCATGTGCGGCAGCACAGCTGGCCACGGGAGGCGGGAGCAGGCAGTCCCACCGGAGCTGGTTTGGGCGGCTGGAGCAAGAAGATCAGATATTGAAGAAGCAGCACGGCTGTTGGATTAACATCCAACGATCATTGCAGCTAGAATCATTTGTGGACTAAGTTGACAAAGCCAAAGTACACGTCAACCTAGTAGACCCACAAGTCAGCCTCCAAATCTGTCCCAAACAGCATACAACCCGAAATTTCTAGCCAGATTCAAATTAATTTTAAATCTAAATATACCTTAATTTAAATTCAATGAAATTTTACCCGCAATAAAAACAATGAAATTTAAAATATCAAAATCCGAAAGAAAACAGTATTTTGGAACTAATTGCCTGTTTGCTGTATTTTTTCATTTTACAACCCATTTATTATTACATATAGCGCATTTCTTATTACTTATAGCCCATTTTCTGGGCAAAATGCATCCCTCCTCGTCTTGAAAGATTTCTGGCCCAGCAGGGCGTAGAAAAGCAAGTAGGCCTACGTTGGTTATTCTGCAAAAAACAAAATAGCTGGCTAGCCATTTTCAGAAAGGAAAAAAACAAACTGGGGTGGTCATGTGCTAAACATATGAAATAAAAGCCTGGGCTAGACGGGCCACGGGTCCCGCACAACCCAGTTGATACCCTTCTCCGTTCTAAAAAAACAAAATTACTACGCGCGCTACTGGGTCCCTACTGTCATCCTCACCATGTATAGTCATGTAAAAAGACAACACCGGAGGGCGACGCCGCAGTGAGCGAACCAAGGCGGAGGACGATGGTGAGGCCTCGGACAAGAACGAACATGAACCGGGGAAGATCACAGCCAGCCGTGGGAGGCAGGAGCACGCGGTCCCACCGGCGCTGGTTTGGCTTTGGCGGCTCGAGGAAGAAGAGACTGAAGAAACGCGACAGACGTTGAATGTCAATCCAACGGTCAAGGTTGGCACAATCGTTTGTTGACTAAGCGGACACCAAGTAGCATACTTTTTTATATATAGGAAGAAAACTGCAAGGAAAATGCATTCGTCTGCCGTCCTCCTTACAGGGAACGTTTGCCACATAAGTGACTAGCACCCTTGGTTTTCAACCGAGAGGTCTTGGGTTCGAGTCCGAGGAACTCTCAATTTTGTCCTCCTTCCTTCCTTGCAAAAAAAGGGTAAGAAAATCAAAGACTTGGGAAGGCGTACAGAACAAGCTAGTGTACCAGTAAAGAGACGTTTCCGGGTTTTAGAAAAAAGAAAGACGTGCTCCTGTAGCTGGTTCGAATCCAAACCTAGACTATGACTATATATGGTGCTATGCTACTCTGCAAGTAATGAAACTAACATAACCAACGTTCGCCTCTCCTCTTCTCTACTTACTCTGCCTAGCATCAGAAGCTCTGGCCGCAGCAACGTCCGCTGGCTGCTCATCCACCTGCTCTTCAGCAGGCAACAACCAGGTATGCGCCTAGTCGCCACCCGTACCATCGCCTGTGGGTCTCATCACACCCCCGCCGGCACACGCACCGCAACCGATTGCTCATCGCAACCCGCTGCCGTTGGTGTGGTGCCACTACTGCAAATCACGCAGAGTCATCCGTCGCGTCTCAACCACAATCCACAACCCTGGCCGAGTTTTCTACAAATGCCCGAATCATGGGGTAATAATATGTTTAAGTGTTGTTCTGCTACTTTTAGTTGCTGATTTTTTTAATAGTTTGGTTGATGATCTTCCAATTTGATTCGTGTAGAAAAGGGAAGATTTGTGTGATTTGTATTTCTGGGAAGTTACTGATGTGGGGGAATGCAACTACGCTGATTATTTGGTTAGCCAAGGAATCCCAATACCAGCAGGTTGGGGTGTTGGACAAGTAACTGAAGGAAAAGCAGAAGAGGAAGATGCAGAGCAGAAGGTTAAAGATGCAGTACCTCTGATCATGGCCAAGAAACAGCTGCTGAAGGCCTTGACAGCAATGAGGAGATGAAAGAGCTTGTGAAGATAATTGGCAAAATCGATGTGCTTTGTGGGATGATTGTCTCTTTATTTGTAGTGTATGTAGAACTTGTGATGTATTCAGTGGCTACGACATGAGCACTTTGTTGAAACTAGTAATGAATGAAACCTGTGTAGCAGGATGGGCGTAGTGTTGTGAACATCTAATGATTTCTATCAACGGGAATCATGGGGTATCCCCTTTTGCTCATATAAATAAATAAATAGCAGAGGCCCTGTTGGGTCAGCTTTGTTCTCATTCGAAGACATTGAGAAAATTGCAGTCCAAGAGCAAACTATATCATCAAATTCAAGTTTCACAGCCAAATATGAGTACAACTAAACAACAATGTCATCATGTTTTAGTTGTCATACAATCACCAAACACAAATCATCATACATAACAAGTGATGTTCTCACAGCAAAATACTAAACAACATGTTCATCAGGTTTCAGTTGTCATAGCAAACATAATTTCACATAGTAGATAAAAAACGTCTTCTGACAGGCAAATACGACAAAAGCAATGTAATCATCATCCACAGCAGCAGCGTCAACATCTTCGCCCTGTGTATCAGTCTGAATCGTAATTCCCAAGGGTGTCATCTTCTTCTTCGTCCTCAACGTCCTCGAACGTTGGCTTCTTCTTGATCAACTCTTGTATGTCCACAGCACGACATGCAATCTTTTCACCGGCATCATTGACGTGATGGTTCTCAAAGATATTAGGAACATCTGCGTTATCTTGTACATCAGGAGCAGTTTAAGCATCATCTTGTTGTGCAACTTCATTAAACGAATTCCTCTGCTCAAACCTTTGCAATACTCTCCAGTCATCGCTACATGCAAATGTGTCTTCCAAGAAAAATATTTGTGTTGCTTGATTTGCCAAAATAAAAGGCTTGTTGGTCTGGTATGCCGCCTTGACATTGATGGATTTGAAATAATCATCAACTCTGGGCTTTGCGATCCTGGAAAGAAGGTTATACCAACGACAGCACAACAGAACCACACACCAATGATCCTCGAAACTGGAGATATATTGCAACTGAACAATGTCTGTTATGTTAGCATACATTTCAGTTGTCTCTTTGTCATACGTATCCGTGCTCATGATGGCACTGTTTGTGTCTTCCTGCCTTCGTCGCGTGCAAGGGTGTTGTAGCGCACATCTCCAACAACGCAAGATTCATAATGTCTTACCCGAGTATCAGGACCCATTGCTAGTGAGTAAAGGGCATCATCAACTGCCTGCCCATCCTCCCGCATCTTCTTAACCTATGGTTAGAAAATAGACAAGTTGATCATCTTATGTACTCAATATATTAAAAAAACTAACAGTGCACTTCAAAAACTTACATGGTTCTTGAACCATTTCAAAAATCTTGCCATAACTTGTTTGTCAATGTTTCTCGAATTCTGCGGCAGTAACTCCTCTTTGTAGATGCTGCACAACATAGTGATCGCGTCAAACATCTAAACATATAAGAATGTGCTGCAAGTTTAGTATATTATGATGTATAAGCTGCAGTACTACACTTACTTGATATAAGGTAGTATCTCAGGACGGTTATTCAACACATACCAAACCATTTTGTCCAAATCTTTAGGTTTGTCCTCTTGTCGACTCTTCCGTGTAACTCGAACAGAATAATCGAAAACATTGAGCCCGGGATTGTCTTCACCCACCTCTTTGCTAAGCTGATCAGCTGTTTCAATGTATTTTGAGAAGAATGTCAATGCTTCTGTAGCAATGTAGGCCTCTCCAATGGAACCCTCGGGTCTAGCTCTGTTCCTAACATAGCCCTTGAAAGTGCCTAGCCACCTTTCAATAGGGCACATCTAGCCATACTGTACTGGACCTCTAAATAGTGCCTCATCAGGTAGATGAACAGCCAAATGCACCATCACATCAAAGAAGGCTGGAGCATACATCTTCTCAAGATCGCATAGGATAGTTGGTATCTTGTCTCTAAGACGCTCCAAAGCATCTATCCTGAAGAATTGTCCCAACTCTGCAACTGCTCTGTATAAGTCAGGGCGGCCCAATCCTCTAAGAATAACAGGTAAAACCCTTTGAAGTAGGACATGGCAGTCATGATTTTTCAACCCTTGTACCTTGTTTCCATCTGCACTGACTCTGCTTTCAGGGTTGGAAGCAAATCCATGTGGGAATCTCACACGTGACAGGACCTCGCAGAATTCTTTTCTTTTTACCTTGTCCAAGACGTACAAAGCTGGTGCCATATCCCATGGTTTACCTTCATCTTGCACCTGCAAATCCTTTCTGATACCCAGGTTTGTCAAATCAATCCTAGATTTTAAGGTATCTTTTGTCTTGCCTTCAATATTAAGAAGAGTGCCGATAATGCTGTAACATATATTTTTCTCGATGCGCATCACATCAAGATTATGCCGCAGATCCAAATCTTTCCAATACTCCAACTCCCACAAAGTGGACCTGTGGGTAAATAATAATCTCTCTTCTACACTGCCATGCTTCCTTTTCCCGCTACCATTACCAGGATGGTTTCCTGGTGTAATATGCCTGACCTTCTCTAATTCCACTTGCAACTCATCGGCGGTGAGCCTCTTTGGTGCATCACGGTTTTCATGCTTTGCATTGAACACATGTCTTCGGTATTTTCTAGGATGCGGCTTGTCCTTGGCAAGGAAATGGTGGTGTCCAATGTAACAGATCTTGCTAAGCATTGTGTATGACAGCGGATTCCTGTCACAGCAAACACATGCATTGTAACCATGTGTCATTCGCCCTGACATAGTGCCCAAAGCCGGATAATCATGGATGCACCAAATTATAACAGCACGAAGAAAGAAATCAGCTGGTGGGCTGCTATATAGGTCTCGAGTGAGAACACCCTTCCATAGCTGTTGAAGTTCCTCCACAAGAGGCTCCATGAACAAATCAAAATCTTTTCCAGGACTTTTTGGACCTGGGATGAGCAAGGCCATCATGTAGTTTGATTCTTTGGTGCAGACATTTGAAGGCATGTTGTAAGGGATAACAAGCACTTGCCACATGCTATATGTGGCGCTCTGGTGGCCAAATGGGTTAAATCCATCTGAAGCTAAGCCAAGTCTAATGTTTCTCGGGTCAGCACCAAACTCTTTGTGTTTATCATTGAAGCTTTTCCACTCACTACCATGAGATGGATGGCTCATTACATTCTGATCTCTGTACTCCTGGTTCCTAGAATGCCACAGTACATCCTCTCTTGTTTCAGCATCATGAAACAACCTCTGCAATCTTGGTGTAATTGGAAAATGTCTCACAACATTATGAGGAATCCTCTTCACAACATCGCCATCTTTCCATCTTGATGATTTACATTTCGGGCATTCAGTTTAGTTGGCATAATCCTTCCGTAACATAACACAATTATTCTTACAAACATGGATCGTAGCATATCCAATTCCAACTACATGAAGGAAATTCTTCATTTTACTGTAGGTGTGTGGCAGCTCAGATGCATCTGGGAAAGATTTGCGGAAAGCAGCCAACATCGCATCGAATGATTTGTTGGTCATCCGCTCAGATGTCTTCACCTGAAGAAAGGTGACCATAATTGAGAATACTGACAGCTTATTTCCTGGGGTGACAGCAACGTTGCATTGTTCCAACATGCGGGCCCACCGTTTTTCTTCTGCAGGTGAAAGTTCACGGAATGCATGAGCATTTCGTATCATTGTTTCAATGTTGGTCAAACTCACTGGCTTCGCCACCGCCACTTCCTCCTCCTCTTCCACCTGAGCATCAGGGAGATCAAGAGGGTGATCTGCTGCTTCCACGTAGTCAATAACATTGACGTTCACAGCTTCACCATGATGAACCCACCTAGTACATGTAACCGCATCCCATACAAGTGTAGATGATTTTGCACAGTTGACTGGGGTGTTGTAACTGAATTCATGCAACTGCTACACGGGCAGAGCACATCTGATTTCGGACCACCGTACTCAGCTCTGATAAAGTTCATGAAGTTTTCAACCCCCTTGACATATGCAGCGGAGAATCTTTGAGCTGAAGTTATCCAAGTCCAATCCATCTTTTAGACATACAAATTAGTTCTTCTACTAGATATTATAGGAAAAATATATATGCTTTTTTATGAAGTCCAGAAAAAAATACCTAGGTCGATGTCTAAAGCTATGGCAAGATATTTGGACGAGAAGATCTAAGTAACAAAATATATGTAAAGCTAATTCAGCAAACAGATTTGAGTGCCAAATTATGGCAGGCTGTTTCAGCAGTCAATGAGGCCGAGCACACAGCCATCAAACTATCGAAGGCCATCGCAGCAACAAAGATCGAGTATAAAATGGTGTAGAGCTATTTCACCTAACAGATTGGCTACTAGACCATGGCAATCTACATCACAATAAATATATGGCAGGATATTTTAGCAACTAATCGGCCTTGGCATGCCATCTCAGCTAAGCAGATTGAGTGCAGAACAGGGCAAGGAAGCTTCTTAAGCAGAGCATATTGATAGTAAACTACTTCGGCAAACAGTAAGATTAACAGCGTCTATTAGCTAACATTCAGCGCTACACCGACATGAACGGGGCCTCAATCTAGAATGCGCATACCATGGGAGAAGCTGACCACCGTGCATCTCCACATGAACATCGCCAGCGGTGGTGGCGCTGACCGCCGTGCGCCTCCACAAGAACGTAGCCCGAGGTGGCGGCGTGGCTAGAGGACGGCAGTCTATGAGAGCGTACTATGGGAGCGAGAGGATCGCTGAACCGCGGCGCCGACGTATCGATGCAGCGGGGAGGGCGGCTTTGGCGGAGAGAATGGAGTGGAGGGGGACAGGGGGGAGGGGGTTTGGTGAATATTATTGGCTAGTTGGCCGAAGGACGGTTGAATCGGATTTGGTGCGAATTTTTGGGTGTGGGGGGGGAGGATTTTCGCGCGGTGGCTTGGGGGAGTTTGGCGTATGGTCGGTTTCACTAGGTGTAGTCCCACATGTCAGTGAAGAGGCAAGCCGAAGCACGTTCCGTTTGTGTGAGCCGTGTGCAGGACCAAACGTGTGTGGGGTGCAACGTGACCGTGACAGGAGTGTTGTGAGTGTACCGCCTTTTTTCCTTTTAAACTAGGTGCTTCGCCCCCTCAAAAAAAAATTTGTTGCTTCGTGCGATCCATTGATACTACTACTAGTAATCCGGTAATCCCGACTAAAACGGCGCGGCCAGGTCTTTTCCCGAGCGGTATTCTGGGAGGTTGGCTTAGTTGGTTTTTTTAGGACGAGTAATGGTACACCTACGTAATCCCTGTTACGTAATTAACGTAATGTGAAACGTGTGAGCTGTTGATTGTAGATTGGGGGAGGGAGGGGCCCACCACCATGAAAATCAGGGGAGGAGAGAGAGAGGCAATTTACGTTAACCCTTTCGTAGGTTCCCGTAGATGTAGAAAGATGTGAAATGCGTGAATGTGTACTGGACGTACTATTGGAGTGCCTAAGATAATTTGTGTATGTATAGACCCTATGTGTTTATTTTAGTTCGCATGTTAGATTTGTCTCAGTTCAATAAAAATCAGAGTTGGTGATGATGGTGTGCCTGTCATCCTGCAATATAGGTCGTCCGATCTATATCTAACGGATAGGAAGGAAACTATGACAATTTACTCGCACTCCTCTCCACATTTGCAGATAAGGCTTTCCCTCATTCATCCTTTTCTCCCACAAGATCTTGATCTTCCGTGCAATGCACGGGCATCTTGCTAGTACTCCTACAATATGTATATTATTGTGAAAGTTCATATAGACCAGCCGAGATTAATGCAAACACGGCAGATTTTCATTACATTTCAAACTTTTATAGGATAGAAAAATAAACGAAACCAGACCCTAAACCTATTCTACGGCGGCGACCAATGTCCTCCATCTGCGATCTCTATGTACGGGGGCGGGGTTCAAGACCCGTGAAGTGAAGGTGCGGTCTCCGGCGAGGAAGAGTAGAACACGGGATACGGACCGGCCAGTTGGCACACCATGCCCTGCCACCTCCCATGCCGTACTCATCCTCGGAAGAGTCCCTGACCTCGGCAGTGCCGTACGTTGGACGGCGGCAAGTAGGACACGTGTCTGACGGTGCTCCCATCGACGGCCGCCAGCGTGGCCACCGCTTGTGCGGTCACATCCGCGTCCGGCTACGCCGCTATTGCATCGCGAGCTTCATCCCCAAAGACAAGCTCCCCCGCAGATCGTTCGCACTTGCGGTCATGGCGGATGTGGTGCCAGGTAGGATGATGATGCGCTATGGTATGGAGGTTAGCTAGGCGTTGTCGCTTTAAGTAGCTCATTCTGATGAGGCCAAGCATCCGAGTGCATCATTAATTCATCGGAGTTGGTTCCTCGGGCACCGAGCCTCTTAACGACGACATACGAACGGATGACATGTATGCGGGCAGCTGGCGCCGGCTAGGAATGCATCGCACGACGGTGCGAGGGACAAGGGTTTCGGTGTGCCAGGGTAGCCAACTGCGGTCGTGGCAATGTTGGAGATGCCCTTTGCTCACATGCGATCCCAGCATGTCATTGAAAAAGCAAGACGACCCGGCATTGTCTCAGGTCCATAGGATGCAGTTGGCCGTGCTACACCACTCCGCGGATGCATCGCGGTGCCCCGTGCATCCTCGATGAGTCGGGTGTTGGGGTGTGTTTGGATTGTCGCCAAAGTGCACTTACCAAAATTTTGGTCATGATCCAAAGATTGGTCTTTGTTTGGATGGTTGCCCTTTTTTGCATGCCAATGAATTCTAGCCAACTCTAGTTCATTTTTCTTGCCAATGTCGTCCAAATTATGGGCAACCAATACCTCAACCAAAATTTTGGTCATGACCCAAAGATTGGCCTTTGTTTGGATGGTTTCCATTTCTTTGGCATGCCAATGAACTCTAGCCAACTCTAGTTCATTTTTCTTGCCAATGTCGGCCAAATCATGGGCAACCAATACCTCAACCAAAATTTTGGCTACGCTATGCTTTGATGGGGCAACCTTGGGCACAAACCAAACGCCACCCTCGGGACACTGAAACCGACCGTGTCTAGCGACGATACGAGTGTGTCGCTCACCGCGGTCGCCGTCTCCAGAGGCGGTGTTGGAGCTGCGCCCCATTGTTGGCCCCAACGACCCACATGAACGGTTGTCGGTAGCGAGGAGGTCGTGGGCCAGCTCCTCCATTCGATTAGTCTCCGCTACGTCGTCCCGACGGGTGTGCTCCACATGTCGGTTTCCCTGTTTTCCCGGCCATATTCGAGCGTCAGTGCTCCGCGTTGCGCATTAGGCCTTTCACTATGCAGGCCAAGCGAGACAAGTTATTGTTTATTTGAGCCGTTCAAGTATAATCATGTGGCGTTTGCTTATTTCTCATTCCTCTCCAACCCTCTTCTCCATCGATCATGTCGTCCTCCAGTCGAGTGCATCCTCCGGCATGCCTCATTTAAACATTCTGCCGAGTATCATTCGCATGTACCCACCCTAGTCCTCTTTCAATAGATCTTCGGACCCCGAGATGAAATCGCGAGGGAACGAGTGGGGGCACATGATACCTAAGGTGGATTCAAAATTTTGAACTGGTGATCATAGCATCCGCAAATCATATATAAAGGGTATTCAATGTTTGTTTCGTTTTTTAACGTACAATATACTCCCTCCTATCGTTTCTAGTTTACATATAAGTTTTATGTGTAGTAAAAGTATCTCTACTTTGATCAAAAAGGTATCAACATTCAACAATGCCCAATCAATATTTTTAGATTCGTACGTACTCCTAGATTTGTACTCGAGATGGTTTCAAATTTGACTATTGACAAGATTAATAGTACATGAGATGTATAATGTGAAAATTATATCATTGGAAACTCCTTTCACATACGAATTTGACCGTATGCATTGTGTAAGTTGCATGTCATATATTATTGCTCTAACATTTGGTCAAAGTTAGCCTCAAAAAATGCATTAGACCCTGTATGCTTTGTGTAAGTTGCATGTCATATATTATTACTCTAACATTTGTGTAAGTTGCATGTCATATATTATTACTCTAACATTTGGTCAAAGTAGTATAGTGGAAGTGGATCCTCAGACGTAGGTATCCCTGCCTTACCCTCCCTTTCGGTCACTTACTGGCGGACCCCATGCTTGCTAGGCCCCGCATGTCAGTTACTCAATGGGTTCGGCCACGTCAAGGGATCCTCATCCGTAGTATACTCCCTTTGTTTTTATTTACTCCGCATAAAACGAAGGGTGGTATAATAAATGACGCGGGCGGGGGAGGGGAAGGGACGTCGGTTTGCTCTCAACAGCGGTCCCACAAGCAAGCGAAAATGCAAAATGAAGCGCATTCCATTCGATGAGCGACGTGGAGGGTCCAGCGTGCCGGGCTGCAACGCAAAAGCGACAAGAGCGATGTACAGTCAAAACCGATTGACCGGTCGTCACCGGAACCACTATTCACACCAGAACCTTCGCTGCTCGGCCTACGCCAGCCACTGCCCTAAAACCACACCAAATATCCAGCCCATTCCCCTACCTTTCGATCCCCTAGCCCGCATCAAGCGTCCCCTAGTTCGCCGGAAAGCCATGGTGCACCGCAAGATCACTTACTACAAGATGTTGACGCCAGAGCGCCATGCAGAAATTGCAGCGGCGGTCGGTGCCACAGACTTCCGTTCCCAAGCTCGCTTTGTGGCAGGCCAATCCCCGAGTTCTCTGGAGCCAAGCTACGAGGAGGAGGAAGCCAATCCAATGTTCATGGCGGAGGTCGGTACGCAGCAGGCCCCCGATGGGTATGAGAAGATGGACGTCGACTTCGTGCCGGCGTTCGAGTCCCCCATGGTGCAGGCGGACCAGCGGTTCAACATGGCAGTACTAAAGGAGGACCGGGAGGCAGAGGCTCAACTCAACGCGGAGCGCGCGCATTCCGCTGCCATCGAGGCTCTCCTGCAGGCGGAACCGGATGTCGTGGATGTGAACCGGGTGGCGGAGGCTCAACTTGAGGTAGAGCGCGCGGATGCCGTTGCCATCAAGGCCCTCCTGCAGGCGGAACCGGATGTCCTGGACTTGAACCGGGTGGCAGAGGCTCAAATCGATGCAGAGCGTGTGGATGCCACTCTCATCGACGCCCTCCTGCAGGTGGAACCGGACGTCCTCGACTTGAACCGGGCGGTGGAGGCTCGACTCGACACGGAGCTCGCGGATGCCGCTGCCATCGAGGCCCTCCTGCAGGCGGAACCGGACGTCCTCGACTTGAACCGGGCTGTGCTCTCATCCGTGTAGAGCGCCTGCA
This sequence comes from Triticum aestivum, assembly GCF_018294505.1. Classification (NCBI taxonomy): domain Eukaryota; kingdom Viridiplantae; phylum Streptophyta; class Magnoliopsida; order Poales; family Poaceae; genus Triticum; species Triticum aestivum. The sequence continues at coordinate 292,333,338 of NC_057798.1, read as the reverse complement.
CGCTTCGCTTGAACGAGTAGCTGGAGGCCGAGGATAACCACGGTGCGGAGACACACGTCGGTAGCGACGGCTGGTTCACGCCGGCAGCCAAAGACGACGAGGCCGTCTCTTTCCGCGAGCAGTGATAGTTTTTCTTTATGTTGTTGTTTTTATGGATCTTTTGCTGTGTAAAAACATATATTTGTTATGCAAGTCGCCTGACTTGGGTCAGTCTACCATTTCAGGTGGTTGGATGAGTATCCTACGTCTCCTAACCCTTCTTTCCTTCTTCCTCACCTCTTCTTCTTCCCCAACAGACCACCGCACGGGCCGTACGGATACTCCCCAACATGCGGTTGGATAAACATACTCTATGAATGAAAATTATGTGTCAGCGATAGGATGGCTGAGTTTGGTTTGTTCACATGCGACAACACGTGTCAGTGAGGTTACGTTCCCTTGGTTGGATTTGCGGCATGCAGGAGTGACTGTGTGAGGGTGCGGTGCAACTGTGGCGTGCAGGAGCGACCGTGTGAGGGTGCGGTGTGACCGCGATAGCCGTGCGCAAGTGTACCTCCTTCTCATTTTGAAAACTTTAGGCAAGCTTGGAAAAAATGTGTGGCGAAGTTTGCCAATGTAAGGCTTAGACCCCAACAGGATAAGTATGTACGTACTAGGAGTACTAGTGTTAAAAAAGAAAGGCGGGGTTTTCCTTCACGGGATTTAATCGATACAAATCCTCGTTTCACGTGTCAATTAATAAGTATTTTTTTCTCCAAAGACCAAAGAGCTAACCATCTCACTCCTCATCGCTTGATTAATGCAGCACCATGCAAACCAACCTTCTCACGCATGTAGGGGATATTAATGTCCTTGTTGCTAACCCCATTAATTTTGCCTCGATTAGTGTTAGTGGCCCTTTGCAACTTGTAATTTTGACATACTGGCCTTGTGTACAAAGAAAATGGAGGTAGTAACTATATTTGACTTCCTTCCCCATTGCGGTGACGTCGAAGATATATATATATATATATATATATATATATATATTGTGGTTTGGTAAAGTGCGTTCGACGGAGAACACCATTGAGGGAGCCATGGTAAGTCATTTGCAAGTGCCACCTGCAAGCCGAGACAACCTCCTTATTTTCATCCAGGAAGTCCTTTACTAGTACTACTAGGAGTACTAGGGCGGTGAGATGGTTTCTCGAAGAAGACGATGGAGAAGCGGAGTCAGCGAAGAGTGAAATGATGGTTGCTTCGTCCGTGCTTTTGTGATTTGATGCCTCACTGCTTTGTGATTTGTGATAGAAGGAACAGGGGAGTAAACTATGTGCTCTATATTGCACTACATGCGTCCAAGCATGGGAGAAAGAGGAGAGACGTTGCATTTTTCTATTCCTTCAATCAATCAATCAGGGAGCTTCGGTTCCATCTTTTTGGCTTTGGCAACACCGTCCACAATGGTTCCCACGATGCCAAAAGCTATTTTCACATTTGGCTACACATTGTGGATGCCCTTAACCATACAACTTGGTTTTGCTCCTGTGTGCTATCTATAAAAATCTCAATTATATTGATCTAAAAAATTATAGAATCAAGATTAGTAAAAAGGAGGTGATTTTGCCGCGTGGATGGCGGGGGAGGTTTCTTAATGGTTTACGTAAAGTTACAAACTGATGTGATGTGGGACTATTTGATTGTATTAAAGAAGAGGATTAGGCGCACCCCACCTGAAAATCAGGGGGGCATATATAGATTAGATGGAAAGTATACGTAGCAGCTACGTAGCCCTTTATTTTTGGAGGACACTGTCCTGGCGGTTTGCTAACATCCGGTCCCACGTGTCAGTGCTTTACCAAGCCGATTCGCGTCCCACATGAGGCAGAACAATGGCAGAAGCAACACGTGGTTATGTTGAAGAAGATGAGGGAGAAGCGGATTCAGCAACGAGTGAAATGATGGTTGCTTCCTCCCTCCAACTTCTTTTTCTTAGCATTATTACTTCGTCCCTCCAACTTAACTGCGGGAAAGGTGCAGCTTTGTGATTTGACGCCTCATTGCTCATTACTACGCCGGCGCCATGACTGGGGTGCTTCACCCCGGCTGCTCTACACTGTATTCCGATATGGCACGTGGACCCAGTAGCTTGATGTCCCACATGTCGGCGAAAGGGACTAGAAGATTTATGAAAGCGAGCGCTCCACTCTTACGATAGAGGAGTAGACGACACGACGACCCAGTGAACTGTCACTTGTACTGTATAGTACTATAGTTTTGTTGTTTCGCACGATCCAGCGATACAAACCTGATTAAACAGGAAAGGGCAGGATTTTTCCCGCGCGGTAGATGATACTGGCCATACATTTCAAAGGCATTTTTAATGTATGCAAACTGAATAATTATAAGTAACAATATGATATCTAGTAAAACTAAAAACACATATGATTTATTGTGTTAGAGTGTAGTAGTAGTGTTGTATTGCATAGTTGTTAGATGTAACATGCCAGAATGTGTAGAGATGTAGTTTTGGAGGGCCTACAGAGAGAAAAGCGTAATACGGTCACCGAACTTCAGAATAAGCTGATTACGGTCACTATATACATTTGGCGGTGATTATATGGTCACTTGCTCACAGTTCATCATCGAATTGCACTTTGTTGACTGGGAAAATAGTCTGCGTGGTGCCATGTTGACTAGTTAAATTGACCATGTTCCTTGCGGGTCCCACCTGTCAGTTCGCATAGGGAAAAGGTTAGATAAACACAAATTTACGCAGACGCGACAAGGCTCCAACCCATGTGTGGGAATCACCTGGTTGTGTATGTGTATGTCAGGGCCTGATGTGTGCGCATGTACATGTAGGTTGAGCACTTGAGCGTGAGAGTGTGTGTTGGTCGTGTGGTGTACTGGTGTGTGCATGCATGCGTGCTTGTGTGCGTGTGAGTGTTGCATGCGTGCGTGCCTGCATGTGTACGTGTGAGTGTTGCGTCCGTGCGTGGGTGCATGTGTTTGCGTGAGTGTTGCGTGGATGCAGTTCATGTGCATGCATGCATGTGTGTATAATCACCACACCAGCTCCTGTGTGTTAAACGGCTCAGCATAGCAATACAAGGCCACCTTGTCTGATGTGCCCGCGGTCATGACTTCGAACCACTGTCCAAATGTTTTTTATCGTTTGTTTTCATTCTTACTAGCAAGATGCCTGTGTGTTGCACGTAACATCAACATGCATTTGTATGACTTGTTTATCTTGTGAGAGAAAAGGATGAATGAGGGAAGGCCTTATTTGCAAATGTGGAGAGGTGTGTGGGTACCTTTTTGCAAAATTGCCATAGTTTCTTTCCTATCCGTCAGATATAAATCGGACGACCTATATTGCAGGACGGCAGGCACACCATCATCACCAACTCTGTTTTTTTATAAGAGTGTATTTTATGTATTTTATAAGAGTGTAGATGTAGAGTAGATACAAGTCGACAGCTGGGCACGATGGTAGTGAGATAATGTGATGCAAGACTAGAGGTGCCACGTGGAGCGTTTAATTGGTCAACTAGTCATGTCATGAGCAAATACAGAGTTGTACGGTGAGCCCTTGACTGTATAATAACAACTAAACGTAAATGGTGACCGTAATGAGTGGATCTGAAGTCCAATGTATGTATCATGCTTTCGCTTCAAATACAATGATCGTCATTGCATATATCGCGAGAGGAAGATGAAACATGCGTGAATTTTCTGGGGGCTTACTTTTAGAGGACCTGGAGATAGTTTTGTGTGCAAACGTGAAAGGGGCGTACAGGGGGGGTATGCGATGGAGAGAGAGATGCTCTTCGTTTCTATTTATTATGACTAACTTTGTATAGAGTATAAAAATATACAAATTCACAGTGCGGAATAAATATCATTGTGGGAACCATGCAATGCAAATTAGTGTTCGTACTCCTCCATATAACTTTGTAATGTTGTATATATGTAGAAACTCTAAAATAATTTTTTGGCCACACTTTATTCAAAAGGAATGTTGTATGCAAAATAAACGTGAAGAGAGGGTTTTTTAGATCAATGGGGTACGTAATGTAACATGTGTGAATGTGTAGTTGATGCATTTGGCGGGGCCTAGAGAGGTATGTGTGTGTATTACGTATTCGAGAGGCATGGATAGAGGGGACGACGGGGGGGCGTGGGAGAGATAGCATGAGAAATGAGAGTGGTCTAGAAAGAGAGAGACGAATATGACGTCACGACAAGAGATTCCATTCCCTTGAGTGTGTATATGCAAGGGGGGAGGGAATAGAGGCACCAGGAGAAATTTTCTGTGTGTGTGGTGTTTGTGTTGGTATGTGTGGGTGTGAGAAGATAATGAGACGTGGGGGCAGAGGGTGTGTCACCGCGTGAGGTCCGGTGGGTCGAGGTGAGGCCCTTTGTTTGGTTCCGTCCTGTGCCACATTGGTCGGCCCGTGACGCATTTAGGAAGACCCATGGATGACTAGTCATACAAGACAAAGATAGCAGAATTGTGAAGGACTCTGTGTCCACTGACAAAGCCAGCTAGGATTTGTAACCCTAGGTTCTCGGACTAAGGTAACCCCTTTATCTTTGATATTACTATTCATCCAACCTAACTTTAAGGGGCATCCTACAGAATGCTCTGCTTGAATCATACTCGTCGATTAGGAAGAGAGGTGTGAGACAATGCGTGAGAGACAAGCCTAAAGATAATGTGCGTACATGAGACACGTAGGCATGTCCATGTATATAGAAAGGGTCGATGGGGATTGTGCGTGTGTATGTTTGCGAGAGGAAGGGTGCTTGTGATAAAGGTTAGTGAAAACAGTTGTAAATGGTTATGAGAGGGAGGGAGGGTTATATCTAGAGCATGTGTGCGAGAAAGACACCTCGGGAGAGAGTTTGTGAGCATGTGTGAGAGACCACCGATGGAGAGTGAAACTACACGTAAAAGACTGCTGTACACATTGATTAAAGATATAAATTGTATCCAAATATTAGCATGGGATCATGATATTTTCAATTCGCGTAAGGAGCGGTCATTGATCCATCAGACATCTAGATTCTATCGAATTTGAGCATGTCTATGTTATTATTCGACACAATTGATCCACATAGTTAGTATTTTGAACTCCAGACAATGCATCGCTTTAGCAATCGAATATAAATGTGACTATAGTTCATGTTGTGTGTGTAAAGCACATTATACATACGAAAGTTACACAATGAACATTATAAATAGCTACGTATGAACTAGCATACATTTGAATTCAACTTAAGGTGGTTGAAAAAATTCGAATTCAACATGAAGTCCGGTCAATTATTTGAATTTGATATCATGGCATTTGTAAACCATACCTAAATTATGGGGGCACCAATCTTTGCTCTGATTTTGTACATAATAGCATAGGTAGTCCTGTACAAAATAGATTCAAATTTAGCTCCTCCATTCCAAAATAATAGTAGTTATAGGATTTTCAAGTGTCAAAATTTCAAAAAGAAGCGGATAATTTAATGAGGTTTTCAAACATACAAGGTCAAATATAACGTTGTCTATTTAGGTCAATCCTCATAGTTCAAGAGTACTCTAAACGTGAATGCTTGTGTTTCAAAATTTCGAACGAAGTGCCAAAAGAGCCTCTACTCGCCCAAAACCGCGTGACACCAATGTTTGGTAGTACAAGGAAATTACTTTTCTAATAACTCCGACCCATGAAACCTATCGGCCCGACGTCCAAAGGTCTAAACCGGGGTAGGTTTGTAGCTTCATCTAGACGCCACGCAACCGCCTCCGAAAAATATTCATACACAATGGTCGCCTAAGTACACATGCGCGCGGCAGAAATCACTCTCGCGCACTATTTGGGACACCTGGGATTACCATCCTACCCCCAACCCGCAGTAGGTCCGAAATTTAAGAGGGGGGCAAAGTTTGTACTTTCCCCAAATTTCAAACAAGCGCGTCCCATCTTCTGTTCAAAAAAGCAAAAAACAAGTGTGTCCCAGACCGAAACATGGTCCCCCCACCCGTTCGATTCCCCATTCGTACTCCGTGGGCGCCAAAACTACCTCTCCACCATCTGCTAAACCCCGGCGTCCTCCGTCCGCCACCCCATCCCACCCATCAACCGCCGCCCTCCTCCATCACGCTGGAGCCAATACCCCGACATCATCGTCCACTGCAACCTCAACCGCAACGCCCTCCACGGCTAGTAGTTGAAGCTGAGGCCGAGCCGTCCGTACTCGAGCCAGTTCAACCACACCGTCCTGCGCCTCACCGCTGCCGCTCCAACTTCGCCACCCTCCACCCCACCGGAGTTGTTCCTGCTATGCCGTCCTTCACCACCTCGGATCTCCTTCCCCTCCGCCGACATACGGCCATGGCAACACAGTAAAAAATTTGGCCATGGATTCGTCCAAGCTTGCACCCTCCAGAACATCGATTTCCCCGGTAAAAAGAAGAAGATCGGCGCGACATATGGAGGTGACCACACCGGCAACCGAAAAAGGTACCCCTCTTCCCTTTTTCGTGCAAATCTTACATCTCTGCTTGCACGGTATTCGTCCCACAGAAGACACTAGTTGACCGCTTCTTCTTGATACTAGATGTTCCTAGTAACTCGTGATGCACAAGGTTTCTCCTCATATACTATTTCACCTTAGCTAGAGGTCCGTCGCCCCCCTGAATTTCAATTTCTGGCCAATTGATTCCCAATTAACGGAAGCATTCCCCGGCGTAACAGGCGCTAGTACGCCTATTACGCCGGGGAAGCAGCGCCTTGGTATTTATCTTAGGGGCGTGTGCGGCCTAGAGCTACTGGCGCCTGATCTGGAGGTCGGCTGGGATTAAAGGGATGGCCTGGGGCGCTGCCAAGCACGGCGGTGGTGTGAGGTCGATGGGAGGGCCGTGTGGCGGAGGCAGGGGTCTGGGCCGGTGGTCGCTGGCGGTTCGAGAAAGATCGTCAACAGTGATTGGCGGGAGGTAGACGAAGGCCATCTACCCGTTCCTTATAGATCGGACGGTTCATTAAAAAAATCGACTGACCTATTTATTTTCAGTCGACTATTATCTTAGATATGACCACATGTGGTGGTGTGCTGGAGGAGTACCTACATTTCCTGTGCTCATATATTACAAAATCATATGGAGTAGAATCTAATTTTGTTTGCCATGCAATGTTGTAGAGCTATCATATGTCTCGTGTCATTTGTTTTTCAACCACCTGCTATCTGCTACTTTTACAGTGCACTAGTTCTCCACACACTTCACCCATACTCTCACTATTGTGTTTTTATGCAAGGGTATTTTAGAGTCTGCCAAAAGAGAAGCAGCAAAGAAAAGAGAGAAGTCGCGCCAGCTTTCTTCGTGGGTATGCATGACACGTTACAGCGCTATAAAGGGTGCAGTGTCAGCAAATGGAGATGGTAAACGTAGCTCTGGAGTTGATGACCTCGCTCGCAATGAACCACCATCCCAGGTGCCTGCTTTAACTTCGCGGTGTCATATGTGGTTGCATGTTCCATATGGTGTCTAGTTTGTATTCGAAAGGCCAAAGTCGGTCTTTGGGGCTGTTTGGTTCTAGGCCTAGCATTGCCACACATTGCCACATATTTTTGCCAAACTTGCCTAAGGTTAGTTGATCAAAATGAAAGCCACAAGTTGGCAAGCCTAAGGGAATCTTGCAACATTTTTAGTGTGTATGCCATGTGGGGTCCAAGTGTGGCTTGCCTAAGGTGTGGCTTGAACCAAACACTCACCTAAGTTAGTCAAACTTGCCTAGCTTTAGGTGTGGCAACATTTGGCAAAGTTAGTCACAAACCAAACAGCCCCCTTGATAAGGAAATATATATTTTTACATGAACCACCATCCCGTGAGCACCAGAAGACAAATAGCTAGTCAGGGCACTGGCCGAGCCAGTGACAAGCCCAGCAAAGATATGCATCACCTGGAAGCCAACTAAAAAGCTGCGATGGTGGCGAAGTAGCCCGCCTCCCACCAGGCTCTCAGGTCCTATGTCTAGCTTGTATTGCTTCCAATTTGGTTAAATTGCGTCTGCTTAGCTTACACATTATACCTTTGAATATGACATGCCTTTCTGTTTTTGGTAAATACTAGTACATCTGTGTATTAACCATGTTCTTACATCAAACTAATGTTCTTGTGTATCCCTCATCAATCACTTATGATGAGGCAGGCAGGCAAGGGGACTACTCCTCATTTAAAGAATGCAGCGTCAGCCTCCCGACATGATTCTCAAGAAACAGAAATGCTAGATGAGGATAGTGAACGTAGCTCTGTAGTTGATTACAGCATTTCCCCTACACTAGCATCGCAAGTGCTTGCTCTAACTTGGCAGCGTGATATGTGGTTGCATCTTGCATATGGTGTCTAGATTGTAATTCTTCCAATCTGGTTAAACTGCATGTGCTAGTCTGCTTAGCTTATACATTATACCTATTAATGTGACATGCCTTCCTGTATTTAGTACATAGTACATCTGTCTATTAAGCATGTCCTTACATAAAACTATTATTTTTTGTATCCCGCATCAATCAATATGACGAGACACCTTTAGTATATGCAGTGTGATATTAGTTGCATCTTTCTTATGATTTATAGCATGCGCTGCTTCTAATTTGTTGAAATTCCATTTATGATGGGACGCTTTTAACTTGGCAGAATCATGTTGGTTGCATCTTTCATGTGGTGTCTAGCTTGCATTGCTTCTTGTTTGCTGGAATGGTTTCTTCTTAGTTTACACAAATAGTTGTGAACATGCCATGCCGTCCTGGTTTTCGTACATATTCCATCCTGGTATCATGTGTTTGCCTTACATCAAAGTAGTGATTGTCAGTATCATGCATGAATGAGTTCTGAAGAGAGAATTTTATTGCTTTTTCTTTTCGGTTTTACTTGACAATTCAAAATCAATAAAGCGGAAGGAAGTTAGCAAGGCAGCAGATAAAGGTGCTCCTTCCGAACGGAGGGCCTCTACAGTTTCTACTCCTCCACACCCCCAAGATGATTTCCAAGACAACACATGCATAGACACTCAACAGAGTTGTGTTTATGATGAGCACGTCTCCCCTAGTGCAGCATCACCGGTGCTCCCTCTAACTTGGCACTGTTATATGTGGTTGCATGTTATGTGTGATGTCTAGCTTGTATTGCTTCTAATTTTGTTGAATTCCATCTGCTTACTTTACACATTATACTTGAATAAGACATGTGTTCCTGTTTCTCGAACATACAATATCTGTCTATCACACCATGTTCTTACATCAAATTACTATTGTTGTGTAACCTGCAACAATCACTTATCATAAGACACGTTTGACTTTGGAGTGTGATATAGGTTACATCTCACATTCTTTTCTAGCTTGTACTACTAATTTATTGAAATGGCACTTATGACGAGACAGTTTTAACTTAGTAGAGTGATATTCGTTGCATCTTTCATATGGTGTCTAGCTTTCATTGCTTCTAATTTGTTGAAATGCCTTCTCCTTACTTTACACATCATAAGCTGTGCATATGCAATGCTGTGAATATGCAATGGCACTAATGACGAGAGACCTCTAACATGGTAGTGTGATGTTGTTTGCATCTTGCATATGATTTATTTCTTGTACTGCTTCACATTTGTTAAAACGCCATTTATGATGAGACACTGTTAACTTGGCAGAGCGATATTTGTAGCATCTTTCATATGGTGTCTACCTTCCATTGCATTGCTTCTAATTTGGTGAAATGTCTTCTTCTTAGTTTACACATCATAGTTCTGGTTATCTCTTCCGTCTTGTTTTTCATACATATTGCATCCTCCTATCATGTGGTTGTCTAACATCAAAGTTCAGTTCGTCTGCATCACGCATCAATTTGTTCTGAAGAACTAAATTGTTATTCGTTTTTCTTGTCGGCTTGAAACGGCACAGAGAAAGAGGAAGAAACACAGAATGGCAGGGAATGAGAAGCGGATGAATCCTGCAGATTCTGTTGGTACTGATGGTGCAATAGAAAGTCAAAGTCCAGTGGAAAATTCTACAAACACGGCATCCCATGTTACACGAGCTGCAAAAAAAGCCAAACAGAAACAAATAGCTGCCACCAAACAAGCAGAGACAGCCCTAGTTCTTGCAACACCTACCATAGTACTACCAGCTGCACGACTTACTCGTGCGTCAACTGAGCTAGCAGCATGTTCCCAAGCTCCCTTGCCACCTGACACTACTTCCCAAGCACTCTTGACAGAAGACGAGTTGGCAATATCAGATGAACCTTGTGAGCTTCAACAACAAGAAGGTAGTTGCTGGAGTCAAGTTACAGTTGCATGCTTCTTTATATGTAGTCCCACAGTTTGATGTACACTAACACTTCCTATGTTCGTTGTTGGACTAGCACCTAGGCGCAAGAGGAAACGAACATCAGGGATAATGCTCGATAGGTTAACTAAATCTAGAGGAGGAAGAATGGAGATCCGTTTTGAGGCAGGTTTAAAAAGGCCACGTAATGCTACAGAGTCAGCCAAGTTAGTATCAGAGGCAGTGGTTGCCGTTAGGTGTCATGTACGTATCCTCCCAACATGGATTCAGTACAGGAATGACAAAGACGAAACTCAGTTCAATACCATCCTCGACCATTTATCTATAAGTATGGTTGTGTATGGAAACTAGTAAATATCGTCTTGCTCTGTCCCATACTTTCTAGGTTGCTGATAATGAGACTCCCATAATTTTCAACAGATGAGGTTCAAGTTGGATAGCCAAGATGATGCAACTAGACAAGCTTGCACCCATGTTTTGAACTCTGCTCTGCGATAGTATCGGTATAACTTGAGGAAAATTCACTTTGAAGGCAAGGCTAACAGTGAACTTTCCCAAACATCTCTAGTGGAAAATATATCGTATGAGGACTGGAGGGGCCTTGTTAAACACTGGTTTGATCCGAAGTATTAGGTACATTATATATATATGTGATCAGATCACATGTTGAAGTCCTATTTACGCATGTGCCACACAAATCTATCTTCTTGTAGGTGAACTGTTCAAAGAACAAGGCCAACCATACGAAAGTAAAACTCCAACAGACGACAGGATCTCGTAGCTATATCGCACACTGCGAGGCTCTTGTAATTAGCTGTTGTTTCACTCTTTTCGCTGTACCATATTATCAGATCTATATTGACTTGTTAGAAATGTAGAGGAAAGCCCACAAGGACCAAAAAGTACCTGAACCAAATGCTGTGGAAATCTTCAAGGACTGTCACACCAGCAAGAAGAAGGGCATGACTACACCAGTCAAAGTTGCTGTTGTAAGTCCTTAATCCTCATGCCTTTTAACTACTACTTACTTCGACTTGTGCCTTGAACTGCATGGTTTGCAGCCAATGTCTATTACTCTTTTCAATTTTATACACAATTCTCTTAGTGTATCATTGCACGTTACAAGGTTTAAAAGAGAGGAGTGATGTTCCTTTGATCTTGACCCGTAATCTAGTTCTGTGCTGGACTTGCCCACACAACGTTACAATTGCCTGTTTGTCTATTCTCAGTTGTTTTGTGATATGAATGATGTCATACTATGCTTACTGTATTATAAACTTCGTCCCTTTATCCTCAGCCCTCAATACAATGTGAAGAAATAGACAATACATTAGCGATGGTACATGGTCATATGTTTGGAAGCTGGTTTTATTATGTACTTTGCAATAAAATACAACTAATATTTTACATGGGTTCACCAGAATAAGTTCTATATATAGACCAAAGCTATTTTGTTTGGTTTTGCTGCCTCATTAATATCTTCTGTTCTGGTACTACTAATGTAAAACCTCAACTTTTCAGCGAGCTATGGAAAAAATGGTGGAACCGCCACCTTCTGAAGGTGGCGAGGCAACTATAACCGCAATGTCAGCTCTTGTTGCAGTGGGTCAGTACCTGTCCACTAACAGTGCCAAAAGCACGTTCCTGCGTAATACTGGGTTGGTTGTTAAGGCAATATTGTCCAAACTACCTCATGATCAAGATATGCAAGCTCAAAGCAATGTTGTATCTACGCTCCAGACACAAGTCCATTCCCTAACAGAGACCCTTTGTGAAAGAAGGAGAAACATTGCTCAATGTCTTTAAGATATGCATGGTTTTGAAACCAGACTATCAGACATTTGCTATGTTGTTCAGGAGCCTAGGGGAAATGAAGGCGAGGGTTATGGTGCTCCATCAGAAAATACAGCATGAAAACGTAACAGCCAGGTCAAATGAACTGAGCTTCTGAACTTCTGGTGGTGCATTTATCTTCTACACTATTAAGTTTTATGCCAACCTTCCTTTTGTTATATAGTTGTAATTTGTTTTGGTGCAATACAAAATTTATTCTTAACATGTAGCCACCGGCTGAAGAAAACAGCAATCCATTTTTGTATAGTGTAGGGTGTTCCCTATATTTGCACTGGTGGCGATCTTTGATGCCGAGTGGATGTAATCTGTGCAATCGCCTTAATAGCCTAGCGTTAGTTTTGGACTTATTTATTTCCTAGTCTTCTTTTTCCCTGGTTTTCTAGTGGCCGCAAATACCATGGGCCATATACGGGTCGTAGGATCCATGGGTCTCCTACGGGCCGTCGATAAATGGGCCTGTAATCGGTGGTCCTCGGGTCATCGGATAAATGGGTCTACATGGGACGTAATCGGGCATAATTGGTATTGGCCCAGCACGATAACGGGCCGTTAAAAGGCCGTAGGACAACAAAGGCTTAATTCTGTCACACGCATAACAGGTCGTTAATGGGCGAGAATATAGGATGGGTTGGAAACGGCGCAACGGGTTAACAGGCCAGCAACGGGCCGACTCTTGCCATGGGCCGAATTTGGCCCATTAGGGTAATAGGCCAGTAACGGGCCGACTCTTGCCATGGGCTAATTTGGCCCATTAGGGGAACAGGCCAGTAATGGGCCGACTCTTGCCATGCGCTGAATTTGGCCCATTAGGGGAACAGGCCAGTAACAGGCCGGAAGTAATCGAGGGCCGAAAAGGAGCCCAAGAACGTATGGGCTGTCAATAGGCCGAAAGCTAACACGGGCTGGAAACGGCCCTTGTAAATCACGGGCCGTTAATGGGTATAAAGAAAATTACTGTTCTTTATGGGCTAGAGTCACCGTGGGCCTATAAATGGCTGAAAGATACGAAGGCCTCATATGGGCCGAAAGAAGTCGTGGGCCATACATGGGCCGAAAGTGAAATGGGCTGGTGTTATATTCGACGACCCACATGACATTGTTGGGCCGATTTCCTTTAGGGCCTAACGGGCCGTGAGTTAACAGGCTTTTCATGGGCCAGCCCGTTTACTTTTGACCAAGTCAAACGGGCTGGCTTTGTAAGCTAAATGGGCTAGTGGTGGGCCGTAACACGTGTCGACATATCATAGGCGCCTATCTGACCCACTGACGAGCTGACACGTGTTTTGTCCGGCCAATAAGAATTTTACACATGGAAATTTCCCATTGGTCGGGGCTGTTAACGGGTTATCAGATCCAAAACCCGACCCGATAGCTTAACGACGTTCTGTTACGGTGGATGCCATGTGTCGGTCACCCTTGACGAAAGCACTTCTCTAGCGCGTGATTTATCGTCATGGAAGTGGACACTTCCATGATGATAATTTTGGTAATGTCATGGAACACTTCTACGACAGCACAGGTATGACTATCTTGATTCTATCATAAAATCGTCATGAATGTACATGCATGACAAAAAACGTGACCTACTGTGCCAAACACGTATCATCACGGAAGTGTATATTTTTGCAGTGCATGTTTAATTTTCCAGCTCTGTGTAATTTAGAGAACATAATATAAGAACCCAATAATGAAACAAGCCCTTGGTACTTCTGATAGCAAGTTGTTCAATTTGTCAAAATTGGGACCTGTCACTAGAAAGAATCTTACCATAGAAAACTTTGAGGGCAGATCACCTGTTATGTTATTTTTAGAAATGAAACTGTAAGAGAAAATCAATAATATAAGCTTTAGATTATCCTTTGTTGCCACTATTTAAGAAAACAGATACACATCTCAAGGGAACGAAAAATAAAAAAGAACATATCTGAAGATGATATAGAAGACATGAAGTAAATCAGTTATTCAGCTGTATGTCGACTGCAAGATATTCTTGCACCTTTTTTTATTGGCACGTACGTGTTGGAGTAATCGCACTGGATTTCATGGTATTCTTCTGGAGAGATGGAGAGGATCAATCCACAGACATAAATATCTCTCCAGAGAAGCCTAGAAGGGTAAAGAAAGGGCCAGCAGGCTAACCTTGGAGCCGACGTAGCCACATGCAGACCGCATGGAGAGACACATAAATCATGACCAATCCATTGGATGCCACGTTAGCATTTTCTTCTTCGCAGCAGGGAAAGCCCCGTTAGAGAAAGTACAATAAGGTGACATAGGAGGGCTATAAGAGATGCCAAATCAGATTTATGTCTACGTGGAGGAGATAGAAGAGAAGCGAGCTACAAGCTTACAACCGGCTATAACACGAGCTCCAACACCCTCTGTGAGAGAAACAAGTGGACCATGTATTAATTGTTTAGTATACTAGTATTTCTAACAATTGTATGAGTGGGCTATTAGGTTGGCTACAGGTGGCATGGCAACTTCATATAGCCGGTTGTTGGCTATACTATTAACCATGCTCTTAGCAAGCGTGCCGAACAGCCAATCAAGAGCATTCTTATTTTTCTATCCTTTACACGCAGCAGGCCACCATAAGGCATAATTGTTTTGAAAAAACCCAGGGAAAAGAATCCCTTCGGGGCCTAGAGTATGAAGGATACCGGGATGAGAGGACATAGGGTGTGTTTGGTTTATGCCCAAGGTAGCCCCACCAAAGCATTGCCTAGCCAGAATATTTATTGGAGTTTTGGGGTGTGTTTGATTTATGCTCAAGGTTGCTCCATCAAAACATTGGCTAGCCAAAATATTGGTTGAGGTTTTGGTTGCCCATGATTTTGCCAACATTAGCGAGAAAAATGAACTAGAGTTGGTAGAACTCGTTGGCATGCCAAAAAACTGGCAACCATCCAATCAAAGACCAATATTTGGGTCACGGCCAAAATTTTGGTAGGGTACACCTTGGGCACAATCCAAACATACCCCGTTGCCCACGATCTAGCCAACATTGGCAAGAAAAATAAACTAGAGTTGGATAGAGTTCATTGGCATGCCAAAAAAATTGGCAACCATCCAAACAAAGACCAATCTTTGGGACATGACCAAATTTTTGGTAGGGTACACTTTGGCCACAATCTAAACATATCCATATAAGCAGCAGCCCCAGTTTTCGTATACCAGTTGCCATTGTAGTTGTTCAGTGAAGGCGTAGAGTGAAGAGCTGCCAGGAGAGTAGGAACCCAAGGCGCAAGTAGCAGCGGGGGTGCTGAGTTGGTGAGGAAGGGGGCGTCGTCCTGCTATTGTGGAGGTAGCGGGAGTATCGGGTACACTTCGGAATGCTTAGCAGTAGTGAGATAGGCCTGATGGGAGGCGAGGGACGGGTGCGCGAGGCACGGGCATCGGGTAGGCATGGACTACCCCGGTCCAGGGGTTATATCCGGCTGACCACGACGGCATAGGCTGCTGGTGTAGGTGCTGTTGCTGGGCCGGCCGCACCCCCTCAACCCTGGAGTTAGGAGCCCTCTTCTGTTGTTGCCCTTTGTGGCCTCCTTTGCCATGATTGTTGGAGGGGTCCTGCAGGGACTGCTGCTGGAACAGTGCGAGCGGCTGTGTTGGTCTGCTGCGAGAAGTCCCGGTGGCAAGACCGGTGTGGGTTGCCCAAACCTTCACGTGCTTCTTCAAACGCTCCTCCAAGTGTAGGTATACCATAACCTTGTAGAAGGTCGGCGAGGGCAGCAAGGTGAGGTTCGAGGCGGCATTACCAAAGTCCTCGTTGAGCCTGGCGGTGAGTGTACTGGGAAGAAGCTCACTGGAGGCCACCTCACCGATGTCCCACAACTCATTCAAGAGCACCTTCAACCGCATGTAATAACCATCAATGGATGAGTCATTTTAATGACACCCAAAGAACTCTTGTTAAAGAAAAATGAGGCGCTGAAGCTGGTTGTCGATGGAGATGCCATTGAGCGTCTTCCACACGAAGTAGGCGCTATCATTGTCACGCACAACCGTGAACTATTATAGGAATGCCTAGTAGTGGCGGGTTCAAAAGGCCTGGTAGTGGTGGGCCGGGCTCTCAGGGACGTCCGCCGCTAACCTCCTGCTACTTCTTGAGCTTGCATTAGTTTTTTCCTTGAAGAGGAAAGGGTGATGCACCAAAGTAGAGATAAGTATTTCCCTCAGTTTGAGAACCAAGGTATCAATCAAGTAGGAGGTACAAGCAAGTCTCCAATCTATGCACCTGCACAAACACTAAAACACTTGCACTCAACATGATAAAGGGGTTGTCAATCCCTTCACGGTCACTTGAAAGGATGAGATATGATAGAGATAGATATAAAAGATTACTAAAACGTAAAACAAAATAAAAGTAAATAAAACTCAGCGAGGTATTTTTGGTTTTTTTGGGTTTATAGATCTGCAAATATAGGATGAAAAATAGACCCGGGGGCCATCGGTTTCACTAGAGTCTTCTCTCTTGAATAAAGCATACGGAGGGTGAACAAATTACTTTTGAGCAATTGATAGAAAAGCGCAAAGTTATGACGATATCTAAGGCAATGATCAAGAATATAGGCATCATGTCTGTGATAAGTAGACTGACTCCTGCCTACATCTACTACTATTACTCCACACATCGACCGCTATCAAGCATTCATCTAGAGTATTAAGTTCATAAGAACGGAGTACCGCTTTAAGTAAGATGACATGATGTAGAGGGACAAACTCAAGCAATACGATGTAAACCCCATCTTTTTATCCTTGATGGCAACAATTCAATACGTTCCTCGCTACCCCTACTATGTCACTGGGTGAGGACACCGCAAGATTGAACCCAAAACTAAGCACCTCTCCCATTGCAAGAAAAACCAATCTAGTTGGCCAAACCAAATCGATAATTCGAAGAGAAATAAAAAGATATCAAATCATGCATATAAGAATTCAGAAGAGACTCAAATAATATTCATAGATAATCTGATCATAAATCCACAATTCATCGGATCTGAACAAACACGGCGCAAAAAAGTATTACATCGGATAGAACACCAAGAACATCAAGGAGAACATTGTATTGAAGATCAAAGATGGAGAATAAGCCATCGAGCCACTAGCTATGGACCCATAGGTCTGTGGTAAACTACTCACGCATCATCGGTAGGGAAATAGTGTTATGTAGAGGCCCTCCGTGATCAAATCCTGATGTCGCTTGAACTACGTTGGTATTTCCCCAAACAGGAAGGGATGATGCAGGACAACTTCGGTAGGTATTTCCCTCAGTTATGAAACAAAGGTTATCGAACTAGTAGGAGAACCAAGAAACACTATGTAAACGTTACCTGCACACAAAGAACAAATACTTGCAACCTGACGTGTAAAAGGGGTTGTCAATCCCTTTCGGGTAACGGTGCCAGAAATTGTCGCATTGACGGGGTAAAAGTTATGGTAGATTGATAGAAGCAAATGAAAGCGAATAAAACTCAGCGAGATATTTTTGGGTTTTTGATAATATAAATCTGAAAATAAAATATGCAAATAAATAAAAAGGCAAATAGCAATATAGGTATGAAAATATATGATGAAAAAATAGACCCGGGGGCCGTAGATTTCACTAGTAGCTTCTCTCGAGAAAATAGCATACGTTGGGTAAACAAATTACTATCGGGCAACTGATAGAACTTCAAATAATTATGATGATATCCCGACAATGATTATTATATAGGCATCACATCCAAGATTGGTAGACCGACTCCTTCCTGCATCTACTACTATTACTCCACACATCGACCGCTATCCAGCATGCATCTAGTGTATTAAGTTCATGGAGAAACGGAGTAAAGCAGTAAGAACAATGACATGATGTATACATGATCTATTCATGTAGGAATGGACCCAATCTTATTGTCCTTAATGGCAATGGTCAATACATGTCTTGCTGCCCCTTCTGTCACTGGGAAAGAACACTGCACGACTGAACCCATCTCAAAGCACCTCTTCCCATGGCAAGAAAAATTGGTCTAGTCGGCCTAACTAAACCAAAGAGTCGAAGAAGAAATACAAGGCTATAAGTAATCATGCATATAAGAGATGAAAAGAAGACTCAAATAACTTTCATGGATAAAATAGATCTGATCATAAGCTTAAAGTTCATCAGATCCCAACAAACACACCACAAAAAGAGTTACATCAAATAGATCTCCAAGAGATCATTGTACTGAGAATCAAAATAGAGAGATGAAGCCATCTAGTTAATAACTAAGGACCAATAGGTCTACAATGGACTACTCACGCATCATCAAAGAGGCACCAATGAGGATGATGAACCTCTGCGTGATGGTGTCTAGATTGGATCCGGTGGTTCTGGAACTTGCGGCGGCTGGAATTGTGTTTCGTCGACTCCCCTAGGGTTTTTTGAGTTTTGTGGTATTTATAGAGAAAAGAGGTGGTGCGGGAGGCGACCGAGGTGGGCACGACCCACCAAGGAGCGCCTGGGCCCCCAGGCGCGCCCAGGTGGGTTGTGCTCTCGTCAGAGCCCCCCTCTGGTACTTCTTTGGCCCAACAGGTGTCTTCTGGTCCAGAAAAAATCTCCAAAAAGTTTTCCTGCATTTGGACTCCATTTGGTATTGATTTTCTGCGAAGTAAAAAACAAGCAAAATACAATAACTGACACTGGGCACTATGTCAATTGGTTAGTCCCGAAAAATGATATAAAGTTGCTATAAAATGATTGTTAAACATCCAAAATGATAATATAACAGCGTGGAACAATCAAAAATTATAGATATGTTGGATACGTATCAGCAACCCCAAGCTTAATTCCTACTCGTCCTCGAGTAGGTAAATGATAAAAACAGAATTTTTGATGTGGAATGATGCCTAACATGTTCATCACGTTCTTTTCTTTTGTAGCATGGACATTTGGCCTTTTATATGGTTCAAAGCAATAGTCTAGTTTTGACATCATATTTCAATACTCAAGCATATCAACAAGCAACCATGTCTTTCGAAATATCAACACTAAAGCAAGTTATCCCTAGCACATTATGCTCAATCATTAATACATTCATGAAACACACTCGCATATTAGCTACACCCAATTCTCAAGTACGATCGTAGTGCCCCTTAATTGGTGCTTTATAGGAGAAGATGGAGACTCTAAAAATAAAAAAATGCATAAAGTAAATGGAAAGGCCCTTCGCAGAGGGAAATAGGGATTTTTAGAGGTGCCAGAGCTCAAAGCTTAAATTGAGAGATGAAAATTTTGGGTGGCATGATTTTCCTGTCAAAGAAAACGATTGAGTAGATCCCAATACTTTCCATGCTAGATATATCATAGGAGATTCCCAAACAAAAAATAAAGTTTATTACTTTTTCCACCATACTTTCACATTCCACGGCTAGCCGTATCCATGGGTACCGTCCATACCAACACTTTCCAAGGAATTTATTATTTGACGACATAAAGTAAATTCATTTTTCATTTCGGGACTGGGCATCCCTAATACCTTTGTTGTACTCTCATGCAATGACAAGTGAATAAACACTCATCTTGAGAATAACACATCTAGCATGGACAAATATCAGCCACCCCATACTGTTTCATGAGCGGTATAAGCACACAAAAAGGCAATTTATTTTGAAAATTACAGATGGCACATAAAAATTTGCTTAGAACGGCATGAAAATACCACATATAGGTAGGTATAGTGGACTCATATGGCAAAACTGGGTTCAAGGATTTTGGATGCACAAGTAGTTTTCCTACTTAGTACAAGTGAAGGCTAGCAAAAAGATTGAGAATCATCCAACCAAGAAACAAAAAATCTCATAAGTGAGCATTAAGCATAACTAACACCAAATAGTGTGCCACAAGTAGGATGTAATTTCATTGCATAACTATTTACTTTCGTGCTTGCATAGGGAATCACAAACCTTAACACCAATATTCTTACTAAAGCACAATTACTCATCAACATGACTCACATATCACTATCATCATATCGAAAAACTAATACAAAGAATCAATTTTTTGTGCAATGATCTTCACGAAAGTTTTTAGTATATCCCTCTTTAATATCTAACACTTTGGGACTAGTTTCATATGTTTCATTTGATAGCTAAAACAAATCTAAGTGAAGAACATGAGCATAAAGATTTTCGTCTCTCAAAATAATATAAGTGCAGCATGAGAGAATTTCTTCAAAAATTACTAACTCTCAAATAAATCTAAGTGAAGCATGAGAGCATTTATTCAAAAAATATTAAAGCACACCATGCTCAAAAAGATATAAGTGAAGCACTAGAGCAATTCCATAGCTTAAAAAATTTAAGTGAAGCACATAGAGAAATTCTAACAAATCATAGCATAATTTTGGCTCTCTCAAATAGGTGTGTTCAGCAAGGATACTTGACTCAAAACTAAAGACAAAACAAGCAAAGACTCATATAATACAAGACGCTCCAAGAAAAACTTATGATATGTGACGAATAAAAATATAGCTCCAAGTAAAATACCGATGGTCGTTAGAAGAAAGAGGGGATGCCACTCGGGGCATCCCCAAGCTTAGCTGCTTTTTCACCCTTGGATATTACCTTGGGGTGCCATGGGCATCAGCAAGCTTAGGCTCTTCCTACTCCTTATTCCTTCATCCATCGCGATCTCACCCAAAACTTGAAAACTTCAATAACACAAAACTTAACAAAACCTTCATGAGATCTGTTAGTATAACAAAGCAAATCACTACTATAAGTACTGTTGAAACCCATTCATATTTTATTATTGCATTATATCTACTGTATTCCAACTTTGCTATGGATCATACCCCCGATACAACCCGTAGATTCATCAAAATAAGCACACAATGCAAAGAAAACAGAATCGGACAAAAACAGAACAGTCTGTAGCAATATGAAACTTCATATACTTCTGTAACTCCAAAATTTTGAAAAATTAGCACAAGGTAGTCAATTTGTATATCAATCTTTTGTAAAAAAAATCCGAGCAAAAGAATATTTCTGTGATTTATGAAAATTATTTTACTGAGTGCAAAAGTTTTTGTTTTTCAACAAAGGTAGAATCAACTATCACCCAACATGATCCCAAAGGCCTTCCTTGGCCCAAACACTAATTAAAACGTAAAAACACATATAATTAGAGACATATTTACATATTTATTGCAAAATAGAAAGAAAACCGAAAAGTGAAAAGATAAAGAATGGGTTGCCTCCCAACGAGCGCTATCATTTTATGCCCCTAGCTAGGCATAATGCAAAGATTCAAGTATTGTCATATTTATCCTTATTTCCCTTTGATGTATTTTTGTCAGGAGGTTTTGCAAAAATAGTTTGAAACACATTGTCCATATTAACTTTAGCACTATCAAGTTGCTTATCATCATATCCCCTTTGATTACCGGCAACAATCCAAGAATAGTGTTGATTAACATCATTGAAAACTTGTTTGATTATATCTAAAACGGGAATTTCCTTTTTAATATTCTCATCGAAAATTTGATTATTTCCAAGAAAGTGTCTCAACATATAATTGCTATCATAAAGGATCTCATAAAAATCAAAGATTTCCCTAGCTTCCCGTATTATGTAATCAAATTCATTCATAAGAACAAGGGTAACCAACTTTTTAGCTTTGGGATTCTTTATAATAGGTTGCTCATAAAACAATCTTCTCAAGGTAGGATGGGTACGGATAAATTTATTTTCAAGTTTCAGAACTAGTGCTGAAATAGCTTCCGCATAAGATTTACTTCGTTTAAGTATAGGAGCATCATCAAGAGTTAAATTTCTGACACAATTCAAAAATTCTTGGATATGTTCTTTCCCCATAATATTCCCTTGCCCCAAAACAAAAGTTTTAGCATCCAGATTGCCGGATCATCCAATTTTAGGAGTCAGGCCATCATTTGTTTCTAACATACCAAAGTCACTCATGATGACAAGTTCAAGCAAATAAGAGATCTAACGAGAAAACGACGAACGAAAAGAGGGCAAATAAAACGGCAAATTTTGTGAAGTGGGGGAGATCAAAACGAGAGGCCAATGGAAAATAATGTAAATTGCAAGGAGATGAGATTTGTGATTAGGAACCTGATAGATGTTGATGATGTCTCCACGGCAATGGCGCCAGAAATTCGTTTTGATGTCGCTTGAACTACGTCGGTATTTCCCCAAAGAGGAAGGGATGATGCAGCACAACTTCGGTAGGTATTTCCCTCAGTTATGAAACCAAGGTTAACGAACTAGTAGGAACCAAGCAACACTATGTAAACGATACCTACACACAAAGAACAAATTCTTGTCAATCCCTTTCGGGTAACGGTGCCAGAAATTGTCGCGTTGACGGGATAAAAATTGTAGTAGATTGATTGATGCAAATAAAAGCAAAAAAAACTCAGCGACTTATATTTGGGTCTTTGATAATATGGATCTAAATATAAAATATGCAAATAAATAAAAAGGCAAATAACAATATAGATTTGAAAATATATGATGAGAAAATAGATCCGGGGACCATAGATTTCACTAGTGGCTTCTCTCGAGAACATAGCATACGGTGGGTAAAGAAATTACTGTTGGGCAATTGATAGAAATTCAAAAAATTATGATGATATCCCGGCAATGATCATTATATAGGCATCATGTCCAAGATTAGTAGACCGACTCCTGCCTGCATCTACTACTATTACTCAAGAAATCAACCGCTATCCAACATGCATCTAATGTATTAAGTTTATGGAGAAATGGAGTAATGCAGAACAATGACATGATGTAGACAAGACCTATTCATGTAGGAATATACCCCATCGTGTTATCCTTAATGGAATCGATCAATACGTGTCTTGCTTCCCCTTCTGTCACTTGGAAAGAACACCGCACTACCGAACCCATCACAAAGCACCTCTTCCCATGGCAAGAAAAATCAATCTAGTCGGCCTAACTAAACCAAAGATTCGAAGAAGAAATACGAGGCTATAAGTAATCATGCATATAAGAGATCAAAAGAAAACTGAAATAACTTTCATGGATAAAATATATCTGATCATAAACTCAAAGTTCGCCGGAAAAGGCCCCAAGATGGGATCTCACGGGAACAGAGGCCTGCGGTAGTGGAAAAGTATTTTGGTGGATGCTTCTGGAGGTTTGGGAATATTTTGGAATTTATAGAGCAAATATTAGGACTAGGGGACTCCTAAGGGGTGCACAAGCCAGGGGCGCCCCCCTGGGGCGCTCCCTAAGGGCTTGTGGGCTCCTAGGGACTCCTCTGGCCCCTCTCCAAGCTACGTGGATGTCTTCTGGTCCAAGAAAAATCATCATGAAAGTTTTATTCCATTTGGACTTGGTTTGATATTCCTTTCTGAAAAAGCCAAAACATGGAAAAAAAACAGCAACTGGCACTGGGCACTAGGATAGTATGTTAGTCCCAAAAAATGATATAAAATAGTATATTAATGCATATAAAACATCCAAGATAGATAATATAATAGCATGGAACAATCAAAAAATATAGATAAGTTGGAGACATATAAACATCCCCAAGCTTAATTCTTGCTCATCCTTGAGTAGGTAAATGATAAAATAGAATTTTTGATGTGGAATGCTACCTAACATATTTATCAATGTAAACTTCATTATGGCATGAATGTTCATATCCATAAGTTTCAACCAAAAGTTTAATATTGACCTAAAAAATAATACTTCAAGCATACTAATAAAGCAATCATGTCTTCTCAAAATAACATGGCCAAAGAAAGTTATCGCTACAAGATCATATGGTTTGGCTATGCTCCATCTTCACCACACAAAGTATTTCATCATGCACAACCCCGGTGTTGTTCAAGCAATTATTTCATACTTTATGTTCTCAAACCTTTTCAACTTTCACGCTATACATGAGCGTGAGCCATGGATATAGCACTATAGGTGGAATAGAATATGGTGGTTGTGGAGAAGACAAAAATAAGGAGAAACTCTCACATCAACTAGGCGAATTAATAGGCTATGGAGATGCCCATCAATTGATATTGATGCAAGTGACTAGGGATTGCCATGCAACGGATGCACTAGAGCTATAAGTTTATGAAAGCTCAAAAAGAAACTAAGTGGGTGTGCATCCAACTTGCTTGCTAATGAAGACCTAGGGCAATTTGAGGAAGCCCTTCATTGGAATATACAAGCCAAGTTATATAATGAAAAATTCCCACTAGTATATGAAAGTGACAAAATAGGAGACTCTCTATCATGAAGATCATTGTGACGCCCCCGATTCAATCGTACACCAATCATACACGCAAATGTGTACGGTCAAGATCAGGGACTCACGGGAAGATATCACAACACAACTCTAGACACAAATCAAAATAATACAAGCTTTATATTACAAGCCAGGGGCCTCGAGGGCTTGAATACAAGATTGATACACAAGAGTCAGCGGAAGCAAGAATATCTGAGTACAGACATACGTTAAACAAGGGCGCCTTAAGAAGCCTAGCACAAAAGCAACAACGATCGAAGAGGCAAGGCCTCCTTCCTGGGACCTCCTAACTACTCCTGGTCGTCGGCGGTCTCCACGTAGCAGTATCCGTCAGTGGTGGCATCTGGCTCCAGGGATCCACCATCTGGTTGCATCAACCGAAAAGAAGAAAGAAGGGGGAAAAGGGGGTAGCAAAGCAACCGTGAGTATTCATCCAAAGTACTCGCAATCATTAGATCTATACTAAGTATGCATTGGTATCAAATGGACGGTTTGTATCTGTGGACTGAACTTCAGAATGCCAGAATAGAGGGGGAAAGGCCTAGCCTATCGAAGACTAGCATCTTCAAGGAGCTCCAAGCATCTTGCAGCATGTAGAAGAGTAAAGAGTAGCATTTTAACATTTAACAAGCATGTTGTAGCATCAACGCCTAGAGATCCTTCCTCGACTCCCTGCGAGAAAGCAATCCCTGGGCCACATATCCATCACATATCTCAAGTATCCATTTCTAGTTATATAAGATCCGGATAAAAGTCTGAATGTCCATTACCATGGACACGGTATTTGAATATATATATCTTCCCTGAAGTGGTGCACCACGTTACCCAACATGCTCGATCACTCTAGCCGAAAACACCTTTCTGGGGTCAATGCCCGGCCTTAGAAGATCAGCACGTCGCAGCCCTACCTAGGCTCAGCAGAGAGGTCCCCACCGGTCTACATCATAAGCACTCTCGGGTCTTGGGCCCATCACCGGCAGCACTCCGGGTCGTTGTGTGCAGGGTGGATACCAGCACCGCCTCGGATGGCCAGCACGATCTGACCATGCCACAATGCTGAAATGGACGTCTGACAAAGCTTCGGCTTATACCGCGACGTCGAGGCCCATATCTATTCTCGCGTGGTGGTTAGTGCGTAAAGGCCAGAGGCCAACTCGGAACAAATACCCAAACTTGTTAATGCATTGGGGGCTCGCAGAGACGAGCAGATACTCACGATAATGTGACCCTGTTGCCCCGTCTCATGGACTTACAGCAAGGGCCCAGACTGCCCGGCCATGCCACGTAGAAAACTCAGGGTGCTCAACGGGCCCGCCTGACTTTCACATCAACTCGCGGGTACCCCTCAGGGCCGACCCGACTTCAACAATGGTCTCAAGTAAACTCAAGGTAACCGTGTGTCCAAACATCAAGGGGAAAACCCGAGGAATCACCCACGAAGGATTCTACTCGATGTAATCATCAAGGTGAACGTAAGAGGATCCACCCTCGAGGTTCACACTTGAGGTGTTGCACGACAGCCGTATCGGGAATGGCGAAAGAGGAACCACCCTCGTTGACCACGACCGAATAGCTACACTACAGAATTATCATCAGGAGTGTGTTATGAGGCATCACCCTCGGCACTCGATAGTAGCTTTGCAGAGTCGAGCAAGTAAAGGGGCGTGATGTGATGTGAGGTGTCAGGATCTGGTCATCGATCATGTTGATCGAGTCGTTCAATATGAAGCAGGGGCAACAAGGACAAAGTGGGGGTCACTGATGGATCACTAACCAACCTATACTAAGCAGTTTAGGATAAGCAGGTAAGTAACAATAAGCAGGTTACAAAAGCAGGCTATGCATCAGAATAGGAGCAATAAAATACAATAGCAAAATCTAATGCAAGCATGAGAGAATGGAATGAGCGATATCGGGATGATCAAAGGGGGGGCTTGCCTGGAAGCTCCGCTGAAAGCGAAGAAGGGGAAGTCGGTGACGTAGTCGATCACAGGGACATCATCATCGGTCTCGGGGTCTACCGGAGAGAAGAGGGGGGAGAAACAGTAAATACATGCAAACATATGCATAACAAGACAAAAAAAAGCGGTGTTAGAGGTGTTCTAACGCATTGCTAGATGATACTGGCGAAGGGGGAAAACATTCGGGAAGTTTTCCCAGTTCTGAACGTCTGTCAGACAGATGAACCGGAGGGGAAAAGTTCAACATTTTCTATGCTAGGGACGTGTGGCAGAAGAATGGACCGCGTATTCGGAGTCATCTCCTTGTTCTGAGCAACTTTCATGTACAAAACATTTTCATCCGAGTTACGGATTATTTTATATGACTTTTCAAAGTTTTAATAATATTCTGAAATTAATTTTAATCCAAAAATAAATGTCAAAATGCTAGGAGCACCCAGCACAGTATACATAGAAGTGCACCCAGTGGCTGACAGGTGGGCCAGGGGGGTCCCAGTTGACCAGTCAACGCTTGACTAGTCAACAGGGGGTGCGGTCCCCCTGTCATTGGCTATTTAAACTAGCTAACAAGTTAATTAGACTAATTAGGTTTAAGTTAATTAATTAACCTATTAATTAATGAATTAATTAAACTATTATTTTTATTCATTTTTTAAAATAAAAGGGGCGTGGGCACCATATGGGAGCAGCACAAGGGCCTAGCGGGACGGTTGTTATCGGGTGCAGGCGTGTGAGCGGGGGCCCCCGAAGCGGACGCGGCCGCTGGCCGCGGGTGACGGCGTACGCCGCAGGGGGCTAGCGGGCGAGGCTAGGGAGGACGGCCAGGGGGAGCGGTCGGTGGCCAAGGCCGGCCGGGAAGGCACGACGGGGTGCAGGAGACAGGGCGGTGCCGCTGGCGGACGCGGTCGGCCAGGCGGTGCGGCTAGGTAGTAGGGCGGCAGCGGGGCGCGCGACGGGCGGTCAGGGCACGAGAGACAGGGGAGAGAGGTGCGGTCAGTGCACAGTGAGGGCGCCGAGAAGGGCCACGGTGCGCGAGCGCGCGCGTCGGGCGTGGCCAGCGTTACACGGGCGCGGCCGGCGCGTGGCCAAGGCAGGGGGCTCGGGGTCAAAGGGGGAGAGGCCGGGCCTCACCGATGTTGGAGGGGAGGGGGGCGTCGAGGCTCGACAGAGCCGACGAGGGAGAGTTGAGGAGGCGAAGCAACGGCGACGGGGCGGCGCCGGGGATGGATGTCGGCGTTGGAGGCATGGGAGGCGCGGATCAGGCCCCTCCCCGATCAAAAACCAAGCGAGTGGGGGTCCGGGGAGGAGGGCGAGGCATCCGGCATGGGGGCGGGCGATGCGGTCGTCGCAATCGGGCAGTTGTCAGGGGTGCAATGGGGGGAACGGCCCGATCCAGATCGGATCCGGAGAGGGAGAGAGAGAGTCATGGGGGTGGGGGGTTCTGGGAGCAGGTGCACTTAGGGTTCGAGAGGTCGTGGGGTATGTAGGCCGAGGTGTCGGCCGGCCTAGGGTTGGCCTGGTGGGATGGCCAACTGGGCCACGAGGCCCACTGGGGGTGGGGTTTTTTTTCATTTCTTTTATTTTGGAATAATAGGATAGCTACTATTTTGGATGAAAACAAGGCATCAAATGAGACCTTTGTTGAATGTGAAACTTAGCAAATAATTCGGGCACAACATTGTGGTGTTGCCTAAAAAGTTTCAGGGCCAATGGGATTGTTCAAGCATTTTTAGAAATTGGGAAGGTCAATTAATATGTTGATGGACCACTAAATACAATTTCATGGGCACTTGGAAATCCAAAAGAGGTTGGTTCCAACATGACAAATATCCAGGGATTATTTGCCACATTTTGAACATTTTAGCTTTCAGGTTTTGCAAATTTGAATTTTTGACTTCAATTTTTGAGTTTGAATGAGAACAGAGATTTGGATCAAGTGAGGATTAGCAACAGTAGGAGTGATGACCTAGCACCATTAGCAGAGGTTACTGTAGCTTAATTACCCAGGCGTCACAATTCTCCTCCACTACAAGAAATCTCTTCCCGAGATTTAGGAGGGGAGTAAGGGGGATAGGCTCGGGTAGAACGGAGGTCAACGCAAGATAGGCACCTGGGGGCTACCCTAGTGAACGTGGCGTAGAGGCATCTCTCGAGTTGAAACTCAAGGAAGTTCCCGAGAGCAGGGTAAGAAGGTGCAATAAGAAGTTTCAAGCAGGTAGGCAGTTGTTCGTTACCTGAAACAAAGGGTGGGAAGGGGTTCAAGGCAATGGGAATAAGTTTTGCATCTGATACCAGAATAAGATTACTAGGAAGGTGGCTCGTGATTTACTTATGAAGCCAAGTGCGAGGAACAATTTTGGGAAAACTGGGATGTACAACAAAGTCAGGTTTCGGTCCTGGGACCTGTGGGTTATGGGCCCACCATGTGGGTTAAAAGCAGGAAGGCACTAACATTTTGCACGATCATCATAGCAAGGTGGGTCAGAGGATAGCATGTCAGTTATGTTGACAACAATGTTGATACCAAGGGCGAAGGACGAAGGGAACCATTTTCCTCCTTGTTAAGACGAGGCGGACCAATAGGCAAAGTTCTCGTCCATCGGTGGCTACTAGAATGTCATCAACAATAGTAACAAGGTCTTACTGACAGAGTTTGTACACCGAGGTGTTTACATAAGCAGGGAATAGGTTAAACAAAACAATGGAAAGGAAAGTGTAGACTCGAATCAGTTATCGGTGTCCTCGAGTGTTTAACAACTCAGAACCCGTGGAAAATTGGAATTAGAAAGAAATTATAGTTGATGTATAACTCATAAGAAGGTATGTAGTTACGTGATATTCTCAAGATACCAGAGGGTAATACTCGAGGGTAGAAAAGGATAGAGGTTTGACAGGTGAAAAGATCTGCAGAAGACAAGTATTTTAACTTGTCCGAGAAATGGAATCAAAAGAGAACAATATGGTCGAAACCACAGTTGCAAAGGACCAATACATAGGTACCGGAAGATATTATATCAAGGAAATAGTTACTATTTACAAGAAGCTTCCATGATAAGTTACACATCGGGTCCATGGGCATGAACACAAAGGTTCAATGTCGACTCCCAATTCTCTAATGCACAACTTCCACTCACTCCTCGCATTTGAAGAAGTTGCAGCGTTGAAATTTTACCTAGCCAAAAGTCAGTAGCATATAACCCGCATAACTTTCGAGTTCACGCGGATTTAGGAAGACATAGATTCAACCCATAGGGGCATCTTAGGAACATATACCACAAACGTCACGAGGAAATAACTCAAGCCCGGAAGCAGAGTAGGGTTGATGAGAGTGGGGGATACAATTTACCAAAGGCATTGTGTATCCGAGGAAAGGCTCACAAGGTTAATGAATATGAAGGACACTGTCGGATAAAACCCAACAAAGGACCTGGAGGTCCACAATGGATCTTATGTGAGTATCGGTACTCAACCAGAAGAAGAGAGAATGCAAGGAGGTCAGGTTATAGAAACAACTAACAAATTCAAAGCTCAAATGCAAATAAATTATGGTTTCCAAATTGGGGAATCAGAAGTAGAGGCTATGATCAAGGACAAGTTCAATAGACATAGATTGACAATCAAACAAGGTTTGATTTGTCGAACACCAGCTCATGTCCAGTGAGGTCTTAGCCAAGGGAAGAATTCTAATTAGGACCGATGATCGCGAGCATTCACAAACTTATCAAATCAAATGCTCCAAATTACAATGACAAAGCATGCTAATGAGTATTTCTAGACATATGGAAGTAACCATAATGCAAGCAGATAAGGAGGAACAAGAGTAATAGGCTACTGAGCATTTTTGGAAGATCAATTGGTTTTTCAGGACATCTTGTAATAAGAAGAGCTACTGGGGATGAAGGTATGAACGACAATGTGGGTAGTTACCCATAAGGATTTATTGGTGGTAGGGATCGCATCAGCAAAGGCACAAGGGTCTCAGGAAAACATCAGAGACTATCTTCAGAATCTGCTGGTGCACCAAGTAATCATCTGGAGTGAGAGGCTCTCTGGGAGAAAGTATTTACGAGAACCTAGCATTGTCAACAAAATCATTTAACCCGAATAGAAGAGAGATCAGATTCCCAGAGTAAGGACGAGGAATAAAAGATCCTTATACCACCCAATGAGGACGTGGGCCCGTAAGCCACACAGCCATGTTTGTAAAACAGTTTTTCAAAGATTAGACTCAACTTCGGCCAAGGAGATGGAAAGGGGGATCCTACAGGAAGTCGACTCTGATACCAACTTGTGACAGCCCCCGATTCAATCGTACACTAATCATACATGCAAATGTTTACGATCAAGATCAGGGACTCACGGGAAGATATCACAACACAACTCTAGACACAAATCAAAATAATACAAGCTTTATATTACAAGCAAGGGGCCTCGAGGGCTCGAATACAAGCTTGATACACAAGAGTCAGCGGAAGCAACAATATCTGAGTACAGATATACATTAAACAAGTGTGCCTTAAGAAGGCTAGCACAAAAGCAACAATGATCGAAGGGGCAAGGCCTCCTGCCTGGGACCTCCTAACTACTCCTGGTGTTCGGCGGTCTCCACATAGCAGTATCCGTCGGTGGTGTCATCTGGCTCCAGGGATCCACCATCTAGTTGCATCAACCGGAAAGAAGAAAGAAGGGGGAAAGGGGGGTAGCAAAGCAACCGTGAGTACTCATCCAAAGTACTCGCAAGCATCAGATCTATACTAAGTATGCATTGGTATCAAATGGAAGGTTTGTAACTGTGGACTGAACTGCAGAATGCCAGAATAGAGGGGGAAAGGCCTAGCCTATCAAAGACTAGCATCTTCAAGCAGCTCCAAGCATCTTGCCGCATGTAGAAGAGTAAAGAGTAGCATTTTAACATTTAACAAGCATGTTGTAGCATCAACGCCTAGAGATCCTTCCTGGACTCCCTGCAAGCAAGCAATCCTTGGGCCACATATCCATCACATATCTCAAGTATCCATCTCTAGTTATATAAGATCCGGATACAAGTCCGAATGTCCATTACCGTGGACATGGTATTCGAATATATATCTTCCCGGCAGGGGTGCACCACGTTACCCAACACGCTCGATCACTCTGGCCAGACACACCTTTCTGGGGTCAATTCCCGGCCTCGGAAAATCAACACATCGCAGCCCTACCTAGGCTCAGCAGAGAGGTCCCTGCCAGTCTACATCCTAAGCACTCCAGGGTCTTGGGCCCATCGCCTACAGCACTCCGGGTCGTTGTGTCCAGGGTGGATACCAGCACCGCCTCGGATGGCCAGCACGATCCGACCGTGCCACAATGTTGAATTGGACGTCTGACAAAGCTTCGGTTGATACCGTGACGTCGAGGCCCATATCTTTTCTCGCATGGTGGTTAGTGCGTAAAGTCCAAAGGCCAACTCAGAACAAATACCCAAACATGTTAATGCATTGGGTGCTCGCAGAGACGAGCAGAGACTCGCGATAATGTGACCCCGTCGCCCCGTCTCATGGACTTATAGCAAGGGCCCAGACTTCCCGGTCGTGCCACGTAGAAAACTCACGGTTGCTCAACAGGCCCGCCCGACTTTCACATCAACTCGCGAGTACCCCTCAGGGCCGACCCGACTTCAAGAATGGTCTCAAGTAAAGTCAAGGTAACCGTGTGTCCAAACATCACGGGGAAAACCCGAGGAATCACCCATGGAGGATTCCACTCGATGTAATCATCAAGGTGAACGTAAGAGGATCCACCCTCGAGGTTCACACTTGAGGTATTGCACGACATCTGTATCGGGAATGGTGAAAGAGGAACCACCCTCGTTGACCACGACCGAATAGCTACACTACAGAATTATCATCAGGAGTGCGTTATGAGGGATCACCCTCGGCACTCGATAGTAGCTCTGCAGAGTCGAGCAACTAAAGGGGCGTGATGTGATGTGAGGTGTCGGGGTCTGGTCATCGATCACCTTGATCGAGTCGTTGAAGATGAAGCAGGGGCAACAAGGACAAAGTGGGGGTCACTGATGGATCACTAACCAACCTATACTAAGCAGTTTAGGATAAGCAGGTAAGTAACAATAAGCAGGTTACAAAAGCAGGCTATGCATCAGAATAGGAGCAATAAAATACAGTAGCAAAATCTAATGCAAGCATGAGAGAATGGAATGGGCGATATCGGGATGATCAAAGGGGGGGCTTGCCTGGAAGCTCCGCTGAAAGGGAAGAAGGGGTCGTCAGTGATGTAGCCGATCACAGGGACATCAATATCGGTCTCGGGGTCTACCAAAGAGAAGAGGGGAGAGAAACAGTAAATATACGCAAACATATGCATAACAAGACAACAATTGGTGTTAGAGGTGTTCTAATGCAGTGCTAGATGATACTGGCGAAGGGGGAAAACATCCGGGAAGTTTTCCCGGTTCCGGACGTCCGTAAGACAGATGAACCGAAGGGAAAAGTTTAACGTTTGCTATGCTAGGAACGTGTGGCGGATGAATGGACTGCGTATTCGGATTCTTCTCGTCGTTCTGAGCAACTTTCATGTACAAAACATTTTCATCTGACTTACGGATTATTTTATATGCATTTTCAAAGTTTTATTAATATTCTGAAATTAATTTTAATCCGAAAATAAATGCTAAAATGCTAGGTGCACCCAGCACAGTGTACACAGAATTGCATACAGTGGCTGACAGGTGGGCCAGGGGTCCCAGTTGACGAGTCAATGCTTGAATGGTCAAAGAGGGGTGGGGTCCCCTTGTCATTGGCTGTTTTAACTAACTAACACGTTAATTAGACTAATTAGGTTTAAGTTAATTAATTAACAAATTAATTAATTAATTTAAATATTATTTTTATTCATTTTTTAAAATAAAAGGGGCGTGGGCCCCATATGGCAGCGACACAAGGGCCTACTGTGTAGTTGTTATCGGGTGCGGGCGCGTGTGTGGGGTCGTCCGAAGCGGACGCGGCCGCTGGCCGCGGGTGGCGGCGTGCACCGCAGGGGGAGAGCGGGCGAGGCCAGGGAGGACAGTCAGGGGGGCGGTTGGTGGCAACGGCTGGCCGGGATGGCACGACGGGGCGGAGGAGACGGGGCGGCGCCGCTGGCGGACGCGATCGGCCAGGCGGGGCGGCTACGTAGTAGGGCGGCAGCGGGGCATGCGACGAGCAGTCAGCGCGCGAACGACAGGGTAGTGAGGGTGCCGAGAAAGGCCGCGGTGCGCGGGCGCGTGCGTCGGGCATGGCCGGCGCAACACGGGCGCGGCCGGCGCGTGGCCACGGCCAGGGGGTCGGGGTCAGAGGGGAGAGGCCGGACCTCACCGGCATTGGAGGGGAGGGGGCGTCGAGGCTCGACGAAGCCGACGAGGGAGAGTTGAGGAGGAGAAGCGACGGTGATGGGGTGGCGTCGAGGATGGACGGCGGTGTTGAGGACACGGGAGGCGCGGGATCGGAACCCTCCCCGATCCAAAACCAGGCGAGTGGGGGTCCGGGGAGGAGGGCGTTGCGGTCGTCGGGATAGGGCGGGGGCGTCGGGGGCGCAATGGGGGGAACGGCCCAATCCAGATCAGATCAAGAGAGGGAGAGAGAGTCGTGGGGGGGTTCTGGGAGCAGGTGCGGTTAGGGTTCGAGAGGTCGTGGGGGTATGTAGTCCGAGGTGTGGGCCGGCCTGGGGTTGGCCTGGTGGGATGGCCAACGGGGCCACGAGGCCCACTGGGGGAGGGGAGATTTCTATTTTTCTTTTTTCATTTCTTTTATTTTGGAATAGTAGGATAGCTACTGTTTTGGATGAAAACAAGGCATCAAGTGAGACCTTTGTTGAATGTGAAAAACTTAGCAAATAATTCAGGCACAACACTATGGTGTTGCCTAAAAAGTTTCAGGGCCAATGGAATTGTTCAAGCATTTTTAGAAATTGGGAAGGTCAATTAATATGTTGCTGGACCACTAAATACAATTCCATGGGCACTTGGAAATCCAAAAGAGGTTGGTTCCAACATGACAAATATCCAGGGATTATTTGCCACACTTTGAACATTTTAGCTTTCATGTTTCACAAATTTGAATTTTTTACTTAAATTTGTTGGTTCGAATGAGAACAGAGATTTGGATCAAGTGAGGATTATCAACAGTAGGAGTGATAACTTGGCACCATTAGCAGAGGTTACTGTAGCTTAATTACCCGGGCGTCACAATCGTGGTGCTCTTTGAAGCACAAGTGTGGAAAAAGGATAGTAACATTGTCCCTTCTCTCTTTTTCTCTCATTTTCTTTATTTTTTTTCTCTTTTTTTCTTTTTATTTGGTCTTCTTTATCCTCTTTTTTTTATTTGGGCTTCTTTGGCCTCTTTTATTTTCTTTGAAGTCCGGAGACTCATCCCAGCTTGTGAGGGAATCATAGCTTCCATCATCCTTTCCTCACATGGGACAAGGCTCTAATAATGATGATCATCACAGTTTTATTTACTTACAACTCAAGAAGTATAACTCAATGCGAGAACAAGAATATGACTCTATATGAATGCCTCATGCATATGAGAACAATATGACAATGATGGTGTATGTTATAATAAACGGAACGACGGAAGTTGCGTGGCAATATATCTCGGAATGGCGATGGAGATGCCATAATAGGTATGTATGGTGGTTGTTTTGAGGAAGGTATATGGTGGGTTAAATGCATCAGTGAAAGTTGTGCGGTACTAGAGAGGCTAGCAATGGTGGAAGGGTGAGAGTGCGTCTAATCCATGGAAACATTAGTCATGAAGAACTCACATACTTATTGCAAAAGTCTATTATCCATTGAAACAAAGTACTAATATGCATGCTCCTAGGGGAAGGGTTGGTAGGAGTTAACCATCACGCGATCACGACCTCCACACAAAGGATGACAACCAAAAAATAAATTAGGCTCTGACTTCATCACATAATGGTTCACCTTACGTGCATGCTATGGGAATCACAAAATTTAACACAAGTATTTCTACCAATCCACAATTACTCACTAGCATTACTCTAATATCACCATCTTTATATCTCAAAACAAATGCAAGGAATCAAACTTCTCATATATTCAATGCACTTTATATGAAAGTTTTTATTATATCTATTTTGGATGCCCATCATATTAGGACTAAATTCATAACCTAAGCAGATTACCACACTGTTTAAGACTCTCAAAATAATATAAGTGAAGCATGAGAGTTCATAAATTTCTATAAAATAAAACCACCGCCATGCTCTAAAAGGATATAACTGAAGCACTAGAGCAAACTACCTAGCTCAAAAGATATAAGTGAAGCACGTAGGGTATTCTAATAAATTCAAGATTAATGTGTGTCCCCCTCAAAAGGTGTGTGCAGCAAGGATGATTGTGGCAAACTAAAAAGTAAAGACTCATATCATACAAGACGCTCCAAGCAAAACACATATCATGTGGTGAATAAAAATATAGCCTCAAGTAAATTTACCGATGGACTGAAGACTGTCAGGGAAACTGATCCACGAACACCTATGGGACCGGCGGACCGAGCCCCTTTCGGTTCGGCGGCAGGCGGAGATCACACGAAGAGCGGATCGAGGCGAAGCACACGAGCAGTTTACCCAGCTTCGGAGCTCTCCGGAGAGATAACACTCCTACTGCGGCATGTCTGAGTGTATTGAGTTCTTGCTCGGGAGCGCGGAGTGCTACACTACACACTAGCTGCTAGCGAGACCGAGCGTGAGTGTTTTTCTGCCTTCGAAAACCCCCTCTCTATGTTGCGCATGGGCCTCCTTTTATATGCTAAAGGGGTCTCCGACAGGTGGCAACGTAGACAAGGGTAAAAATGGAAAAGGAATTGCGGTTGGTACAACTACCTGTACAGTGTATCATACCTAACCCTGACGGCAGGGGACAAAGGCATTAAATGCCCGTCTACGTCGCCCAAATAGTGCAAAAAGGGGCCGTCAGGGACGCCACCGCTTGCCACGATGGCAATCTTGTCAGCGTCGCTTGCCACCGCGCACCGCTGGCCGCACAGCCTCTTGCCACACGCGCCTGGAAAGGTCCCAGGGCGACACGTTGGTGGATGTGCTGGAGCGCGGGTACAGAGTGGTAGTTTGCCGCGGCAAGCGCCTTGCCGCGGTCGTTGTCTTGTCGCGTCCGGAAGCTTGTCGCTCATCGGGCCTCGCCGGGACGCGTGGCGTGTCGCGGCAAGTTCCTTGAGATGCCTTGGTTGGCCTTCCCGGCAAGCTCCTCTTGCCGGGGCCTTGTCTCCTTGGCTTGAATACTTTGTTCTTGAATGGCTCCAAAGGAACCACGGAGGACCTTGGCGGTCACCCGGCAAGCCTTGCCGCGGGGTGCTGCAACTGCCCATGCACAAGTTCGGGATACTAGGGTACCCCTACTCTAGTACACCGACAGGAGCCCCCGGGCCTGGGCCACACACGGTGCCGAGCGCTGTTGGGCCAGGCCCAAAACAGGGCACGGGCACGCGCGGCCTGGGTTACACCGTATCTCACTCTGTATCCACTGCGCCCTCCTCGAACGGCACGCGTCGAATGCGGCGTCGTGGGAGAGATCGTGGGTGGTTTCTTTATTTGGAAAGACGGAACGTCTGCCCCCTCCCTCTTTATAAGCAGGGGAAACAGGGGCAGTTCGCCCATCTTGCCAGTTGCTATTCCAATCTCAAAAACCTCCGCCGCTCCCCCCTTCTTCCCAAAGCTGAAAGAGAGCAGCGCTCCGCCCCCCATCACCACCGGCACCACCAACGCCGTCGATCTCTCTCACCACCTCCGCCATGGCTCCGAAAGCCGGGAAGGTTGTGAAGTCGGCCGAGGCGCAGCGGCTCGTGGCGCTGCGAAAGGAGCGGGCAACCTTCCCCCCTCAGCTCGCCGCCAAGGAGCTGAGGGAGTATTACTACCTCTTCTGGTCGACGGAGACGCGAGCGCATCCGCGCACGAAGGTACTCTCAGCTGCCACTTCGGAACTGGCTCCGAATGGATATCCCTTCTTCGCGTTGTTCTTCTACTGCGGGCTCTGCCCGCCTTTCTCTGAGTTTTTCTGTGACATTATGAACACCTACGGGTTCCGCCTCCTTGACTTCACCCCCAACACCGTTCTGACCATGGCAGTTTTCGCACATCTCTGTGAAAACTTTGTCGGAGTCTATCCAAATGTAGCTCTTTTTCGCCACTTCTTTATGCCCCGAGTTGAGAGAGGGGAGCCTTTATCCGGCGGAATCGCCTGGATCTCAAGAACTGGCAAGAAGGAAGCTTATCTGGAGGGAGAGCTCCGTAGCAAGTGGGATGAATGGAGAGCAGACTGGTGCTGGATTGTCGAGGAGAACCCGCAGCCATTTACCGCCCAGCGCCAAGCCCCAGTAGCGCGCGGCAACGATTGGAGAAGCGTGGCCCCGGAAGACGATAGGCTGAAGATTGCCATCACCCAGATCCTACGCCTCAGGCTTGCCGGGCTCACCGTAGGCGCCGTTGGCGCAGATTTTCTTCGCTGCCGCATCGCCCCCCTGCAGGAGAGGAGGAGACCCGCCTGGGAGTACCAGAATGCGGCGGATATCATGAGGCTGTGCCCGGGCCTCAACTTCAACTTCACTGTCCTGGAACTGGACGTGATGCTCCTGGAACTGTTCAAGCACGATCCTCAACATCCCGAGGTGTTCAGGTTGCCGAGGGGTGTCGTTCCGCTGTGCAACAACTCCTCGCTCGACCGCATCCATGCAATGATGCCGTTGTGCGATTCACATGGAATTGTCCCAACTTGGCAAGAGCCTGCAGACGACGTCGTGCAGGAGTTCTTTGACGGCTTGGTAGAAGTGCCGGTCCGCTCCGATGAACAGAAGAGCTTTACTCGTGACACCACCGATGCGGAGATGCAGCGCATCGCCACTAGGCTGGAAGAGGCGGCGCCAGCCGCTGCCGCGGGCGAGTTTGGATTCACCATGGAGGAGGCAGAGGCAGCAGAGGCGGCAAGCCTTGCCGAGCGAGAGGAGCTTGCCAGCGAGGGAGAGCTTGTCGGGCCTGAAGCTGAGTCGAGCGAGCCCGTCGAGGGCGCGAGCGACTCGTTGAAGATCGACTCCTCCTCTTTCTCACCTTCAGACAGCTCGCCGCAAGCGGAGCCCCCAGCTCCACCAAGAAGGCGTCTCCGCAAGGCCGGGGACGTAGCGGGGCGGCAGACGGGTCAACAGCCGCCGCACCGCACGACGCGCTCCATCATGGCAAGCACTGTTGCCGCGGGAGCACCTCACGCCGCTGCGGCAACTGGAGCGGGGCCCTCCCGGACCACCGCCTCTGCTCCCGCCAAGCGGCTAAGGGAACCTACTCCTCCGCCTTGTCGCGCCGAAGGTGGGCCGGACTTCGACCTCTCCGCGCTCAGCTCCGACGAGGAAGAGGAAGAGTAAGATTCTTTGCTGTACTTGTAGTTCTTCAATTCTTGCTGTTTTGTCCTGTATCTGATTTGCTTTACTCCGAACCCATTCCTTTTCAGGACTCTGGCCCAAAGAGCAGCAAAGAGAGCCAAGGTCCCGGTGATTGTCATCGAGGACGAACCCACCGCGACAGCAGGGAGTGTGTTCATAACCACCTTGCCGGACCCGGCAACTATTCCCCAAAGTAGCCCCCAGCGCAGCCCCCAGCGTAAGTATATGGTTTACTTCCTGCTATTAGGCGCGCATGGGTGCTCTTTCTTTGCTGACATCTGACTATTTGTTTGCGTAGGCGCAGAGCAGTCTCACCAGGAGTGCCCGGAAGCCGCTCCCGACATGCCATCTGCTTCGACTACACCGCCAAGGGAGGATTCCCCGGCAAGGGAGCGTTCTTCGGCAAGGGAGAATTTTCCGGTAAGGGAGAAGTCTCCGGCAAGGGACAGTTCTCCGGCAAGGGACAGCACCAGCGACCCCCCGGTGGCGGAGACCACGACTGTAGATCCTAGTACAGGTAATCCTCTTGCTTGAAAACTTCCCTTGGGTTCTTCTTCTTCTGATTTTGTTTTTGAATATTTGCTTGACTTTTCTTCCTTTTCCGGTCGTCAGGTCCATCTGCCACGGAGCCGATGGAAACTGAGGTCGCCGGCAAGGAGAACGCGCGCGGCAATACCAACGACGCTGCTGTCACCGAAGAAGAAGCCGGCGCTGATGATCCCGCCGGCGGAGAGGCCGCCAAAGCTGCCGCCGCAGAAGCTGGCGAGGGGTCCGACGATCGCACTGACGGCCCCGAGGCCACAGGAGCGTCAAGCGCTACACCGACCGCTGATCCCTCCGCCGCTGCTGCAGCGTCAGGCTCTGAAGAGCCCCAGCCTGGCGCCTATTTGAAGGTCGGCGATGGCATCTTCATCAAGCTCCCCTGGGCGTCGAGCTCCAGGGCGCCGATCGTAGGAGAAATCTTTGATGAAGAGTTGCTCGCCTCCGCTGGGCTGACGCTGGTCGACGCGCCGAGCAGTAGCAGCGGCGAGCCTGAGGAGGAGCAGCTGCTGCGGAAGCTGTTGTCGCTCTACCGCGCCCGACAGGCCAAGCTGGTATCCCGAGAAGCGCTTGTCACGAAGGCGAGAGTGGACATCGAGAAGTGCGCGGAGGAGCTCCGGGGCCTCAACCAGGAAGCTCTCTGGTCCCTGGCAGAGGAGCGGGAGCAACTTGCCGAGGAGCATAAAGCCTTCCTCCTCGAGAAGGCTGAAGTTGAAGAGCAACAGCGGCTTGCTGCCGAGAAGCTGTCTGCGCAGGAAGGCGAGTTGGCGCAGCGGAAGGTTAACCTTGACAGCCACGAGGAGGAGCTTGCCGCGCGCGAGCAAACATTCGGCGGGGCTCTCAAGGAAGCAGAGGATGCTGCCGCAGCTACTGAGGCCACCAAGAAGGAGCTGGAGATGAAGGTGGCGCAGCTGGAGGCCGATCTCAAGGTGAGCGGCGAGGAGCTTGCTGCGCTCAAGCGTGAGTGCGAGAAGGACGCCTACACCCTTGGCGAGCTGCAGGGTCGTCTCGCCGAGAGGAGCAAGGAGCTTAGCACCGCCAAGGACTCCAACGCAGATCTTGAGTTGAAGCTGACTACTTTGACCAAGACGCTGGACGGCGCCAGGGAGCAGGAGGTGGCCTTGAAGGAGAAGATCAAGGCCGACGAGGCACTGCTGGCGAGTGCTGCTGCCGCCCAGAACACTTTTAGGGAGAATGTGGAGCACTGGACCGAGGGTCTCGTGGATGTTGCCACAGCCATCGACAGGGAGCTGGTGCAGCTGGGGATGGAGGATCTCGGGTATTCCTCCAATGAGCACCTTCAACCCAGCGCCAAGCTCAGCTTGTTCTTCAAAGGCGTGGCGACGGCCCTCCAGCGACTCCGGGAGAAGATCCCAAAGCAGCTGGCCGACGAGTCGCGCAAGATCTGTGCAGGAGCTCTTCAAAAGGTGCTGGTGAAGGTGGCCTTCCGCAACCCAGGCCTCAACCTCACCAACGTCCTCAGGACCTTGCCGCCGGATGCTGATCTGGAAGCACTCAAGACCCTTGTCGCACCCATTGTGGACAAGGTGAGCGGGATCAAGAGGGTTGAGGGCGATCGCGTAGATTAGGCCGCCCGTTTTCTCTTTTTCTTGTCGCTGCTGGTCATGTTATGAGAACAATCTGTTAGAGCTGCAACAAGCTATCTTGTAATATGACTCTATTTCGGGTAGCGATTGCTATGTTATTTCCTTTACTTGATTCCTTCCTTTGTATGTTTTTGCCCTACGCTTTTAGGGAACTTGTCGGCGCAGGCACCTTAGCCGCGAGCGCTGAGTGCGGGACGTCAGCAGCCTGCTGGCGGTGCCGCTACCGACAAGAAACCTTGTCGCAACTAGTCGCAGCTCACTTAAGTTGTTGAGCGGACTCGAAACAAAGTAAGGGCGCAACTAGCTACGAGTTGGTTCCTCCACGCACAGGTTTTCCATACAAAGCACGGTCGTTCGAGGAAGATAACTTAAAAATTTTAAAATTGATTGCTCAAACTTTAGCAACTTAGCTTTTCTGTCGTTTGCTTCCGGTAAGGCGAAACTTCCTCGAACGACGCTTGGTCCACACCATTATCTTCTCCTTTCCCCCCGGCAAACTTGTGGGCGAGGGAACCTTCCTTTCTTTGAGAAAGAGAAAGAAGAGAAAATAAAGATATGGAGCCTTACGGCTCGTTATTGCTTACCGGGGGTAGGCGCTGCACAAAGTGTCAGATAACGCATGCAAAAAAAGCATGAAATTGACAAGATGTGCGGAGCACATGAGCTTTACTTATGCACGGGGTCTACGCCCGGCTTCGTACAAAGGATTACATGCAACATCGGCAAGACTTGTACAAAAGGTGGTTGCCGGAACAGGTTCCGGCAACCGCGCCTTACGGGTAAAACTTACGAAGATGCTCAATGTTCCAGGAGTTGCTCACCAGAATGCCATCTTCGGTCTCAAGGCGGACAGCGCCAGGCCTAGTGACTCGTTTCACCCGGTAAGGGCCTTCCCACTTTGGCGTCAACTTGTTGGAATTCTTGGCAGACTGAACGCGCCGAAGAACAAGGTCGCCTTCCTCGAGACTTCTGGCATTAACTTTGCGGCTATGGTAGCGGCGCAAAGCTTGCTGGTATCGAGCAGCTCGTACAGCGGCCTGAA
The DNA here is from genome assembly GCF_018294505.1 of Triticum aestivum. NCBI lineage: Eukaryota > Viridiplantae > Streptophyta > Magnoliopsida > Poales > Poaceae > Triticum > Triticum aestivum. Next base: position 292,291,317 of record NC_057798.1, on the reverse strand, counting down.
GACGGTCCTCCTCAAGGAGCAGCGCGTCATCTTGTCGCAACTGCTCTTGCTCAAGCTCATCATAAGCGAGCACTCGAGGTGACCCGTATACGAGTTCCGTGGGGAGAACTGCCTCTGCTCCATAGACTAGAGCGAAAGGTGTCTGGCCAGTGGCTCGATTTGGCGTCGTCCTGATCGACCAAAGAACCACCGGCAGCTCCTCAATCCAGTTCTTTCCGCACTTGCGCAGCCTGTCGAAAGTCCTGGTCTTGAGCCCGCGCAGCACTTCAGCATTCGCCCTCTCCGCTTGACCGTTACTTCTCGGATGAGCAACAGAAGCGAAGTAGACCTTGGCGCCAAGATCTTGGACGTACTGTATGAAGGTGCGGCTCGTGAATTGCGTGCCGTTGTCGGTGATGGTCCTGTTAGGGATCCCGAAGCGGCAAACAATCGACCTGAAGAACTTGACTGCTGACTGTGCTGTCACCTTCCTCACTGCTTCCACTTCTGGCCACTTTGTGAACTTGTCGATTGCAACGTACAAGTACTCAAAGCCCCCGATAGCTCGGGGAAAGGGGCCGAGGATGTCGAGCCCCCAGACCGAAAATGGCCAGGATAAAGGGATCGTCTGGAGAGCTTGAGCTGGCTGGTGTATCTGCTTGGAATGGAACTGGCCCGCTTCACACTTGGTTACTTGTGCAGTTGCATCCTGGAGGGTTGTCGGCCAAAAGAAACCTTGCCGGAACGCTTTGCCGGCAAGTGATCTTGCGCCAATGTGGTGACCACATATGCCTCCATGTATCTCTGCCAACAGCTTTTGTCCGTCTTCCCGGTGAATACACTTCAATTTCACGCTGTTGAGTCTTCTTATGTACAGTGTGTTGTCGACAAACTGGTACATACTTGACTGTCGGGCTACTCTTTCCGCTTCTTCTTGCTCTTCGGGAAGTTCTCCTGTGTGAAGGAAACGGACAATCTGCTCTGCCCATGCTGGAGCTTGCGGCTCGACAACAAGGACTAAAGGCACATCTGCTGCTGCGGGAACATCCGCTTCTACGGCGAGAACCTGCGGCTCAGCCGGAGCTTGAAGTTCCCCGGCAAGCTTGTCGGAGCAAAACTTGTCGGGAGCGTCTGCTTCAATGGAACAAACCCTAGGGCTTGCCGGAGCAGACTGTTCCTCAGCACCCTTGGTGTTGATCTTGAGGACCTTCTTGGCGGCGGCTTCGGGGAGCTCTACCGGAAAATAGTCACCAGAAATCAACTTCCTCTTCTTGCTCTGTCCAGTTGATGGCGTTACAGACGGTTGAGTCAGTTTGAGCACAAAGATCCCTGGTTCCACAGGTAACTTAAGTGCGGCGCACTTCGACAGGGCATCGGCAATGTCGTTCTGAGCTCTTGGAACATGTTCCATCTGTAGGCCGTCAAAGTGCTCTTCTAGCTTTCTCACATCATCAACGTAAGCTTCCATCAACGGACTCTGATAATTCTTGTTCACTTGGCGGACGACAAGCTGTGAGTCACCCCTGACAATGAGCTTCTTGATCCCAAGGTCTGCTGCGATCCTGAGACCGGCAAGCAAACCTTCATACTCTGCGGTATTGTTTGTTGCTTGCTCCTTGGGAAAGTGCATCTGGACTACGTACTTGAGGTGCTCTCCGGTGGGTGCAACAAGTAGCACACCCGCACCGGCGCCTTGCAGCAAGAAGGCACCATCAAAGTACATCAGCCACTCTTTGCTTGCTTCCTTGACGGGGATGCTCGTTTCTGGAATTTCTTCATCTTGTGTTGGCGTCCATTCTGCTATGAACTCCGCCAATGCTCTACTTTGGATAGTTGAAGTGCTCTCAAACTTGAGGCCAAAGCTTGACAGTTCCAGTGCCCACTCGACAATCCTGTCTGTTGCTTCTGGATTTTGCAGTATCCTCTTCAGCGGAAAACGAGTGACGACTGTGATCTCATGTGCTTGGAAGTAATGGCGCAGCTTTCTCGAGGCCATGAGAAGGCCGAAAAGCAATTTCTGCACACCAGAGTACCTTGACCTAGCCCCCTGCAGAAGGGAACTGACAAAGTAAACTGGGCGCTGCACCATTCTTTTCTGCATCTTCTCACGCGCCTGCGCAGATCCATCTTTGTCGGGACCAGAGCTTGCCAATGAAGTCCCCTGCTTGTCGCTGGATGCATCTGCCGTGGTTGCTGGCTCATCATCCGCCTCCCTCTCCGCTACTAACGTAGCACTAACCACTTGATTGGTTGCCGCTATATATAGCAGCAACTTCTCTTGTGGCTTAGGTGCGACAAGTGTTGGAGTGGAGGACAGGTATCTCTTTAATTCCTGTAGTGCAGCCTCCTCTTCAGGAGTCCATTTCATTGGACCTGCCTTTTTCAATATTTTGAAAAATGGCAGGGCGCGCTCAGCAGACCTAGAGATAAACCTGCTAAGAGCAGCTACGCAACCGGCAAGTCTTCGTACATCCTTGACGCGCTTTGGTGCTTCAATCTGCTCAATGGCCTTGATCTTGTCGGGATTGGCTTCAATTCCCCGCTGAGACACGAAGAACCCGAGAAGCTTGCCGGAGGGGACTCCAAACACACACTTCTCGGGGTTAAGCTTGAGGTTGATCTTGTGCGGATTTGCAAAGGTTTCGTCTAAATCTTGAATCAGAGTCGCCTTGTCCCTGCTCTTGACCACTATGTCATCCATGTAGGCTTCCACATTTCTGTGTATTTGCGGCTCAAAAGCGTCATGGACTACCCTTGCAAATGTTGAACCAGCATTCTTTAAACCGAAAGGCATCCGTACGAAACAGTATGTGCCACATGGGGTGATGAATGCGGTCTTCTCCTCATCCTCTTCTGCCATGAAGATCTGATGGTATCCTGAGTATGCATCAAGAAATGAAAGTAAGTCACATTCGGCCGTGGAGTCAACAATCTGATCGATGCGCGGCAAGGGAAATGGGTCTTTGGGACAAGCTTTATTGACATCGGTAAAGTCGATACAAAGCCTCCATTTCTCGTTTGCCTTGCGCACGACTACAGGGTTGGCCAACCACGTAGGATGGAGCACTCCTCTGACAAGGCCTGCTGCTTCCAATTTCTTGATTTCTTCTGCGATGAATTCTTGGCGCTCCACTGCCTGCTTCCTGACTTTCTGCTTGATGGGCCGCGCATGAGGACAGACGACAAGATGGTGCTCGATTACTTTCCTGGGAACACCGGGGATGTCAGACGGTTGCCACGCAAATACGTCGACGTTCGCCCGCAGGAAAGCAACGAGCGCGCTTTCCTATTTAGGGTCGAGAGTGGCACTGATGGTAAAGGTACCACCAGTGCCATCCTCCTTGGCGGACACCTTCTTGGTCTCTGGTGGAGCTGCCATTATCTTCTTACACTTGCCGGTGGAGCTCGATGGTGCGTCCTCGACGGTAGCGCAGCACTCTGAAGAGGTGCGCTTGCCGGAGTGGGCATCAGAACTCTTGCCGGACTTGGTCTTCTTCTTCCCCGGGAGCTTCAACGGCAAGTGACTTGCGATCTATTGCGGCTGCTGCTTCCCGGTAGATCTTGTCGGCGCAGATAAGAGCATCATTCTTGTTGCCAGGGACAGAGATGACACTTATCGGGCCTGGCATCTTCAGCATGTTGTATGCATAGTGAGAGGCTGCCATGAATTTGGCGAGTGCTGGACGGCCGAGTATCCCATTGTAAGGCAATGGAAAGTCAGCAACGTCAAAAGTGACCCTCTCAGTCCTGAAGTTCAACTCGCTGCCAAATGTCACCGACAACGTGATCTTTCCCTTTGGCTTGCTCCTTCCCGGATTGATTCCTTGGAATGTGCCGGTCTCTTCGAGCTCGCCATCAGGGATCTGGAGTTTCTGGAGTACCGCGGAGGAGATCAGGTTCAAGCCGGCCCCGCCGTCAACTAGCATCTTAGTGACCTTGAGGTTGCGGATAGTTGGTGAAACCAACATTGGCAAGCACCCGACCGCAGTTATGCGATCAGGGTGGTCCTCAATATCAAAGATGATAGGCGTGCTGGACCATTTCAGAGGCTTGCGTGACTCGACGGGTGGTTCTGCCGCATTGACTTCCCGCACCCACTGCTTGAGCTGGCGGTGTGAAGTATGCAGAGAAGCACCTCCGTCAACGCACAGGACCTCTATGGCTTTCTGGAACTCCTGCTCACCAGTCTCGTCATCATCCATATCTTCATCGTCGTCGTCATCTTCATCCTTGTCGCGGCCGTGGGGAGGTCTGTCTCCTTGCCGCTGCTTGGCCTTGCCGCGGCGTCCTCCTCGGCCGGGGCATTTCTTGCCGGCTCCTCCAGCACCTTCCTGGGCCTTCTCCTTGTCGCGTCGCTCGTTTTCAGCCTTTTGCTGCTCGACAAGCTGCTCGACCTTCTTGCAGCTCTGGAGGTCATGGCCCTTGGTGCGGTGGATCTTGCAGTACTGCTTGTTGGTGCCGTCCTGCTTGTCGGCGACCGCCACAGCCTAGTAGTTGGTGCCTGCGGCAATCTCCTCGCCCGAGCTACCAGCTTTGGCTTTCTTGGCGCCACCTCCGTTGCCGGACTGCTCAACGACTAGCACATCTTTGCCTTTCTTCTTCCTGTTGTTCCGCCGCCGGTTTTTCTTTGCTGGGGCAGCCTCCTCACTATCAGATCCTCCTGCTTCTGTATTCTCTCCGGGGATTTTCCTCCCTTCCTCAGCACGTGCACACTTGTCGGCCAGGGCATATAGCTCACTGACGTCTCTGATCTTGCACATCGCCATCTCCTCCCGCATCCTGCGGTTTCGCACGTTCTGATGGAACGCGCTGATTACCGCGGCAGGGTGGACATCTGGGATGTTGTGCTATACGCGGCTGAATCTCTGAATGTACTTGCGCAGGGGCTCTCCTTCCTTCTAGGCGAGCAGATGAAGGTCGCTCTCTTGGCCATGAGGCTTGTGGCCGCCTGTAAAGGCGCCGACAAACTAATGGCATAGGTCTGCCCAGGAGGATATGGAGTTGTCCGGCAAGTGCATGAGCCAAGATCTGACATTGGGCTTGAGCACCAACGGGAAGTAGTTGGCCAGGATCTTGTCGTCCCGCCCCCCGGCAGCTTGCACCGCGATGGTGTAGATGCTGAGGAACTCCGACGGATGCGACTTGCCGTCGTACTTCTCTGGTACGTCTGGCTTGAAATTCTTCGTGCTGGGCCACTGGACTTGCCGCAGCTCACGAGTGAACGCAGGGCAACCTACCGCGTACGGAAAGTCGCCTGGTTCCCCTGGTGCATGCATGTCGACAGAGGGCCCAGTGCGCTGGTCTGGTTGACGCCGCGCTTCTCTTTGGCGCTCGGTGCGAGTACGAGCGTCTTCTTGCTGTCGTTCATGAAGAACTTGGCGCTGATCGCGACGAGCTCGTGGATTTGATGATGCGGTGGAGTCGCTGTCGAGGTGGATCCGGCGAGTCGGCGATCTTGGCCTTCGGGGTGGAGAGTGCATGGTGGTTGCACCCCCACCGGTTTCGTCGCCATCGGCTCGTGCCTGGCAGTCCTGCCGCGGCAGCGATGTACTCGGCTGCCGCGGAGTGTCGCCGTTGGCGAAGCCGATGAGACTCTGAATGGTGGCCCTCCATTCATCGATCTTGTCTGCCATTGGAGGGTAATCTAGGAGCAGTTGAGCTCGCGCCAAAGCTTCTGCTGGAGTGGTGGGCGGCAGTGGCAAACGGCGCGAGGAGCGGGATATGCTCGGACTTCTAACTATGTTAGAAGGAGCAGTATCCTGTCCAGGCGACCGTGTCTCGCTCGTGCCAGCATGTTGGCGTGCATGCTGGTCTTGAGCACCCCGAGATCCACCAGCTCGATCTTGGTCCAACGAACGTATGGCACTGCGAATACCATGACGCTGTCGGTCCTGCACCTCCTGAGATGGGTGCGGTGCATGTACGGACGCCGAGGTCTGCGCAGCCTTGTCCTTGGACTTGGCAGCACCGTGAGCTCCCTCGTCGATGCCCGTTCTTCCGCCAACGTCTACCCCACCACCCGTTTGCTCCGGTGGTGGTGGGATCGACGTGGACGGAACAGCTGCCGCCGAAGCCTTCTTCTTCGGTGGCATGTCGATGAAGAAGATGAACACCTAGCTCGTGTGAACGTCGGATCAGGTTCACACAACCTCGATTTCCCCTACCTGGCGCGCCAAAGATGTCGGGGAAACTGATCCACGAACACCTATGGGACCGGCGGACCGAGCCCCTTTCGGTTCGGCGGGGGGCGGAGATCGCACGAAGAGCGGATCGAGGCGAAGCACACGAGCAGTTTACCCAGCTTCGGAGCTCTCCGGAGAGATAACACTCCTACTGCTGCATGTCTGAGTGTATTGAGTTCTTGCTCGGGAGCGCAGAGTGCTACAGTACACACTAGCTGCTAGTGATACCGAGCGTGAGTGTTTTTCTGCCTTCGAAAACCCCCTCTCTACGTTGCGCATGGGCCTCCTTTTATATGCTAAAGGGGTCTCCGACAGGTGGCAACGTAGACAAGGGTAAAAATGGAAAAGGAATTGCGGTTGGTACAACTACCTGTACAGTGTACCCTGACGGCAGGGGACAAAGGCATTAAATGCCTGTCTACGTCGCTCAAATAGTGCAAAAAGGGACCGTCGGGGATGCCACCGCTTGCCACGATGGCAATCTTGTCAGCGTCGCTTGCCACCGCGCACCGCTGGCCGCACAGCCTCTTGCCACGCGCGCCTGGAAAGGTCCCAGGGCGACACGTTGGTGGATGTGCTGGAGCGCGGGTACAGAGTGGTAGTTTTCCGCGGCAAGCACCTTGCCGTGGTCGTTGTCTTTTCGCGTCCGGAAGCTTGTCGCTCACCGGGCCTCCCCGGGACGCGTGGCACGCCGCGGCAAGTTCCTTGAGATGCCTTGGTTGGCCTTCCCGGCAAGATCCTCTTGCCGGGGCCTTGTCTCCTTGGCTTGAATACTTTGTTCTTGAATGGCTCCAAAGGAACCACGGAGGACCTTGGTGGTCACCCGGCAAGCCTTGCCGCGGGGTGCTGCAACTGCCCGTGCACAAGTTCGGAATACTAGGGTACCCCTACTCTAGTACACCGACAAAGACGAAAGAGGGGATGCCATCCGGGGCATCCCCAAGCTTAGATGCTTGGTTGTCATTGAATATTACCTTGGGGTGCTTTGGGAATCCCCAAGCTTAGGCTCTTGCCACTCCTTATTCCGTCGTCCATCAAATCTTTACCCAAAACTTGAAAACTTCACAACACAAAACTCAACAAAAAAACTCGTAAGATCTGTTAGTATAAGAAAAGCAAATCACCACTTAGGTATTGTTGTTAACTCATTCTAAATTTAATATGGTGTCATATATACTGTATTCCAACTTCTCTATGGTTCATACCCCCCGATACTAGCCATATATTCATCAAAATAAGCAAAGAACACAAGAAAAACAGAATCTGTCTAAAAACAGAACAGTCTGTAGTAATCAGGAAACTTCGTATACTTCTGTAACTCCAAAAATTCTGAAAAATTAGGACAGCTTAGGAAATTTGTATTTTAATCTAGTTTAAAAATTTCAGAACTAGATCACGTTCCTGTGAATTATCAAAATTCTGCTACTGGACGCAAAAGTTTCTGTTTTTCAGCAAAATCAAATTAACTATCTTCCAAATCATCCCAAAGGTCTTACTTGGCACAAACACTAATTTAAAACATGAAACACCTCTAACCAGAGGCTACAAGATATATTTATTGGAAAACAGGTGCACAAAATAAAAATAAAAATAAAATTGGGTTGCCTCCCAACAAGCGCTATTTTTTAACGCCCCTAGCTAGGCATATTGCAGCGATCTAGGTATTGTAATAGAAGTGAGGGAGATCATCCATGCTCATATCATACTCCTTCCTCTAGGCAGCAAGCTTTCTTTGTGGGAAGCAAAAATAATCAAAGGAGCTAAATTTGATAGGGTATGGATCTATAACATCAATTTTGGGAGGAATAGATTCCTCCTTTGGCCCTTTGTATTTGATATATCTCTTCATTATAACCATTCCTTTGAGTGAATTCTCTTAATTTATCTCTTAGCACAAAGCCATATCCGTTATTTTGTATAGAAAAATTGTTATTGTGTTCAGAAATCTTATCAACCAAATCATTGGGAGGAACCTTCTTTCTCAAGTTTTCATTATAAGCAGCATAATCAGAAGACTGCAATCTCATTATTTCTTCTTGATTAAAAAAGATCTCCTCTGTGGGAGGACAACCACCATTGATATTATAATGAGCAAATATTCCTCCCGCTTCTTTTAAAATAAATCTAAATTCATGAGCAATGAATATGGTGGCAACACGTTTAACGGAAGGATGATGAAAATTAGAGAACTCTAGGAAAATCCTTTGTTTACACGGAAGCATATGAACAAATTGTCTTTCAAGCTTAATCACAAGCAAAGATATTGCATCCACTAGGCTATAGTTTTATTAAGGATTGACCCTCCTAGCATGGGTATCATACTGGCACAAGTAAAGAAATCTTAGATAACCTCTTTTCCAATAATATTGCCACTACCCATGCGGAATTTTTCAGTATGTATGATAGTGTGTTCTTCATGAGGATCAATATTAGCAAAGTCAACAAAGTTTCCCTCAAGATTACTACTATCCTTTTCAATGATGCCCTCCCCAGATTCAGATATGGCGGCAAGAAACCTATCCTGCACATGAGCAACCAAGAAGTAAACAAAAAGAAAAATGAAAGAAGGGCGAATAAAAAGGCAAATATTTTTGTGTTTTTCTGAAAATGTTTTAGAAGAGGGGCAGAGGAAAACGAGAGGCAAATGGAAAATAATGTAATGCAAGAGATGAGAGTTTATGATGGGTACTTGGTAGGCCTGATGTAGAACCTCCTCGGCAACGGCGCCAGAAATTCTTCCTGCTACTTCTTGAGCTTGCGTTCATTTTTTCCTTGAACAGGAAAGGGTGATGCAGCAAAGTAGAGATAAGTATTTCCCATTGTTCGAGAACCAAGGTATCAATCGAGTAGGAGGTACAAGTACGTCTCCAATCTATGCACCTGCACAAACAATCAAACAGTTGCACCAAATGCGATAAAGGGGTTGTCAATCCCTTCACGGTCATTTGCAAGGATGAGATCTGATAGAGATAGATATAAAAGATTACTAAAACGTAAAACAAAATAAAAGTAAATAAAACTCAATGAGGTATTTTTTGGTTTATAGACCTGGAAATGTATGATGGAAAATAGAGCCGGGGGCCATAGGTTTCAGTATAGGCTTCTCACTTGAATAAAGCATACGGTGGGTGAACAAATTGCTATTGAGAAATTGATAGAAAAGTGCAAAGTTATGACGATATCTAAGGCAATGATCATGAATATAGGCATCAGTTGTGATAAGTAGACCGACTCCTGCCAGCATCTACTACTATTACTCCACACATCGACCGCTATCCAACATGCATCTAGAGTATTAAGTTCATAAGAACATAGTAACGCTTTAAGTAAGATGACATGATGTAGAGGGACAAATGATAACCTACAAGTATAGGGGATTGCAACAGTTTTTGAGGGTAGAGTATTCAACCCAAATTTATTGATTCGACACAAGGGGATCCAAAGAATATTCTCAAGTATTAGCAGCTGAGTTGTCAATTCAACCACACCTGAAAGACTTAATATCTGCAGCAAAGTATTTAGTAGCAAAGTAGTATGGAAGTAGCGGTAACGATAGCAAAAGTAACATTAGCAGTTTTGTAGCAATCGTAACAGTGGCAATGGAGAATTAACTAAGCAAAGATCAAGATGTGAAAAGCTCGTAGGCAATGGGTCAATGATGGATAATTATGTCAGATGCAATTCATCATGCAACAGTTATAACATAGGGTGACACAGAACTAGCTGCAGTTTGTTGATGCAATGTAGGCATGTGTTCCGAATATAGGCATGAAAAGAACTTGCATGACATCTTTTGTCCTACCCTCCCGTGGCAGCGGGGTACTATTGGAAGTTAAGGGATATTAAGGGCTCCTTTTAATTGAGTACCGGACCAAAGCATTAGCACTTGGTGAATACATGAACTCCTCAAACTACGGTCATCACCGGGGGTGGTCCCGATTATTGTCACTTCGGGGTTGCTGGATCATAACACATAGTAGGTGACTATTGACTTGCAAGATAGGATCAAGAACTCAAATATATTCATGAAAACATAATAGGTTCAGATCTGAAATCATGGCACTCGGGACCTAGTGACAAGCATTAAGCATGGCAAAGCTATAGCAACATCAATCTTAGAATATAATGGATACTAGGGATCAAACCCTAACAAAACTAACTCAATTACATGGTAATTCTCATCCAAACCATCACCGTCCAGCAAGCCTACGATGGGATTATTCACGCACGGAGGTGAGCATCATGAAATTGGTGATGAACGATGGTTGATGATGACGATGGCGACGGATTCCCCTCTCCGGAGCCCCGAACGGACTCCAGATCAGCCCTCTCGAGGAAGATTAGGGCTTGGGGGGGGGCTCCGTATCATAAAACATGATGAATCCTTTTCTCTGATTTTTTTCTACCCGAACGTGAATATATGGAGTTGGAGTTGAGGTCGGTGGAGGTCCAAGGGGCCCATGAGGCAGTGGGGCATGCCCCAGGGGGGTGGGCGCGCCCTGCACCCTCGTGGACAGGGCGTGGGCCCCCTTATGTTGATTCTTTTGCCATTATTTTTTATTAATTCCAAACTCCGTGGATTTTCAGGTCAACCCGAGAACTTTCATTTCTGCACAAAAAAAACACCATGGCAATTCTGCTGAAAACAGCGTCAGTCCGGGTTAGTTCCATTCAAATCATGCAAGTTATAGTCAAAAACAAGGGCAAAAGTGTTTGGAAAAGTAGATACGTTGGAGACATATCAACTCCCCCAAGCTTAAACCATTGCTTGTCCTCAAGCAATTCAGTTGACAAACTGAAAGTGATAAAGAAAAACTTTTACAAACTCTGTTTGATCTTGTTGTTGCAAATATGTAAAGCCAACATTCATGTTTTCAGCAAAGATTATGAACTAACCAGAAACACAATAACACTTAGGTCTCATGTTTACTCATATCAATGGCATAATCAACTAGCAAGCAATATTAATAAATCTCAGATGACAACACTTTCTCAAAACAATCATAATATGATATAACAAGATGGTATCTCCCTAGCCCTTTCTAAGACCGCAAAACATAAATGCAGAGCACCCCTGAAGATCAAGGACTGACTAATCATTGTAATTCATGGCAAAGGAGATCCAGTCACAGTCATACTCAATATAAATTAATAGCAATGCATGCACATGACAGCGGTGCTCTCCAACTGGTGCTTTTTAAGAAGAGGATGATGACTCAACATAAAAGTAAACAGATAGGCGCTTCGCAGAGGGAAGTAGGGATTTTAAGAGGTGCCAGAGCTCGAGTTTTGAAACAGAGATAATATTTTGAGTGGCATACTTTCATTGCCAACATAATCAACCAAGAGATCTCGATATCTTCCATGCTACATACATTATAGGCGGTTCCCAAACAGAATGGTAAAGTTTATACTCCCCCACCACCAACGAGCATCAATCCATGGTTGGCCCGAAACAATGGGTGCCGTCTAACTAAAAACAATCCTGGGGGAGTTTTCTTTTCAATTATTTTGATTTGATTTAAGCATGGGACTGAGCATCCCGGTTACTGCCATTTTCTCGTGAATGATGAGCAGAATCCACTCATCATGAGAATAACCCACCTAGCATGGAATATATAGATAGCCCTAGTTGATACATGAGCTATTCGAGCATACAAAATAGAATTTCATTTGAAGGTTTAGAGTTTGGCACATACAAATTTACTTGGAACGACAGGTAAATATCGCATATAGGAAGGTATGGTGGAGTCATATGGAATAACTTTGGGGTTTATGGAAGTGGATGCACAAGCAGTATTCCTGCTTAGTACAAGTGAAGGCTAGAAAGAGACTGGGAAGCGACCAACTAGAGAGCGACAACAGTCATGAACATGCATTAAGATTAACCAACAATGAGTGCAAGCATGAGTAGGATATAAATCACCATGATAATAAATATCATGGAGGCTATGTTGATTTTGTTTCAACTATATGCGTGAACATGTGCCAAGTCAAGCCACTCGAATCATTCAAATGAGGATACCACCCTATCATACCACATCACAACCATTTTAATAGCATGTTGGCACGCAAGGTAAACCATTATAAACTCCTAGCTAATTAATCATGGCATGAGCAACTATAATCTCTAATTGTCATTGCAAGCATGTTTCATCCATAATAAGCTGAATCAAGAACGATGAACTAATCATATTTACAAAAACAAGATAGGTCGAGTTCATACCAGCTTCTCTCATCTCAATCATTTCATCATATATCGTCATTATTGCCTTTCACTTGCATGACCGAACGGCGTGGATAATCATAATAGTGCACGTGCATTGGACTAAGCTGGAATCTGCAAGCATTTAATTCAAGGGAGAAGACAAGGTTATATGGGTTCTTGGTTAGATCACAATAATGCTTATGAGAGCCACTAACCATTTTCATCGTGATCTTCTCCTCTCGACCTCCTAAGAAAAGAAAAGAACTAAAACTATTTACACGAGAAAGCTCCCAACAAGCAAAAGAAGAACGGGATATCTTTTTGGGTTTTCTTTTTATATTACTACTACAAGCATGGATAGTACAATGAAAAAGTAAACTAGCTAAAGGCAACAACAATTTTTTTGGTTTTTCTTAAGGTTTTTCAAACACACAAGATGAAGGCAAGAAAAGAAATTAAACTAGCATGGATAGTACAATGAAAAAGTATGAGCACTCACAACTCGAATGAGTGTGTGAACATGAATGTAATGTAGGTGAGAAATACGTAATCCCCTAAGCTTAGGCTTTTGGCCTAAGTTGGTGTATGCCCACGGATCGAAGCTATCATCTCTGGTGTACTGAGGAGGGTCCTCGGGGTGCCACTGGTTAGCGAGCTCCTCCAGATCCCAGTGATAAGCAGACTCTCTATATGGGTCAAGTGATGGCTCTGGCTAAAGCTATGGGACTTGTTTCAGCTTCCAGTATGCATAAATGTCCTCGGGCAGGATGAGGTACATGCCTGAAAGTATGTTAAACAAAGAGGGTGCCAGGAAGGTAATAGTCTCACATTTAATTTTAGCAAAAATCAAGTTATACTTAAGTATCTTCTTCTTATTTTTAACAATAAAGTCATGTGGTAGAAAAATAGTGGGTAGCATCTTTTCCTCTTTCTCATGATGCCTGATAGGTATCTCAAAGTGTTTAGCAAGGCGTGAAGCAAAGACACCTCCAAAGGTGGGGCCTTTTGTACGGTCCAGACTTAACCATTTGGCAACAATGGCGCCTAAACTGAAAGTTGTATCATGGAATAAAGCATCGTGCAAAATAGCAAGGTCAGGAGCACTAAGGTTTCCACTGTTCCCGTGACCAATTAAGCATCTACTAGCAAATATTGCCATGTAACATAGAACAGGAAAATGTATACTAGAAGTCCTTGCATCTGAAACTTTTCTCGGTTCCCCTACAACAATTTGATCAATAAATCCATCCAGATCACTAGGGTGTGGTTCCTCGATGCTTCCCACAAAGTGCAACTTGCAAACCAAACAAAAATCATAGTGACATCTCCTTAAACTCATCATATAAGTAAAACTCCACTGAAGGTGGTGATTTTCTAGCATGGAAGTAAAAGTTTTGCATGAAAATATTAGTGGGAGATATTGTTCATGCTGGTCGTGGATTAAGTCGGTGAGGCCTGCATTTTCAGCCAAATAATAAAAGTCGTCGTAAATTCTGAGGGCCCTCAAGAACGCATCACAAGGCCATTCACACGTGCAGACCTCCATGGTGCGAGGAAGATTGTACTTGGGCCTTTTATTCTCCTCATTCTGCTTGTCCTTCGAGCTTCGGCTCGAGGAGCCCCTCAACAATCTCTTCATCATTTTTTTTCTCTGAAAATTTCCGGAAATTTTTAGTGACTCAAAATAAAAGTGAACCAAACACAACAAGATTGAGAGCAACTACTCCCACAAGTGCATAGAGGCTATATCATGCATTAAAACTACTTTGGACCATATAAATTTGGCATGCAAGCTCAAGAACAGGGTCATCTCAGCAGCAAAAATTTGCAATAAATAAAGCACTAGAACAAAAACTAATTGGACTATTGGAGGAGTCACATACCAAAGAACAATCCCCCAAAGCAGTTTTGTGAATGGAGCTTTGAGCTAGGAGATCGAAAATGGCAGCAAAACGAGCTAGAACACGGGTTTGACCTACGAGATGATTTTCTCTGGAGGAAGACGAAGTGTGTGGGTGCTGGAATAAGTGGAGGGGGTCCACATGGGGCCCATGAGGTAGGTGGCGCGCCCTAGGGGGGTGGGCGCACCATGTGCCCACGTGGCCAAATGGTGGGTCCCCCTGGTGTGTTCTAAATGCCTTCTTAAATATTCTACACAAAATTATACTCCATTTTCAGGGCATTTGGAGAACTTTTATTTTCGAGGTATTTTTTATTGCATGGATAATTCAGAAGAGAAACAGAAAAATACTAATTTTACCTTCTTCGATCTAAATAACAGAAAGTAAAAGGAGGGTACAGAGAGTTGTGCTTTCTAACTTCATCCGTCTCATGCTCATCAAAAGGAATCCACTAACAAGGTTGATCAAGTCTTGTTAACAAACTTCTTCCGAATAACATGAAACCGGAGAATTTTCGAACAACACTAGGTTACCTCAACGGGGATATGCATGTCCCCAAGAATAAGAATATCATATTTCTTTTTGACAGTAGGAAGAGGGAATTCAAAACCTCCAATAGTAATAGTTGAGGTTTTTCCAATATAATTGATACTATGGACTTAAGGTTGTTTCTTCGGAAAGTGTACCGTATGCTCATTACCATTAATATAAAAATTGACATTGCCTTTGTTGCAATCAATAACAGCCCCTGCAGTATTTAGAAAAGGTCTACCAAGGATGATCGACATACTGTCGTCCTCGGGAATATCAAAAATAACAAAGTTCGTTAAAATAGTAACGTTTGCAACCACAACAGGCACATCCTCACAAATACTGACGGGTATAGCAATTGATTTATCGGCCATTTGCAAAGAGATTTTAGTAGGTGTCAACTTATTCAAATCGAGTCTACGATATAAAGATAGAGGCATAACACTAACACCGGCTCCAAGATCATATAAAGCAGTTTTAACATAGTTTCTTTTAATGGAGCATGGTATAGTTGGTACTCCTAGATCTCCTAGTTTTTTTTGGTATTCCACCCTTAAAGGTATAGTTAGCAAGCATGGTGGAAATTTCAGCTTCCGGTATCTTTCTTTTATTTGTAACAATATCTTTCATATACATAGCATAGGGATTCATTTTAAGCATATCAGTCAAACGCATACGCAAGAAGATAGGTCTAATCATTTCAGCAAAGCGCTCAAAATCCTCATCATCCTCTTTCTTGGATGGTTTAGGAGGAAAGGGCATGGGTTTCTGAACCCATGGTTCTCTTTCTTTACTGTGCTTCCTAGCAATGAAGTCTCTCTTATCATAACGTTGATTCTTTGATTGTGGGTTATCAAGATCAACAGTAGGTTCAATCTCTACATCATTGTTATTACTAGGTTAAGCATCAACATGAACATCATCATTAACATTATCATTAGGTTCATGTTCATTACCAGATTGTGTTTCAGCATCAGAAATAGAAATATCATTGGGATTCTCAGGTGTGTCAACAACAGGTTCACTACAAGCATGCAAAGTCCTATCATTTTTCATTTTTTTTTCTTAGAAGGACTAGGTGCATCAACATTAGTTCTCTGAGAATCTTGCTCAACTCTCTTAGGGTGGACCTCAGGATACAAGGGTTCCTGGGGTCATTCTACCACCTCTAGTCATAACTCTAACAGCATTATCATTATTTTTATTATTTAACTCACTGAGCAAATCATCTTGTGCCTTAAGCACTTGTTCTACTTGAGTGGTAACCATGGATGCATGTTTACTAATAAGCTTAAGATCACCTTTAGCTCTAGACATATAATCACTCAAGTGTTCAGCCATATAAGCATTGCATTTCAATTGTCACCAACATAAGCATTGAAATTTTCTTGTTTAACAATAAAATTATCAAACTCATCCAAGCATTGGCTAGCAAACATAGTAGATGAGATTTCACACTTACCAAATCTATAGAGAGAATTTACCTTTACTACCTGTGTCGGGTTATCAACACCATGTATTTCTTCAATAGGTGGTACATTCTTAACAGCTTCAGCTTTAATACCTTTTTCTTTCATAGATTTCTTTGCCTCTTCCATATATTCAGGACTGAGAAATAGAATACCCCTTTTCTTCGGAGTTGGCTTAGGAATTGGTTCAGGAAGTGTCCAATCGTTATCATTGCTCAATATATTATTCTATAGCAATTCAGCTTTCTCAACAGTTCTTTCCTTGAAAACACAACCAACAAAACTATCCAGATGGTCTCTAGAAGCATCGGTTAGTCCACTATAAAAAATATCAAGCATTTCATTTTTCTTGAGAGGATGATCAGGCAAAGCATTAAGTAATCGGAGAAGCCTCCCCCAAGTTTGTGGGAGGCTCTCTTCTACAATTTGCACAAAGTTAAATATTTCCCTTAAGGCAGCTTGTTTCTTATGAGCGGGGAAATATTTTGCAGAGAAGTAATAAATCATATCCTAGGGACTACGCACACAACCAGGAGCAAGAGAATTAAACCATATCTTAGCATCACCCTTTAATGAGAAAGGAAACAATTTAAGGATATATTAATAATGAATTTTTCCTCATGAGTAAATAGGGATCAGATTCATAGCCATAAAAAGGATCAGATTCAACCAAAGTGATTAACTCAGGATTGATAGAGAAATCATAATCCTTGTCAGTAACACATATAGGTGAAGTAGCAAAAGCAGGGTCATATTTCATTCTAGCATTCAGAGACTTTTCTTTCAGCTTAGCTAATAGTTTCTTAAGATCATATCTACCTTTGCAAACAAAAAGGTTATAGCAGTTTCTTCATCCATAACATAACCCTCGGGCACAACGGGCAATTCATATATAGGGGGAGAATCTTCATCATGACTTTCATCAATATTATCAGTTTCAATAATTTCATTCTCTCTAACCCTAGCAAGTTGTTCATCAAGAAATTCACCTAATGGCACAGTATTATCAAGCGTAGAAGTAGTTTCATCGTAAGCATAATGCATAGCAGAAGTGGCATCATCAATAACTTGCGACATATCAGAATCAATAGCAGGTGTAGGTGTAGGTGTCGCAAATTTACTCATAATAGAAGGTGAATCAAGTGCTGAGCTAGATGGCAGTTCCTTACCTCCCCTCATAGTTGAGGGAAAAATCTTGGTTCTTTCATCTTTCAAGTTCCTGATAGTGATCAACAGATATAAATCCCAAGTGACTCAAAGAATAAAGCTATGCTCCCCGGCAACGGAGCCAGAAAAAGGTCTTTATAACCCAACAATATAGGGGATCGGAACACTTTTCGAGGGTAGAGTATTAAACCCAAATTTATTGATACGACACAAGGGGAGCCCAAGAATATTCTCAAGTATTAGCAGCTGAGTTGTCAATTCAACCACACCTGAAGGACTTAATATCTACATCAAAGTATTTAGTAGCAAAGTAGTATGGAATTAGAGGTAGGGGTAGCAAAAGTAACAGTAGCAGTTTTTTAGCAATCGTAACAGTGGCAACTGAGAAGTAACTAAGCAAAGATCAATATGTGAAAAGCTCATAGGCAAAGGATCAATGATGGATAATTATGTCGGATGCAATTCATCATGCAACAGTTATAACATATGGTGGCACATAACTAGCTCCAATTCATGAATGCAATGTAGGCATGCATTCCGAATATAGTCATACATGATTATGGAAAAGAACATGCATGACATCTTTTGTCCTACCGTCCTGTTGCAGCGGGGCCCTATTGGAAACTAAGGGATATTAAGGCCTCCTTTTAATAGAGTGTCAGACCAAGGCATTAGCACTTAGTGAATACATGAACTCCTCAAACTACGGTCATCATCGCGAGTGGTTCTGATTATTGTCACTTCGGGGTTGCCGGATCATAACACATAGTAGGTGACTATTGACTTGCAAGATAGGATGAAGAACTCAAATATATTCATGAAAGCATAATAGGTTCAGATCTGAAATCATGGCACTCGGGCCCTAGTGACAAGTATTAAGCATAGCAAAGTAATATCAACATCAATCTTAGAACATAATGGATACTAGGGATCAAACCCTAACAAAACTAACTCGATTACATGGTAAATCTCGTCCAACCCATCACCGTCCAGCAAGCCTACGATGGGATTACTCTCGCACGACGGTGAGTGGCATGAAATTGGTGATGAACAATGGTTGATGATGATGATGGTGACGGATTCCCCTCTCTGGAGCCTGGAACGGACTCCAGATCAGGCCTCCCGAGGAAGATTAGGGCTTGGCGGCGGCTCCATATCGTAAAACACGATGAATCCTTCTCTCTGATTTTTTTCTCCCCGAACATGAATATATGGAGTTGGAGTTGAGGTTGGTGGAGGTCCAGGGGACCCACGAGGTAGGGGCGTGCCCCATGGGGGTGGGCGCGCCCTGCACCCTCGTGGACAGGTGTGGGCCCCCTTACGTTGATTCTTTTGCCAAAAAAATTATTAATTCCAAAACGTGTCTCCGTGGATTTTCCGTTCATTTCGAGAACTTTTATTGCTGCACAAAAATAACACCATGGTAATTCTGCTAAAAACAGCGTCAGTCCGGGTTGGTTCCATACAAATCATGCAAGTTAGAGTCCAAAACAAGGGCAAAAGTGTTTGGAAAAGTAGATGCGTTGGAGACGTATCAACAAACTCAAGCAATATGATGTAAACCCCATCTTTTCATCCTTGATGGGAACAATACGCTACCCCTACTATGTCACTAGGTGAGGACACCATCAGACTGAACCCAAAACTAAGCACCTCTCCCACTGAAAGAAAAACCAATCGAGTTGGCCAAACCAAACCGATAGTTCGAAGAGAAATACAAAGATATCAAATTATGCATATAAGAATTCAAAGGAGACTCAAATAATATTCATAGATAATCTGGTCATAAATCCACAAAGCCACAAATAGTATTACATCGGATAGAACTTGAAGAACATCAGGGAGAACATTGTATTGAAGATCAAAGAGAGAGAAGAAGCCATCTACATACTAGTTATGGACCCATTGGTCTGTGGTAAACTACTCACGCATCATCAGTAGGGCAATAGGTTTGATGTAGAGGCCCTCCGTGATCGAATCCCCCTCCAGCAGATCACCGAAAAAGGCCCCAAGATGGGATCTCATGGGAACAGAGGCTTGCGGCGACAGAAAAGTATTTATGTGGACGCTTCTAGTGGTTTCGGAATACTTTGGAATTTATAGAACAAAGTTTAGGGCTGGGGGCTCCCAAAGGGGGCACAAGCCAGGGGCGCCCCCCTGGGGCGCTCCCTGAGAGCTTGTGGTCTCCTTGGGACTCCTCTGCCCCCTCTCCAAGCTAGATGTGTGTCTTCTAGTCCAAGAAAAATCATCGCAAAAGTTTTATTCTGTTTGGACTCCATTTGATATTCCTTTCTGAAAAAACAAAACAAGGTAAAACAGCAAGTGGCACTAGGCAATAGGTTAATAGGTTAGTCACAAATAATGATATAAAATAGCATACTAATGCATATAAAACATCCAAATAGATAATATAATAGCATGGAACAATCGAAAATTATATATACGTTGGAGACGTATCAAGCATCCCCAAGCTTAATTCCTTCTCGTCCTCGAGTAGGTAAATGATAAAAAGAGAATTTTTGATGTGGAATGCTACCTAGCATAATTCATAATGTATTTTTCTTTATTGTGGCATGAATGTTCAGATACAAATGAATACAAAATAAAAGTTCATATTGACATAAGAAATAGTAACACTTCAAGCATACTAATCAAAGTAATCATGTCTTCTCAAAATATCATGGCAAAAGAAAGTTCATCCCTACAAAATCATATAGTTAGGCTATGCTTCATTTTTGTCACACAAAGATGTTCCCAACTTCTATACCCCCGATGACAAGCCAAGCAATTGTTTCATACTTAAATAATCTCAAACTTTTTCAACCTTTACGCAATACATGAGCGTGAGCCATGGATATAGCACTATGGGTGGAATAGAATATGATGATGGGGATTGTGTGGAGAAGACAAAAAAGGAGAAAGTCTCACATTGATGAGGATAATCAACGGGCTATGGAGATGCCCATCAATTGATGTCAACATGAGGAGTAGGGATTGCCATGCAATGGATGCACTAGAGCTATAAATGAATGCTTAACAAAAAACACTAGTGGGTGTGCATCCAACTTGCTTGCTCACGAAGACCTAGGGCATTTGAGGAAGCCCATCGTAGGAATATACAAGCCAAGTTCTATAATGAAAAATTCCCACTAGAATGAAAAAGACAACTTATGAGACTCACTATATGAAAAACATGGTGCTACTTTGAAGCACAATATATGAGACTCACTACATGAAGAACAAGGTGCTAATTTGAAGCACAACTGTGGAAAAAGAGATAGTAACATTGCCCTTTTTATTTGTTTTCTTTTTTTTCTTTCTTTTTCTTTTTTTTGGGCCTTCCTTTTTTTCCTTTGGCCTTACTTCTTTTTTTTCTTTTTTTTCTTTGGGCAATGTTCTAATAATGATGATCATCACACTTCTATTGATTACAACATAAGAATTACAACTCGAAACTAGAACAAGATATGACTCTATATGAATGCCTCTGGTGGTGTACCGTGATGGTGCAATGAATCAAGAGTGACATGTATGAAAAATAATGCTTGGTGGCTTTGCCAGAAATACGATGTCAACTACATGATCATGCAATGGCAATATGACAAAAGTAAAGTATGTCATGAAAATGATGAACAGAACGGTGGAAAGTTGCCTGGCAATATATCTCGGAATGGCTATGGAAATGCCATAATAGGTAGGTATGGTGGCTGTTTTGAGGAAGATATAAGGAGGTTTATGTGTGATAGAGTGTATCATATCACGGGGTTTGGATGCACCGGCGAAGTTTGCACCAACTCTTAAGGTGAGAAAGGGCAATGCACGGTACCGAAGAGGCTAGCAAAGGTGGAAAGGTAGAAGTGCGTATAATCCATGGACTCAACATTAGTCAAAAGAACTCATATACTTATTGCAAAAATTTAGAAGTCATCAAAAATAAAGTACTACGCGCATACTCCTAGGGGGATAGATTGGTAGGAAAAGACCATCGCTCGTCCCCGACCGCCACTCATAAGGATGCACAAGCCAAGTACACTTCATGTTTCAAATTTGTTACGCAAGTTTAACCGTACGTGCATGCTACGGGATTTGCTAACTTCAACACAAGCATTCTTTGAATTCATAATCACCCAACTAGCATGACTTTAATATCACTACCTCCATATCTGAAAACAATTATCAAGTATCAAGTTGATCATAGCATCCAATTCACTTTTCTATGATAGTTTTTATTATACCCAACTTGGATGCTCATCATTCTAGGACCAACTTTATGACCATAGCAAATACCATGTTGTTCTAAAAGACTCTAAAAAAGATATAAGTGAAGCATGAGAGACTAGAAATTTCTTCAAAATTAAGACACCACCGTGCTCTAAAATATATAAGTGAAGCACTAAAGCAAAAACTATCAAGCTCAAAAGATATAAGTGAAGCACATAGAGTATTCTAGCAAATTCTAATCAAATAGGCTTCTCCCAAAAGTTGTGTACAGCAAGGATTATTGTGGTAAAATAAAAATCAAATATTAATATAATACACGACGCTCCAAGCAAAACACATATCATGTGGCGAATAAAAATATAGCTCCAAATAAAGTTACCAATGAACGAAGACGAAAGAGGGGATGTCTTCCCGGGGCATCCCCAAGCTTAGGCTTTTGGCTATTCTTGAATATCTTGGGATTCCATGGGCATCCCCAAGCTTAGGCTCTTGCCACCCTTTATTCCATAGTCCATAAAAGCTTTACCCAAAACTTGAAAATTTCACAGCACAAAACTCAACAGGAAATCTTATAAGCTCCGTTAGTGAAAGAAAACAAAACCACCACATAAGGTACTGCAATGAACTCATTCTTTATTTATTTTGGTGTTAAACCTACTGTATTCCAACGTCTTTATGGTTCATAGACTGATTAACTAGCCATAGATGCATTGAAATTAGCAAACAACACACGAAAAACAGAATCTGTCAAAAACAGAACAGTCTGTAGCAATCTGTAACTAACGCAAACTTCTGGAACTCTAAAAATCATACAAAAATAGGAAGTCCTGGACAATTTGTCTATTGCAGAATCAAAAAGAATAAACGCAAAATCACGTTCCTGTGATTTAACAAAATTATATTCGTGTGTGCAAAGTTTCTGTTTTTCAGCAGAATCAAATCAACTATCATCGTAGGTTATCCTATAGGTTCTACTTGGCACAAACACTAATTAAAAGATAAAAACACATCTAAACATAAGGTAGATGCAAGATTTATTACTAAACAGGAGAAAAAACAAAAAAACATAAAGAAAATTGGGTTTCCTCCCAACTAGCACTATTGTTTAACGCCCCTAGCTAGGCATAAAAGCTAGGATAGATCTAAGTGGTGCCGTAATAATAAGATAGATCTTGAAAGCTCATCTCATATTATCTATGTTCGGCAGCAAGTTTCCTTTGAGGTAAGCAAAAGTAATCAAAAGGGCTAAATTTAGTGGGACAAAGATCCCCAAGATCAATCACAGGAGGAACGGGTTCCTCCTTTGGCCCTTCATAGTGCACAACTATTTCATCACTAAAAGAATTCTTTTGGCAAAATCTTGTGAGCCTATACTCAAGAGAGTATCCTAGCTCATTATTTCGAAGGGCAAAATCATTATTAAGCTCGTTAATGAAGTCAACCAAGACATTGGTAGGGACCTTTTTTCTAAGGTTTTCATTAAAAGCGACATAGTCCGAAGATTGAAAACGTCTAATTTCCTCTTGATCATAGAGGATCGCCTCTATGGGAGGATGACCGGCGTCCACCCTATAGTGCGCAAAGATTTCTTTGGCCTCTCTTATGATAAATCTAAATTCATGAGCCAAAAATATAGTAACAGCACGCTTAACAGAAGAATGCTCAATATTAGAGAATTCTAGAAATATTCTTTGTATGCAAGGATGCATGTGCATAAATTGCCTTTCAAGCTCAACTATAAGCACAGCGACAGCATCCGCAAGACTACTAGTTCTATGAAGAGTAGAACACCCCATGGAAGGTGAAGCACCGGCACAAGTAAAGAAATCTTGAATAACACCTTTGTCAATGATGTTACCACTACCGATTCGAAACTTTTTAGTATGCAAGATAGGGGGTTCATCGGCCGGAGCCTCGGGATTTTCTGTGTAATCATAATTGTCCATATCGACGATAATCTCCCCAATTTCAGACATAGCGGCAAACAAAAGCAAGGCGAGAGAAAGAGAGTGAAAAGGAAAGAAGGAGATTGGGAAAGAGAGGCCGAATAAAACGGCAAAGGTGAATTGGGGGAGAGGAAAATGAGAGGCAAATGGAAAATAATGTAAATGCGAGGGAGATGGGTTTGTGATGCGTACTTGGTATGTATTGACTTGGGCGAAGGCCTCCCCGGCAACAGCGCCAGAAATCGCACGTTGGCAGGAGGTCAAATCTTGACTTGACTTGGTGGAAGCCTCCCCGGCAACGGCGCCAGAAATCCTTCTTGCTACGTCTTGAGATTGCGTTGGTTTTCCTCGAAGAGGAGAGGGTGATGCAGCAAAGTGTAGCGTAAGTATTTCCCTCAGTTTTGAGAACCCAGGTATCAACCCAGTAGGAGGCTCCTCAAAAGTCCCACACACCTACACAAACAAACTGAGAACTCGCAACCAACGCAATAAAGGGGTTGTCAATCCCTTCACGGCCACTTGCGAAAGTGAGATCTAATAAAGATAGTATGATAAGTGCATTTCATATATATAATTTGGCACTCAAATTTAGCATCTATCGTGATATATCCATCCATTCTTACTATGAACTGTGATATAGTTGGATGAAAATCATATAAAAGATCATTTACTACTCAGTGGTTTGTTTTGCAGAAAAGTGCGAGAAGGCACTATAAATCTTCATGATTCCGACATTGAGGATAACCATAATAGTTAAGGGCAGGAAAGAAGAAGAGGAACAAGACAAGGAGCTAGAAGAGATGAAGAAAGGACTTGGGTGAGAAGAAACGAAGTAAGCAGAGGGGCAAGTTAAAGGAGAGAGGGACCTTCTTGTGAAGGAAGAAGAAAAGGAGAAGGGCCAATGTGCGAATGGGCAGATCTGATCGGAGGGGAACAAAATCCCTAGCGGCATCCTTCTTTCTCCTTGAGCATGGCTACACATCTCTCTTCTTCCCCACCTCTCCTTCTCCAACTCCAGCCACCGCCACGGCCAGGCCGGCGTGGTGGTGCACTTCCGCAGCCCATCCACCCAGCACCACCATCACATCCATCCACCTGCGCCTCCCAGCCATCCATCCACTCATCTCCACCAGCGCCACCATCTCCACCAGCGCCACCATCTCCACCAGCGCTACCATCTCCACCATCGCGCCATCACTCCACCGTTGCACCTCGCGCGCCCGACCAGACGGGTGTCTGGGTACCCGCGCGACCCTGCCTTCTGCTGCTGCTCCTCTTCCCCATCCCTACTATTGCTTCTTCTCCCCTTGTCCCGTTGCTCCCCGCACCTCGCGTCCCTGCTGTTCCTCTTCAAAGTCTGAACCTGAACCTCATGCTGCTACTGCGCTTTCCTGAACTCCACGCCCCCTGTTGCATCTTCCTTCTTCTCCTCGACCTCCTGTTGTTTCCTCCTCTTCTCTAAGTCCAGCTGCTGCTCCTTCCTTGCTGCACCCTGCGGCTTCTTCTTTCAACTGCCACTACTACTCCCTTCCCATCACTGCTACTCTTCTTCCTTACCTCCTCTACTGCTATATCCCTTCCCCCCTCTCTATATTCTCAAAATTTTCTGTAATAGGAGTAGTAAGAAGCTTTGTAATATTCAGATTATCTAAGTGCATGTAACCTGCTATATGTTCAGTTCGTACTTGTCATCTATTAATTAGTATTCTGCTACTGTATGTGTGAGATCCCTTATGTGTTTGTTCCTTACTGCAGAAATTGATTCAGTTTTCCATGTTTTATCTCCAGTACATGTACTATATAAATACATGTGTGTTTTGTGATGTAAACCATGTCAGCTAGCTCACTGTAACAAATTCATGTTACTATTCTTGGTTTTATTTTGTATTGAAATTACTCTCTATGGTAGCCAGTTGTGTGATCATTCAATTTTCAGTCTATGTATTAGCTCTGTACCTGTAATATATGTTGTGACATGAAGCATTTTCATCCCTGTCCATTATCTTGTTTCTTCCCTCTGTCATACGCTTTTTAGATAAATATATGTGTTCATGTCCTGCT
The DNA here is from genome assembly GCF_018294505.1 of Triticum aestivum. Taxonomy (NCBI): domain Eukaryota; kingdom Viridiplantae; phylum Streptophyta; class Magnoliopsida; order Poales; family Poaceae; genus Triticum; species Triticum aestivum. Next base: position 292,265,652 of record NC_057798.1, on the reverse strand, counting down.
GTTTCCTTTTGTGTTAGCATCTTAGTTTCTCAAGTAATAGGAAAACACCAAAAAAGACAATACAGACAATCTGAACCTCCCCTTTGCTTATTTTACATTTTCTTTGGCGACAATCTTCGGGAACTACCTTGTTTAGTTTAGGTTTATTTTCTTGCATTTATAATCTGAGTTGTGTTACCTAGCTTTATCTGAGCACGATCATTGACTTGCCTAGTCCCTATGGAGAACACGACATCCGTAGTTTGGGCGTAAAAACCCCACTATATTACAACTGATCATTTTGGCGCCGTTGCCGGGGACTAGCGTCGAGCGATTGTGCTAGGCTATAGACTAGGTTTTTCTTCGTTTTCTATTTTGTGCCATATATTTGTGATATATCTCTAACTCCTAACCCTTGTTATAGATTATTTCCTCTTTGTTTTCTTTTCCTTTTTGCAGGTTAGAACCATCTTCTCGGATATGGCTTACTATTCAGATCATCATGCTTATGCGAGCAACACTACAAACAGCACGGAAAGTGTTCAAGAACTAATAGGTAAGATTTCCCATCGATTAGATGATTTAGCTCGACAGCAAGAAGGAGTTTTTGAGGATAGGCCTAGTTCTTATGATCCTTATTCCAGAGGCCATCCTTATGTTGCTCCTACTTGCCATATTTGTGGATTTCAGGGCCATTCGCCCGCTGAATGTCAGCGTGGTTACTCCCATCCTCCGGATTGTTTTGGCATGAGCTTCGCTCAACAGCATAGCTCATACCAAAACAATTACACACATGGGTGGCCTGAAAACCAGAATATGTCATATAGGAGCAATAACCCTTAGATCTCATCGTTTGCCTCTAGTTATCCAATGCAGGGAGTTAGGTATGAAGAGGAGAGCCACAACTATGCTCCACAACAGTTTTATTCACCTCCCACTCATATACCCCAGCACCAGGAGATGTGTCCAATGGAGTTAAATGGTCCTCCATTTGGGCAACCAACAACTCCAGCACCTGATGAGTCATTAGTGCAATCTCATGTGCAAGTGCCCACACAAGATGAGTTCGATGACATAGACAAGCTCACACTTTTGAGTCTCGAGTTCACTTGGAGTGCCGAAGATGATCCAATTAGGCCGGTGATACTAGAGGAAATGAAGAAGATTAAGAGTGAAAAGGAGCTAGTGGAAGAAGTAAGGAAGATTGAGAAGAACATCAACGCTGGCAGTACTATATCATCACAGTTTGAGTTGAGTGTGGCTGAGATATCCATTGATACATGTGAGGTTCCAACACCTTCACATTCAGCTGAGCAAGATAGCGAGAGTCCAGAGGAAGAGATACTTCAGATCCAAGAAGAAATTCTCGAAGCCAAGGCACAAGATGATCCAGAGCTCGAACAACAAAGTGAACAAGTTGAAGATCCAATGTCTACCATTCCCGAAGAAGTAAAAGAAGATGCTGTAGATGAAGATGAAGAACCTGAGATTCATTTGCCTATTGTCATAACAGAGCGTGATGTGTCAGGTTTATCTAATCCTCTTAATGACATGTCTTCATATGATTTATTTGCTTCTACCTTGCATTACATGATGCCATCACTTAAGATTGATTTGAAAAATCATTTACTTGGATATGATGATACATGCACTATTGGTGGCATTGCTCTCATTTGTGATGATCACAATTACTTTCCTCATGCTAGTCTTGAGCTTAATGATAAATGTCATCCTCGTGTGAGTATTGACCATGCTGATTTCTGCCATCCTAAACATGTGCTTTATAGTTATGCTTATATAATTGGATATTCCATTGATGACTTGGAGGGCATCGACCGTATCACTTGTAGTTGTTTGTGTGAGTCCTATTTCAGGCTTTTGCTACTGTATTGTTTACTACATGCTGACCAGGTTCGAGGTGACATTCCTTGGGATCCTGGTGGAGTCAGAGCATGGCGATGAGGAGAAGCAATGGGGCACACATATGGAAGAGTGAAGCTGGATCATCCATGAGGAAGCAAGGGAGAAGAGCTGCAGCTGGTGAGGTGATCGAGCGAGTGCTACATCATCAAAGCCCGGTGAGCTGTTTCATGACCCATTCTGAATATCATAAATACATGCTGAATTAAATTGCTAGTTGGGTTGCTTGAGCTAGTTATTACTTGTTGTCAAGCTGAAATTCACCTTTGGCATTGTGCTTGATGTGAATTTGTGAACTTGATTTCTGAATGCCTTGTAAACTAGTGATCTACACCATGCATGCTTTGCTGAAATTTGTGGAAGTTATTAGTTTTGAGTGCTCAAATCCCTAGTACACTAGAAAACTTGATCATTTTCTGCTTTTGCCTTGATACACCTAGATCACCATGTTTAGATGCTGAATTTGTGCTAAGTGTGTTCCCATTGAGAGCAATCACCTAACCACTATGGATTAGCATGCTATGTTCCCTGGATCGGTAGCATGTGAACCAGACATGGAGAAGTGATGATTCCTATTTTTGTGCTTATGCATTGTTCATTTAAGATAAATAATAATGAATAAATAAGTCTGGCTACCTACAGTAGCATGTCATGTTCCCGGGATCGGTGGCATGTGAAATCGGGTTAGCTTGGGCAGTAATTAATAATAATAAAAATGTAATTGTCGAACCAGGTGTATACCATGTTCTTGGGATCGGTGGTATGTTCCTTTGGGGAGACAAACAAAAAAATTAATAAAAATTGGTTGAGCCAGGTGTATACCATGTTCTCGGGATCGGTGGTATGTTCCTTCGGTGAGACTAATAAAATAATATGTGTGTTTCTTTCAAATTCAATAATAGGTTTAACCACAAAGTCATATTTCTGCAAATAAGAGATTTAGTTCTAGTTCTTTTTGTTCTCGGGATCATGCTCTCTTTAGGAACCATTTGGCGCAGTCATCATTTAAACTTGTTGATCCTCTTTTATCACTGTAAAAGTTTAAAATGGTCATGCTTACTAGTATCCTACTGCTTTGTAGCACTCCTAACCATTAATTTTCACTAGCTAAGTCTGAAGCATGCCTTGTTTGGAGATCTATTTTACCAGGACATTCCTTACTTAGTTTACTGTTCATTATCTTGCCTTTGTCATATTCCTTTGCTTGTGGACAAGCAAAGATTTAAGTGTGGGGGAACTTGATAAGTGCATTTCATATATATAATTTGGCACTCAAATTTAGCATCTATCGTGATATATCCATCCATTCGTACTATGAACTGTGATATAGTTGGATGAAAATCATATAAAAGATCATTTACTACTCAGTGGTTTGTTTTGCAGAAAAGTGCGAGAAGGCACTATAAATCTTCATGATTCCGACATTGAGGATAACTATAAGAGTTAAGGGCAGGAAAGAAGAAGAGGAACAAGACAAGGAGCTAGAAGAGATGAAGAAAGGACTTGGGTGACAAGAAACGAAGTAAGCAGAGGGGCAAGTTAAAGGAGGGAGGGACCTTCTTGTGAAGGAAGAAGAAAAGGAGAAGGGCCAATGTGCGAATTAGCAGATCTGATTAGAGGGGAACAAAATCCCTAGCGGCATCCTTCTTTCTCCTTGGGCCTGGCTACACATCTCTCTTCTTCCCCACCTCTCCTTCTCCAACTCCGGCCGCCGCCACGGCCAGGCCGGCGTGGTGGTGCGCTTCCGCAGCCCATCCACCCAGCACCACCATCACATCCATCCACCTGCGCCTCCCAGCCATCCATCCACTCATCTCCACCAGCGCCACCATCTCCACCAGCGCCACCATCTCCACCATCGCGCCATCACTACACCGCTGCACCTCGCGCGCCCGACCAGACGGGTGTCTGGGTACCCGCGCGACCCTATCTTCTGCTGCTGCTCCTCTTCCCCATCCCTACTGCTGCTTCTTCTCCCCTTGTCCCGTTGCTCCCCGCACCTCGCGTCCCTGCTGTTCCTCTTCAAAGTCTGAACCTGAACCTCCTGCTGCTACTGCGCTTTCCTGAACTCCACGCCCCCTGCTGCATCTTCCTTCTTCTCCTCGACCTCCTGCTGCTGCCTCCTCTTCTCCAAGTCCAGCTGCTGCTCCTTCCTTGTTGCGCCCCGCGGCTTCTTCTTTCAACTGCCACTACTACTCCCTTCCCCTCACTTCTACGCTTCTTCCTTACCTCCTCTGCTGCTATATCCCTTCCCCCCTCTCTATATTCTCTGAATTTTCTGTAATAGGAGTAGTAAGAAGCTTTGTAATATTCAGATTATCTAAGTGCCTATAACCTGCTATATGTTTAGTTCGTACTTGTCATCTATTAATTAGTATTCTGCTACTGTATGTGTGAGATCCCTTATGTGTTTGTTCCTTACTGCAGAAATTGATTCAGTTTTCCATGTTTTAGCTCCAGTACATGTACTATATAAATACATGTGTGTTTTGTGATGTAAACCATGTCAGCTAGCTCACTGTAACAAATTCATGTTACTATTCTTGGTTTTATTTTCTATTGAAATTACTCTCTGTGGTAGCCAGTTGTGTGATCATTCAATTTTCAGTCTATGTATTAGCTCTGTACCTGTAATATATGTTGTGACATGAAGCATTTGCATCCCTGTCCATTATCTTGTTTCTTCCCTCTGTCATACGCTTTTTAGATAAATATATGTGTTCATGTCCTGCTGTTTCCTTTTGTGTTAGCATCTTAGTTTCTCAAGTAATAGGAAAACACCAAAAAAGACAATACAGACAATCTGAACCTCCCCTTTGCTTATTTTACATTTTCTTTGGCGACGATCTTCGGGAACTACCTTGTTTAGTTTAGGTTTATTTTCTTGCATTTATAATCTGAGTTGTGTTACCTAGCTTTATCTGAGAACGATCATTGACTTGCCTAGTCCCTGTGGAGAACACGACATCCGTAGTTTGGGGCGTAAAAACCCCGCTATATTACAACTGATCAGCGGCAAACAAAAGCAAGGCAAGAGAAAGAGAGCGAAAAGGAAAGAAGGAGATTGGGAAAGAGAGGGCGAATAAAACGGCAAGGGTGAACTGGGGGAGAGGAAAATGAGAGGCAAATGGAAAATAATGTAAATGCGAGGGAGATGGGTTTGTGATGGGTACTTGGTATGTATTGACTTGGGCGAAGGCCTCCCCAGCAACAGCGCCAGAAATCGCACGTTGGCAGGAGGTCGAATCTTGACTTGACTTGGTGGAAGCCTCCCCGGCAACGCCGCCAGAAATCCTTCTTGCTACGTCTTGAGCTTGCGTTGGTTTTCCTCGAAGAGGAGAGGGTGATGCAGCAAAGTGTAGCGTAAGTATTTCCCTCAGTTTTGAGAACCCAGGTATCAATCCAGTAGGAGGCTCCTCAAAAGTCACACGCACCTACACAAACAAACTGAGAACTCACAACCAACGCAATAAAGGGGTTGTTAATCCCTTCACGGCCACTTGCGAAAGTGAAATCTAATAAAGATATTATGATAAGATAAATATATTTTTAGTATTTTATGATATAGATGCAAAAAGTGAAGATGCAAATAAAAGTAGATGGAAAGCAAATATGATAAGAGATAGACCCAGGGGCCATAGGTTTCACTAGAGGCTTCTCTCAAGAAAGCATAAGTATTACGGTGGGTGAACAAATTACTGTCGAGCAATTGATAGAAAAGCCCATAGTTATGAGATTATCTAGGCATGATCATGTATATAGGCATCACGTCCATAACAAGTAGACCGACTTCTGCCTCCATCTACTACTATTACTCCACACATCGACCGACTCCTGCTTGCATCTAGAGTATTAAGTTCATAAGAACAGAGTAAGGCATTAAGCAAGATGACATGATGTAGAGGGATAAACACATGCAATATGATATAAACCCCATCTTGTTATCCTCGGTGGCAACAATACAATACGTGTCTTGCAACCCTTTCTATCACTGGGTAAGAACACTGCAAGATTGAAACCAAAGCTAAGCACTTCTCCCATGGCAAGAAAGACCAATCTAGTAGGCCAAACCAAACTGATAATTCGAAGAGACTTGCAAAGATAACTCAATCATACATAAAACAATTCAGAGAAGATCCAAATATTATTCATAGATAAACTAGATCATAAACCCACAATTCATCGGATCTCGACAAACACACTGCAAAAAGAGTTTACATCGAATAGATCTCCACAAGAGAGGGGGAGAACATTGTATTGAGATCCAAAAAGAGAGAAGAAGCCATCTAGCTAATAACTATGGACCCGTAGGTCTATGGTAAACTACTCACAACTCATCGGAGGGGCAAGGATGTTGATGTATAAGCCCTCCGTGGTTGATTCCCCCATGTAGAGCGCCGGCGAAGGCTCCAAGATGAGATCTCACGGATATAGAAGGTTACGGCGGTGGAAATTGTGTTTCTTGGTGCTCCTGGATGTTTTCGGGGTACGTAGGTATATATAGGAAGAAGAAGTACGTCGGTGGCCACCCGAGGCGCCCACGAGACAGGGGGCGCGCCCTACAGGGGGGGCGGGGCCCCCTATCTCGTGGGGCCCTCGTGAGCTTCTTGACTTGCACTCCAAGCTCTCCAGATCAGATTTGTTCCAAAAATCATGCTCCTGAAGGTTTCATTCCATTTGGACTCCATTTGATATTCCTTTTCTTCAAAATACTGAAAATAGGCAAAAAAAACAGCAATATGGGCTGGGCCTCCGGTTAGTAGGTTAGTCCGAAAAATTATATAAATGTGTAAAATAAAGCCCGTAAACATCTAAAAGGGGTAATATAATAGCATGGAACAATCAAAAATTATAGATACGTTGGAGACGTATCAAAAGGGGACAAGTAGTACAGTCTATCCTGACAAAAGTAGTCTTCTCCTACAAAAAGCCTCTGTCCATGACGCTGCAGTGGGCTCGGTGATGACCTCTGTCTTGCCGTCCTGGCGGTCTTGGTCTTGTTGCACCAGAATGGAAACCTTTGGTTGATTCATCGGGACTCCGCGCCTGTGGCTTGCCTCCCTTGCACCAAAGAGGAAACATGTGCTCTGCACCCACCTCGCGCCCGCCTGGTCTTGGTCGTCATGGCTCACGTCAGCTGAGCCTCATGAGGTAGCTGCATAGATTTCTCCACCCCTCAAGAGCCCTCCCGAGGAGGCCAACTCATCCAGGGGTCTTGGCGTCGTCCGCCTCGCGAGGCTTGGCCCCTCGTGAGGGTCTTATGGTGTTAATGTCGAACCTGGGCCGTACCAGGCCGCCGATGGAGCCATGGGGTGGGCCGCAGGCAGGTAGGACTAGATACACCCAAGTCCAGGACGCCAATAGTAGCCCCCGAGCCCAAGGCGCGCTCATACTTGGCTTCCAGGTGAAGCCAAGGGGCAAGTGCGGAGCACCGCAGGCCCTAACCGCATGCGGCCTTGATGACGCGTGGCAACTGATTGGACGTGGGCGACTCCACTTCCCCACGTTGCCTCGGCAACTGCTCCACTTGACTAGTCGATGCTGCATGCAGGGGGTCATGATGGCGCAAGGTCGTGGAGGCCGGCGGTTGGCCTCCCTTGACTATAAATGTGAGAGGGGGCGGAGCCCCTATCCATCTTCCCTTTGTCTTGCTCCTGCGTGCTTCCTTCCTCTCCGTCCTGCTCCCATGGCATCACTGAAGAGGTTCTCAGCGACCGAGAAAGGGGAAGGCTCCTAGGGAGGGGCCCCTCCTCCCGAGAGGGTTCGTGGCCGTCCCTGCAAGCACCCTGCGGTCCCTCCGGCAACATCCAGGGGGCGCGGGCGCGCACCCCCCAAAGGCAGCGTTGCTCCGGGCGCCCGTGATGGCGCCTATCCCCGCGGCAGGGGCTACCGGCCCCGGAGCATCCCCCATGACGGAGGGAGGCGTACCGTGATCATGCGCCCACCTCGGCCGCGCTATTCTTTGCTGGAGGTGCTTCCCGAGTTCATGGTGTGGTCGGAGAACCCGGCTGGCACCTTGCTTCGGCTCCCTCGCTTCTTCTCTGGCGAGCTTCCTTCTTCTGGGCTTGCTCGCCTCTTGCTGCAGTCTGATGGGTGCTGCAGTAGAGCCTTGTGGGTCAGCACAGAAGTTTCCGCCTCTGGCAGCGTGGTGCTGACCCGTGGCTGGCAGACTTTCGCTCGAGCGCATGACCTGGGCGGAAGGTGCACCCTCCACTTCAAGTACGACGGCCTGGCGACCATCTACGTGAGGGTATTCAGGGGGACGACCACCGCGTGGGGTGCTGCATGGAGGACAGCAGCGACGACGACGGTGGCGATGGCTAACTTGGCCTTGGCGACGCGCGCTCCTCCACTCTTGGCTGCAGCTCCTCCTCGGACGAGAGCTCGAGCAGCAGTGGCTACGACCGGCCTCCGCGTCGTCGTGCTCGTGTCGAGGACGCCGGTGGCTCATCCCTTCGCAGCGCTCCGGTGAAGCCGGAGAGGAGTCCGGCCTGAAGCTAGGGACCGGCGAACTTGGACTCAAGGCCGGTGGCCTCAAATCTCCTGTGGGAGAACTGGTGGAGCGCCAGGCTACCTTGAGGTGCTACTTGAGGATGCGGCACTGGTGTCAAGCATGCACGTGTTTGGGCCCTCTTTGTTTAGCTTTTTCTTTCTCCTGCAAATCGAATCGAAAAAAAAGAATGTACCCTGCGAGGGCGTGTAATGAACTGCTGCTGTTATGCCTTTTTATGTTATGGTTGTTGTACTTGATGTTGTGTTGTAGTATTAGTAATTTTAATGGGTCAAGGTAGGAAGGCTTAGCCTTATACGTGCGGTCCTTCTCCTCCTCATGAGAACCTATCCTTAGGTACTTGATAGGCCCCCTAGGGCGTACACCCTGTGCCCTCAAGACATACATCTTGTGCCATCAGGAACTGCATCAGGGCAGAGTCGTCCTTGTAGGAAGAGAAAATTTGTCGAGCAACCTCCTCCCTTCTACGTGGGCCCCCTGACGTAGGTTAAGGGCCTGATGCACCACGTCGCGCTGCCTGGGGGGCATGGACATGAGGGGTGCTGACGCCAGTGGACTCGATCGAGGGCTCCTCGCGAGGATAAAGCAGAAATAATGGGGTTTGGCGTGGTGCATGCGCGCAAAGGCAAGCCCAAGGCGCACACATCTTCCTGGCCCCACGTGCGAGGAGCACGAGGAGAAGTGGCGAGCGACTGCCACCTCCCTCACATCCTTGGACCAAAGTAGCTTAAGAGAAAACACACTTGAGGAACCAGCGCTCGAGAATACCAAATCTATTGAAAAACTTACTAAGAAAACCGCAAGCAACTTCGGAAAGCAAATGAACAGCCACGTCCGGCACCTAATCTAGTCTTCTCACCAGCACAGAGCTAAGTGCTCCCACTAGGACATGGGAGGGAGCCCCCATGAGGCCCAGGGTGACTCTCAGGAGACTCCATGGTGTGTACAACCCCACTCATTATTACGTGATAGTGTCACGAGCGGAGACCTTCACAGGCCAGAGCCTTGCTTCAGGGATAGAACTTCCGGAGGTACTGGATGTTCCTAGCATTCTGGATGGGGACCCCGTCCTATGTCTCCAGGCGCGCGGCGCCAGGCCTAGAGACACTGGCAACCCTAAATGGGCTCTCCCACATGGGAGAGAGCTTATGCAGCCCCTCCCTGGAGAGCACCCGCCTCAGGACGAGATCGCCCACCTCTAACGTCCTGGAGCGGACGGTGCGGCAGTGGTACCGCCATAGCGCCTGCTGGTACCTCGCTGCCCGGAGCGAGGCTTGACGGTGGTGTTCCTCCCCTAGCACGAGATCCATCCTCCGCATGGCATCCTACTGCGTTTCGTCGAATGCCAGGACCCACATGGAGCGATGCCTGAACTCGTGAGGGAGAACTGCTTCAGCTTCGTAGACGAGGAAGAAAGGCGTTTCTCCTGTTGGCTTGGTCACGATGGTGCGGATGGACCACAACACGGACTACAGCTCATCGAGCCAGCCCCTGCCAAAGGCCTCGAGCTTCTTCTCGAAAGTGTGGGTCTTAGGCCCCTCAGGACCTCCGCATTGGCACTTTCAGCCTATCCATTGCTCTGTGGGTGTGCTACTGAGGCATAGCAGATCTGCGTTCCAAGGTTAGCACAGTATGTATTGAAAAGATTGCTCGTGAACTGCGAGCCATTGTTAATGATGATGCGATTGGGGGCCCCAAATCGGCTCATGATTCCCTTGATGAACTTGACGGCTGATCCTACTGGGATGGTGCGCACGGCTTCTACTTCCGCCCACTTGGTGAACCTATCGATGGCGACGTAGAGGTATTGGTAGCCTCCTGGCACCCGTGGGAATGGCCCCAACATGTCCAACCCCCAGGCCACGAACGGCCATGTGAGCGGTATCGTCTGGTGGCCCTAAGCGGGCTGATGGATATGCTTGGCATGAAACTGGCATGCTTCACAAGAGCGCAGCAGCTCTGTAGCATCGTTGAGCGTGGTGGGCCAGTAGAAGCCGCTGAAGAACGCCTTGCCCACCAAGGTGCGGGCCGAGGAGTGGTGCCCGCAGTCCCCACCATGTATGTCCGCCAGCAGCTCGAGCCCCCGTTCCCTATAGATGCACCGCAAAGAAACGTCATTGGGCCTCCTACAGTATGACTCACCATCCTTGATGAAGTACGTGGTGGCCTGGTGGGCCACGCGCTCGGCGTCCTCCTCCTTCTCTGGTAGAGTCCCCTGAAGCAAATACGCCTTGAACTCTTCCGTCCAGCACCCCTCCTCGGGCTGAAGCGCGAGTAGCAAGTGGGCTCCTGAGGGATGACCATAGGCTGGAGCTCCCGTCTCCGGTGCCTGTGGCAGGTCCGTAACCGCAGAAGGCTTGAAGAGCCGCTCCTCAAACATGCCTGGGTCCTGAGGGAGCCTGTGAGAGGCTCTTTTACCGATGTCGTCTGCTTCCTTGTTCGTCCCGCGCGGCACATGCGCTGCAGCTCCACGCCCATGAACCGCTTCTCCATCTTGCGCACCTCTTCTAGGTAAGCTTCCATGTGTTCGTCCTTAGGCATGTACTCCTTGGTGGAGAAATTGACAAGAAGTTGTGAATCCCCTTTGACGGTGAGGGACTTTACCCCTAGCGCGGCCGCAGCCCTGAGCCCGTTGAGCAAGCCCTTGAATTCTGTGATGTTGTTGGAGACCTTCTTGCCTCGCTGAAAGCAGAGTTGTACTACATAGCAAAGCTTGTCATTGGTGGGCGAGATGAGGATGGCCCCTTCCCCTGCGCCTTGCCGAGCAAATGCCCCATCGAAGTTGTCGGATTTTGGGTTCCGGCAGACCCTTGAGGTTCGAACACTGGGGTGCACGCGGAGATCACACCCCCAGCCTACCCATGTCTCACCGCCTCGCTAGGACCTAAACTACACGAAGAACAACACAAAGGACACAAGATTTATACTGGTTCAGGCCACCATTGTAGTGTAATACCCTACTCCAGTGTGTGGTGTGGTGGATTGCCTCTGGTGCTGATGAACAATACAAGGGAAGAACAGCCTCGCGATGGTCTGTTCCTATGGTGGTGTTGTCCCTTTGGAGGGATCGATTCGAGATGCCGATGGATCCGTCCCCTCTACCCTGGGGTTGGCTAGCCCTATTTATAGGTGGAGGCCCTACGCCTCTTCCCAAATAGTGAGCGGGAAGGGCGCCAACAATTGACGATTTTGAAGGGGAACATCTAATACACTTATCCTGACGAAAGTTGGTCCTCGCCTGCCAAAGACCCTGACGATGACGCTGGCTTGGGCTCCACGATGACCTCCTTCTGCCGCCCTGCTGGTCTTGGTCTTGTTGCACCGAAATGGTTGCCTTTGCTTGATACCCTTGCCTGCGCTTGCCCCCTTTGCACCAAAGGGGAAACAAGGACTCTACGCAGGCCGGCGCCCGCCTGGCCTTGGTCGTCATGGCTTGCGTCACGGGCACCTCGTGAGGTACCCCGTGTTGATCTCTCCACCTTCTCGTGAGCCAGCCTGACGAGGCTGTGCCTGATGAAGCCTCATGTTGCCATTCCCCGCAAGGCTTGGCCCCTCACGAGGGTCTTGAGCATGTGTCATTGAAGATGGGCCATACTGGGCCACTCCTCGAGCCAGGCCGCAGGCCGCAGGCAGGCAAGTCTGGGTACCCCCGTTCCCAGAACACCGACAGTAGCCCCCGGGCCCAAGGCACGCTCGGACTTGGCTTAGCAGAGAAGCGAAGAGGCAAGTGCGAAGCACCGCGGGCCCCAATAGCATGTGGCCTTGGGCGCCGCGTGGCGGTTGATTGGACGTGGGCGTCCCTGTTCCCCCACGCCTCCTTATTTTGCACTCAGCTAGGCGGACCCGTGGGTGCACACAATCTCCCCTCTCCTTACCGCTCGCACGCCTCCTGCTCTTCCTTCTCTCGAGCTCCAGCCTCCGCCTCCAATCCAATCTCGAATCCTCCCCCTTCCCGTCTCCATGGCTCCGATGAAGAAGGGAAAGGGGCAAAGGTTGGTGCCCTCGTTCGGCCCGTCACCGTCGACGGCTCCCGTCGTCGATAAGTCAATCATACTCAACCTGGAAGGCTTGGACAAGGTTAGTTCCTCCATTTGCCACCATCTTCAACGAGTGTGGGAGGACGACGGTCTGGCCCGTGTCTCACTTCTCCATTGATAGGATAGCCACCGAGGTTCAGTACTTTGCTGACGCCCTGTGGGCAGGATTGGTTCCCCCTTTTCTGATTTCTTCAATGCGGTTCTTTCCCACTACCAGATCCACATGATGCATTTGGGTCCCGATTCCATTGCTCTTCTTGTTGTTTTCGCTTTTGTTTGCGAGGCGATGATGGGCATCCCTCCTTCCATTGCTTTGATGCGCCATTTCTTCTCTTTGTGCCTCAGTGACCCCTTCCAATGCTCGGGGTGCGTGAGCTTCTTTGCCGCGCCAGAAACAGAGGCCTCGGGAATTGACTTCAGACTCCCTCCTCCTGCGACTGGGTTCCAAGAGCGGTGGTTGTACGTGGATGTCGGAGTACTCAGCCCCCTGCTCTCGGAGCCCACCTTGCCTGTCGTCCCCAATTCGGGCTGGGGCCAGGAGACACTCATGAGCCCCCGGCTTGTCTTCGTCTGGCATCGCTTCGCGTACTTGAGGGCGCTCGATGTGACGGCGCCCAAGGTGGTGAAGGAGTTCCTCCCGCGCTGCATTGCCCCTATCCAGCGTCATTCCCGCCGGATGTGGTCTTTCTTGGGGTGTGGAGACTGCATGAGGCTCCAAGTGGAAGATCTGACGCCTGAAGTGCTGAGGAAGGTTCTCATGATCCTAACTGGCGACCCTTCTCCTGGCAGCATCCAGCATGGTGGCGCCTTGCCGTACCTCTGCTCGAACAGGGGTGACTTCATGAAGCAGATGCCCAGCTTCGACGAATGGGGGTTGCGCCCCGCAGGCCTCAGGGGGGCTCGCGAGAACCCAGTCGTGGTGGTCGCCCTTCCGGTTGCCCACGACGGTCCCTCCTCAAGTGGTGGAGCTAGGAGGCACGGGCCACCGGGGGCTGAGGCGACCGCTATCGGGACAACGACGCCAAGTGGGGCTCCTGAGGCGGTAGCTCCTGAAGTCCATCCTGCAGTGATAGAAGGGGCTTAGCCGCAGCCCGCAGTCCTAGTGGCAAAGGCCTCTGATGCCCCAGCCACCCTCCATGGTGCGACGCCTGGCAGCAGGCGCTAGGGTGATGCCCCCGATGTCGACCTCATCGGCGCTTCCTCCTCGTCGTAGGATGACCCTTTGCGCCGAGCTCCTGGGCCGCTTCCGAGTGGACTTCGAGGCTCTCCGAAAGAGGAGGGAGGCCTTGGGTGATGATTACCCTTGCCGCCTACTGAAGCGCAGGAAGTACTTCGCCACCGATGAGTAAGCCTTTCCCTTTCTCTGTTCCTTACTTTCCTGCTGCTTCAACTGATTAACTGTAATGCCCGGATGCAACTTTCCATATTCGTAACTCCAACTCTTGCCTTTTCCGGAGATGCGATATGTTATTTCCTCCGTGGTTGGGTTTTGTCTTTTGTTTTGCTTTGTGTTCATGTCATGCATCTCATCTCATAGCATCATGTGCATTGCATCTGCATGTTTTCATAAAGCTTGCATCCGTTCGTAGTTGTCGTGTTTCCCTCTTGCTTTAGTTGACCGTTCCGAGACCAACCTTGTTCTTCGTTTTTTCCTCTTGCCTAAACCGGAGTCTCTCTCAGACCACTCGCGTGCGTGTCTGAAACCTTTCCCGAACCCGACCGGAGCAGTCATCACCGTTAGGTCCGGATCATCTCCAATCATCCCCTAAATATCTTCGGTTTCTTATTTGTTTTCCCTAGCCTATTCTTCTGACCGTCGGATCTAAATCGATGAGTCCCTAAACCTTCTCCTCTGTCTATATATAGACCACCTACCTACCTAACCCTAGAATTTAGGAGCCTTGTCCCATCCACCAAATCCCCTCAGCCGCCGCTGCCAGTTCTCTTCCACCTCGGGATCTTCCCCGATCCACTTCCAGCCACCACTTCCTCCTTCGTTTTCAGCAGCACCCCAACCGGCAGCCTCCACCTCGCCCCGATCCAAATCCACCTCCCCGCGCCTCCACTCGATCCCTGGCCATCTGCTGCCCGAGCGATTCCTCCTCCTTACCTCGCCTGAACCCAAAGAGAGAAGCTCCTCTTCAACCTCCAGCCCGCAGCCGCGTGGAGCTCCTCTACGCCCGAGCACCACCAGGCCCCGAGCGACCTCGCTCCCCTGCCGTCTCCGGCACCGCGCCCGAACCGGGCCTTGGCCCTGGGTGAGCAGCCCCGCCCCCTCTCCTGTGCACTTTCGGGCCAGCCAGATTCGGCCCAGCTCCTGTTTTTTCCCGTGCTGCGATTTTAACATTATCCAGTGTATTACAGTTTTGCAGAAAACCCCTCATATATCATAGATTTAATAGCTCATAAACCATGCATCGGTTTAAAATGATATTAACATGTAAAATGCTTAGTTTTTCATCTAGTTTCATAATATGTTGCTTTCATCCATGTTTAAAATGTTTAACTTGCTATTTGCTCTAATTTGCATAAATGCAATGCTAAAATGGTTTATTTCATAACTAAATAACCGTAGCTCGGTTTTAAATAAACTTTATATGCAATTGGTGTGGAAAAATGCCTAGTTTAACCTGGTGCACTTTGTTTTACTTTTTAAAACTCTAAAATTGTGTTTAGGGCAGAACAGTACCAAATCTAAAATATAGACATGTGGAGTTTCCAGAATTGTTGTTAGTTCTTCCGGCCTCATTTAAACGTGCCTAGTTAGGTAGTTTTCTTATGCTTCACCCCCTTGCCATGCTAATAACATTCAATATTGTTGGGTACATAACCAAGATCAAACTAAATAATTGCATGTGGTGTTTTGTCAATATGCAACTCATTGCATATTAAGCTCCACTTAACTTGTAGTACCGTTTGAAGCACTTTGCCATGCCATGCCTCTTTAAACTGGACATGCATCATACTTGTTTGTGCATCATGCCATGTTTATGCTTGTGTGTTTACCATGTTGTTTGTTTCTTTCCGGTGTTGCTTCTTAGTTCCGGTAATGTTGCGATTGTGAGGATTCGTTCGACTACTCCCGTTCGTCTTCTTCATGGACTCGTTCTTCTTCCTAGCGGGATTTCAGGCAAGATGACCGCTACCCTGGATCTCATTACTATCATTGCTATGCTAGTTGCTTCGTTCTATCGCTATGCTGCGCTACCTATTACTTGCTCTTCAAGCCTCCCAATTGCCATGTCAGCCTCTAACCTTTGTCACCTTTCCTAGCAAACCATTGCTTGGCTATGTTACCGCTTTGCTCAGCCCCTCTTATAGCGTTGTTAGTTGCAGGTGAAGTTGAAGATTGCTCCATGGTGGACAGGATTATGTTGGGATATCACAATATCTCTTATTTAATTAATGCATCTATATACTTGGTAAAGGGTGGAAGGCTCGGCCTTATGCCTGGTGTTTTGTTCCACTCTTGCCGCCCTAGTTTCCGTCATACCGGTGTTATGTTCCCGGATTTTGCGTTCCTTATGCGGTTGGGTGATTTATGGGACCCCCTTGACAGTTTGCATTGAATAAAACTCCTCCAGCAAGGCCCAACCTTGGTTTTACCATTTGCCTCACCACCACCTATACCCTTCCCTTGGGTCGGCCAACCCGAGGGTTATCTTTATTTTAGCCCCCCCGGGCCAATGCTTCTCTAAGTGCTGGTCCGAACCAGAGCCCTTTGCAGCGCCCCCTCAGGGAAACTTGAGGTCTGGTTTTAGTTGTACGGATTGCTCACCCGATGTTGCCCTGAGAACAAGATATGTGCAGCTCCTATCGGGATTGTCGGCGCATCGGGCGGTCTTGCTGGTCTTGTTTTACCATTGTCGAAATGTCTTGTAAACCGGGATTCCGAGTCTGATCGGGTCTTCCTGGGAGAAGGTATATCCTTCGTTGATCGCGAGAGCTTATCATGGGCTAAGTTGGGACACCCCTGCAGGGTTTAAACTTTCGAAAGCCGTCCCGCGGTTATGGGCAGATGGGAATTTTTTAATGTCCGGTTGTAGATAACTTGACACCAGATACAAATTAAAATGCATCAATCGCGTGTGTAGCCGTGATGGTCTCTTTTTGGTGGAGTCCGGGAAGTGAACACGGTTTTTGGGTTATGTCTGACGTAAGTAGGAGTTCAGTATCACTTCTTGATCATTGCTAGCTTCACGACCGTTCCATTTGCTCTCTTCTCGCTCTTATTTGCGTATGTTAGCCACCATATATGCTTAGTCGCTGTTGCAACCTCACCACTTTACCCCTTCCTTTCCCCTTTAAGCTTTGCTAGTCTTGATACACATGGTAATGGGATTGCTGAGTCCTCATGGCTCACAGATTACTACAACAACAGTTGCACGTATAGGTTATGCGATGATCATGACACGAGCGCGATGTTTGCTTGTTTTGGAGTTCTTCTTCTGCTTCTTCTTCGATCAGGGGATAGGTTCCAGGTCGGCAGCCTGGGCTAGCAGGGTGGTTGTCATTTGAGTTTCTGTTTGTGTTTCATCCGTAGTCGGATGATGCTCTAATGTATTGTGATGTTGTATTCGTGTGGCATTGTATGCCTTTTGTATGTATCCCCATCTATTTATATAATGTTGATGTAATGATATCCACCTTGCAAAAGCGTTTCAACATGCGGTTCTATCCTTGGTGGGACCTTCGAGTCTCTTTAGGATAGTATCACATATTGGGCGTGACAAGTTGGTATCAGAGCCTCGACCGACCATAGGAGCCCCCTTGATGGTTGGCCGTTGTTGAGTCTAGAAGAAAAATATTTTTGTGTCTTATGATTATATATATCAGAGAGTAGGATTCTTTTTACTCCTCAGTTGCTTCGTCGCTCTGGTGAGGTCTCCTGACGTAGATGTTTTGACTTTCCTCTCCTCAAATTTCACTAAATTTTTTTTAGGATCACGCGGGTATCTTGGAATCGTTCCGATGGTTTTGTGATGAGAACATTGTTCTTTGTGCCTCCTGTCTTTTATGTGGCAGTGACCCGGGGAGTTGAGCTCCGAGGTGTTGTCGTCACAATTTTATTGTTGCAGTTCTGGAATACCTGAGTTTTGCCGACATCAAAAATCTCTTTTATGCAGTTGTTGGTGAGATAACCTCGATGCCACCCAGTACTGGGGCGAGAGTTTGGGAGTATTGCCATAGCTTGTATAACGGATGCTTTTTGAAGGTTGAGGTACATGATTTCCGGAGTTTTCTTGGTTATGTGTTGACGGATGGATACAGCTGGATGTAGGGATTGTTAGTTTGGGTGAGATATATATTGCTTCCCCTGTATCCCCAACACCAGATTGCATAACCAGAAAGTTTAGGGAGTTTATAGGTGGGAATTCAAGTAGCTCCTAGAATATCTTTCCAACAGATGCATGATATGGGATTGGGTAAATCTCTATCATATGTTTGTTCCGCCTTACTCTGCAAGCCAAATCCTTTGTTTTGTTTTATTTGTGGTATTCGAGTTGCTTCGAAGTCAAATGTTGAATCCATACCTTTCCTAAATGGTGTTCTCATATTGCTATGTGAATACTAATCCTTCTTGATCATCGAGATTGTCATGTCAATTCTTTCCGACCGGTGTGCGTATATTCAAGTGGATCCGATCATTTTCAACATCCGCAAGATCAATTCTAAGTTTTCTCAACGGTGTTTGTTCCATCTTCCCCAAGTTGCCTTTGTTTTACCGCCCTCCCACCCTTTTCTTCAAGGACTCATATATTTTAATCATGTATCCATTTATTCATGTGAAGTCTCTTCACTCTTTTCAACCAATGTTCTTATCAGGTGATTCTCACGAAGATACTAACGGAGCTTCAAGTTCATTACTCTTCATCTATTTTCTTTTCCGGTGGATTAATTTCAAGTTTTGGTGTTGATCATGTCTCTTCCTTTTGTTTCACATATATTCCCATGTGAATTTCTTATCCAAGGCTCTCTTATTTATTCACCTTTCCCAGTTCTTATCCAGAGTGTTGAAGATATCTTGGAAGATTTGTGTTTCCATTCTCAATCCGTTCAAGTTATTTTGAGGTTGTTATCTCATTCAAGCCATTTAATTCTACCGGTGCAATCTCTATTTCAAGCAATCCTTCAATGATGTTTCTTTCGAGTGGGCCCTAACCCACAGGTGTTTTCCAGGATCTTACCTGACTCTTTCAATTATTCCGGAGTTATTCTTAAATTCTATTCAAGTGTGACGTAAGAATGGATTCCATCAGTCACATGCCTTCTCCAAGATCGCTTTCAAATTCTTTTCATTGTTGGCTCAACCTCTTCGCTTTTCATTCTCACGGAGTATCTCAGTAATTTTGGTGGTGTTTCTCGTCGTCAGTTGAAGATTGAAGAAGAGTTTTTCCTCTAAATCTTGTCCCTTCTCTCGAAGATTCATAGTTCTAGCTTATGTCATCCTCTCATAATTGTTTTCGATTGTGAGAATTGTTTTCAACCATCCAATGCATTTCAGGAGTTGCTTCCTTTCTTGATAATCCGAATGCCATCATTTATGAATATTACTCATTCTCAACCTTCAACTCTTGTTCTCCAAATCTATCATGTGCATCATTCAAGTTTTCTCTAATAAGTTCATGGCCTCTTCGTTCTCATGTATCTAAATCCCTTCAAGTATCTTCATTCATTTTCCAATTCTTCCCGGTGAATTGTGCCCTTGCTACTCTCTTTTGCAATTTTTACGGTGGTTCGTTCAAGATTTTACTACCTTTGTTATCATATCAATTCATTCGTTGTTTCCAATCCCACCGGTGGTTCCATCAATACCTTCTCAAATTTGCGCTATATCTCTCTTAATCCTTTCTACGGGAATAAGTAGTATGCCAAATCCATTATTGTCATCAATTTGAATTGATGAAGGATACGCATAACATAATTCTTATTCTTGTCTCATCCAAGTGATTAATTCCTTCTTCTGGAGTTTGTTCATCAAGAAGCAATTCTCGGTTCCAAGTTATTCATCTTTCTTGTCCGGATTTCAAAGTTTACTCATTTCATAGCTCCATCCAAATCATCGCAAGGCTTCACCTTGTGTTTTCAACTTCTCTTTCTTTCTATCATCCTTTTATTACCGGAGTTCTTCATGGAGGCTCTACATGGTGGTTCGTCAAGGATTCTTTTCATTCTTCATTTGTTCTTCAAGATTTCTCTTGAAGTTATGACCCGCCAAGCTATACTCTAAATAAACATGGTGCTCAACACATGTTTTGTTTTGAGGAGCTCAAGTATTCTTCATCTTGCATTCCAAAGTGCAATTCTTTCTACCTTATCTTTTAAGGTGGTGTTATGTCACTCTTGACAATTTCCTTCATGTTTCATGATTCATATGTTGTCAAGAATGAGGTATTTTAAATCCATCATTTTCTCTTCGTTCAAGAGATCTTTTCGACCAATCAACTTCTCTGTTGGAGTTATCTTGTGTCATATTTCACCTAAAGACTTCCCTAAGGAATGTTGCTATTGTGGTGCTTATCAATGATTCAAGTTATCTCTCTATCATCTTGGTGAAGAATTTTTCATCTTCTTGTTGATCTTACTCCGATCAACTGTTTCCGTTAGTGGCGGGTTGTCTCCTCATAATTTTGAGATGTGTTCCATAAGCCCACAACAAGCTTGTTCTTTTCGTTGTTGGTTTTCCAACAACTCCGTTCTAACCTTCTTGGAAGGGTGCTTTCCAAGATCATTTGTGGCAGAAGTTGGCATTTTCTTCTCCATTCTTTTATTCCAATGATATATCTTCTATTCTTTCTTCCGGAGGCATGGTGATGTTGCTCTCCTCACTCATCATCTCGAATTGAGAGGACCGTGTTCTTTTCATGCTTATCCATTTAACCAGAGTGTTGTGTCGTCTCTTCAAGTTATTTTCATCTTATCAAGTTTTCCTTCTTCTTTCAGTCGGAGTGCTGCCTAAATTATATCAATCTTATTCCTTCTCTATCTAGTTTTAACCGGAGTGGTTTCAATATCTATCTTATCACTAAACCTCTTGGTTCTCATCGTACTCCTTGTTCCTCTTTTCTAACAGATTGTTTGCAATCTCGTTCATCTCTGTTGTACTCTTTCTTTTTAATTGCTCAACCTCTCAAGGTTCGTGGTTTCACTCATTCGTCAAAGAAGCAACTTAGTTTTACCTCTTCTCTTCCTCTTCCGTATCTCTCCGGTGCCATCCTAGATCTCGGGACGAGATCCTCTTGTAGTGGTGGAGTCTTGTAATGCCCCGGATGCAACTTTCCATATTCGTAACTCCAACTCTTGCCTTTTCCGGAGATGTGATATGTTATTTCCTCCGTGGTTGGGTTTTGTCTTTTGTTTTGCTCTGTGTTCATGTCATGCATCTCATCTCATAGCATCATGCGCATTGCATCTGCATGTTTTCATAAAGCTTGCATCCGTTCGTAGTTGCCGTGTTTCCCTCTTGCTTTAGTTGACCGTTCCGAGACCAACCTTGTTCTTCGTTTTTTTCCTCTTGCCTAAACCGGAGTCTCTCTCAGACCACTCGCGTGCGCGTCTGAAACCTTTCCCGAACCCGACCGAAGCAGTCGTCACCGTTGGGTCCGGATCATCTCCAATCATCCCCTAAATATCTTCGGTTTCTTATTTGTTTTCCCTAGCCTATTCTTCTGACCGTCGGATCTAAATCGATGAGTCCCTAAACCTTCTCCTCTGTCTATAAATAGACCACCTACCTACCTAACCCTAGAATTTAGGAGCCTTGCCCCATCCACCAAATCCCCTCAGCCGTCGCCGCTAGTTCTCTTCCACCTCGGGTCTTCCCCGATCCACTGCCAGCCACCACTTCCTCCTTCGTTTTCAGCAGCACCCCAACCGGCAGCCTCCACCTCGCCCCGATCCAAATCCACCTCCCCGCGCCTCCACTCGATCCCTGGCCATCTCCTTCCCGAGCGATTCCTCCTCCTTGCCTCGTACGAACCCAAAGAGAGGAGATCCTCTTCGACCTCTAGCCCGCAGCCGCGTGGAGCTCCTCTACGCCCGAGCACCACCAGGCCCCGAGCGACCTCGCTCCCCTGCCGTCTCCGGCACCGCGCCCGAACCGGGCCTTGGCCCAGGGTGAGCAGCCCCGCCCCCTCTCCTGTGCACTTTCGGGCCAACCAGATTCGGCCCAGCTCCTGTTTTTTCCCGTGCTGTGATTTTAACTTTATCCAGTGTATTATAGTTTTGCAGAAAACCCCTCATATATCATAGATTTAATAACTCATAAACCATGCATCAGTTTAAAATGATATTAACATGTAAAATGCTTAGTTTTTCATCTAGTTTCATAATATGCTACTTTCATCCATGTTTAAAATGTTTAACTTGCTATTTGCTCTAATTTTCATAAATGCCATGCTAAAATGGTTTATTTCATAACTAAATAACCGTAGCTCGGTTTTAAATAAACTTTATATGTAAATGGGGTGGGAAAATGCCTAGTTTAACCTGGTGCACTTTGTTTTACTGTTTAACAACTCTAAAATTGTGTTTAGGGCAGAACAGTACCAAATCTAAAATATAGACATGAGGAGTTTCGGGAATTGTTGTTAGTTCTTTCGGCCTCATTTAAACGTGCCTAGTTAGGTTGTTTTCTTATGCTTCACCCCCTTGCCATGCTAATAACATTCAATATTGTTGGGTACATAACCGAGATCAAACTAAATAATTCCATGCGGTGTTTCTTCAATATGCAACTCATTGCATATTAAGCTCCACTTAACTTGTAGTACCGTTTGTTGCACTTTGCCATGCCATTCCTCTTTAAACCGGACATGCATCATACTTGTTTGTCCATCATGCCATGTTTATGCTTCTGTGTTTACCATGTTGTTTGTTTCTTTCCGGTGTTGCTTCTTAGTTCCGGTAATGTTGCGATTGTGAGGATTCGTTCGACTACGCCCGTTCGTCTTCTTCATGGACTCGTTCTTCTTCCTAGGGGGATTTCAGGCAAGATGACCGCTACCCTGGATCCAATTACTATCATTGCTATGCTAGTTGCTTTGTTCTATCGCTATGCTGTGCTACCTATTACTTGCTCTTCAAGCCTCCCAATTGCCATGTCAGCCTCTAACCTTTGTCACCTTTCCTAGCAAATCATTGCTTGGCTATGTTACCGCTTTGCTCAGCCCCTCTTATAGCGTTGTTAGTTGCAGGTGGAGTTGAAGATTGATCCATGGTGGACAGGATTATGTTGGGATATCACAATATCTCTTATTTAATAAATGCATCTATATACTTGGTAAAGGGTGGAAGGCTCGGCCTTATGCCTGGTGTTTTGTTCCACTCTTGCCGCCCTAGTTTCCGTCATACCGGTGTTATGTTCCCAGATTTTGCGTTCCTTATGTGGTTGGGTGATTTATGGGACCCCCTTGACAGTTCGCTTTGAATAAAACTCCTCCAGCAAGGCCCAACCTTGGTTTTACCATTTGCCTCACCACCACCTATACCCTTCCCTTGGGTCGGCCAACCTGAGGGCCATCTTTATTTTAGCCCCCCCGGGCCAGTGCTTCTCTAAGTGTTGGTCCGAACCAGAGCCCTTTGCAGCGCCCCCTCAGGGAAACTTGAGGTCCGGTTTTAGTTGTACGGATTGCTCATCCGGTGTTGCCCTGAGAACGAGATATGTGCAGCTCCTATCGGGATTGTTGGCGCAGCGGGCGGTCTTGCTGGTCTTGTTTTACCATTGTCGAAATGTCTTGTAAACCGGGATTCTGAGTCTGATCGGGTCTTCCTGGGAGAAGGTATATCCTTCGTTGATCGCGAGAGCTTATCATGGGATAAGTTGGGACACCCTTACAGGGTTTAAACTTTCGATAGCCGTGCCCGCGGTTATGGGCAGATGGGAATTTGTTAATGTTCGGTTGTAGATAACTTGACACCAGATACAAATTAAAATGCATCAACCGCATGTGTAGCCGTGATGGTCTCTTTTCGGCGGAGTCCGGGAAGTGAAAACGGTTTTTGGGTTATGTCTGACGTAAGTAGGAGTTCAGGATCACTTCTTGATCATTGCTAGCTTCACGACCTTTCCATTTGCTCTCTTCTCGCTCTTATTTGTGTATGTTAGCCACCATATATGCTTAGTCGTTGCTACAACCTCACCACTTTACCCCTTCCTTTCCCCTTTAAGCTTTGCTAGTCTTGATACCCATGGTAATGGGATTGCTGAGTCCTCGTGGCTCACAGATTACCACAACAACAGTTGCAGGTATAGGTTATGCGATGATCATGACGCGAGTGCGATGTTTGATTGTTTTGGAGTTCTTCTTCTGCTTCTTCTTCGATCAGGGGATAGGTTCCAGGTCGGCAGCCTGGGCTAGCAAGGTGGTTGTCATTTGAGTTTCTGTTTGTGTTTCATCCGTAGTCGGATGATGCTCTAATGTATTGTGATGTTGTATTCGTGTGGCATTGTATGCCTTTTGTATGTATCCCCATCTATTTATGTAATGTTGATGTAATGATATCCACCTTGCAAAAGCGTTTCAATATGCGGTTCTATCCTTGGTGGGACCTTCGAGTCTCTTTAGGATAGTATCGCATATTGCGCGTGACATTATCGCCCTGCAGGGCCCTTCCTGCCGAGTTCGTGGAGATGGCTGGGGAGCCATCCCTCCGGGCCCCGCCCTCTCCTCCTTCCCCAAGCGCCCGGGGCTCCAGCACTGCCCTTGTGGTGAGGCCGGTCGGAGAGGTGGGCCATCCTGTGGTGCGTCCCAATTCTGCGCACCTCGTGACCATCCTTCGCGAGCCCTCCCGGGGCATAGCCAGCCTGCCCTGGGCTCTTCGACTGGCTATGGACGGCGTCGGGCGGTGGTCAGCCCTGTGGTCTTCTTTGGAGGGCGAACTGGTCCCGGGCCAGGCTTCCGGTGAGGCGCGTCCGGTCACCGCAAGGACGCCAGCCCCTAGCCCCCTGCCCGGAGGGGGAGTGCTGGTCCGTGGCCCTCCCCACGCGCCTGAGGCGGAAGGCGATGCGGAAGACGTGCTCGAGCGCGCTCGGGAGCACCGCGCCCTCCGCCAAGGGTTCCTCTGGAGGGCGGCGGACGCGGTGAGCCAGCTTAGTGTAGAACTCGATGACGAGGATGCACATCTTGAGGCCGAGGGCCTGCGCCTAGCTGAGGAGAGGCGCAAGCTGAAGGTGGCCGTCGCCCTTGCGGGCCACCAGCGTGACCATGACAATGAGAAGGCCGAGGTGTCGCTGGCAGCTTCTCGAGAGGCCTGCTCCCAGGCCATCTTGGAGGCTCAGGAGGCTGACCGTCGGCGCAAGGTCGCAGAAGAGCGGGCGTGGGAGCTCCGGGCCTGGAGTAGCTCCCTGGAGGAGCAGGTGAAGTTGCGTGAGGCGGCCCTTGCATCGATGGAGGGGGCTTCGGCCGACCGGGCGGAGCTCCAGAGACGCGAGGAGGCGCTGACGATGGAAGCCACCAAACGCACCCTGGACCTCGTGCGGTTCGAGACAAGGGAGCGCATGGTGATGCGGGCGGAGGATGATGTTGCTGAGAGAGAAGCCCGAGCCGCAGAACAGGTTGATCGCCGGGTGGCGGCGGCCCGCTTGAACCTTGAGCGCGAGTTCAAGGAGAGGCTGGAGTTGATCAAGGTTGAAGCAGAGGGGAGGACCGCTGCCCTGAAGGCCAAGCTGGATGAAGTGACGCGGCATGGGGACGCTGCCCAAGCCGCTCTTGGCGCGGCACAGGCAGAACTGGCTTCCTCCCGTGCTGAGGTGCTTCTTCTCCACCAAAGGGTGGACGCGGCCGAGGCTGTTGCATGGTGGAACGAGGACGAGATACGCCAGCGGCAGACCATGGAGCACGTGCACAGCCCCATGCTCCGTGAGCTCCGGGAAAGAGCCAACACGGCCCTGGGTATCATCTGCGAGGCAGCCGTTGGGGAACCTCGTGTGGTCAACTATGCTGGTAATCTTCAGTTCTTCACCGACATGGTGACGCAGCTGGAGGCTCGGGCAGGCAGAGCCGACAGGTTGGTGGAGGAGAGGAGCCGTGCCCTACTGGGGCGTGCTTTTTCTCGCGTCTTCAGTCATCTCCAGAATATGGATCACCATTTCGACTTTGACGCCGCCATCGCACCGGTACCCCTGGCGATCCGGGGCGATCTAGCGCGTTGGGTGGAAGACAACGTGAACGCCCTTGTCAGGGCTTTCACGTCCGACGATGACGGCATGGTTGTGGCCGCTGATGAGGGCAGAGTGGTGAACGGCCCAGGTGCTGTCGGCGGCGGCACGAAAGATGATGGCAAGGCAAGTGATGCCAGTGGCGACTCCGGAGGTGTCCCTGAGGATGCATTGGGGGATTTATCCGATTGACCGCGTGGTGTTCCTGCTTTCATCCTGCGCAGAGAGAGTTCGGGCTTGGCCCAGAGGATTGTAAGAGCATTTTGGGAGGGGTGCCCCTCAGGTAAAAACTTGCAGTTAGCGTATTTGTAGACATGATATCACCCGTGTGCCTGCGCCAGCCGACCGGTCTCGTGGCAAGTCGACTGGCCTATTACCTTTGACCCGTACGGGCCCCTAGCCTTCAGGGGGGCCGTGGTGTCATGAATGTCTCCTGAGCGAGCCTGTTGGACCGGCAAGGAGAACCTCCGGAGAGGGCGCGGTGACGGTAGCCTGGGCTGCGCGCATGCTGGGCCTAACCCGGCTTGCGAGGGGCTCATGAGGGGAGGCGGCTCAGGCTGGACGGACGCAAAGCGGTGACCAGAACGCGAGAGATTGCTCGGACGAGACTAAACACCCCTTCCCCGAACGCAAGCAAGTCTCAAGCTCAAATCCAACTTAAATCCGAACACGGAAAAGCAACAACCAAGGGGAAAAGCAAGGAAAGCAGAAAAGGCCGCGTCCGGCACCTAGTCTAGTCTTCGATGTCTTCTCACCAGCGCGGAGCTAAGTGCTGCCACTGGGCATGGGCCAGAGACCCCAAGGCCCGAGGGCGGCTCTCCGGAGACTCCAGGGCGTGTACAACCCCACTCATTATTACGTGAGAGTGTCATGGGGCGGCAAGCTTCGCAGGCACTGGGCCTTCTTCACAGGTACCGGCCTTGCTTCATATCGCCGGACGAGGGCCCCGCCTTGTGCCACACTCTAGTGCCATCAACGACGGTCGGAGACCGAGGACGCCGCCGATGGGGTAGAGCGGTCGCCAGCGGTTCCCCCAACGACCACGGGTCCTCTGCCGGGGGTAGGCCCTGAGGCACCTCCCCGGCAGAGGGCCTACCTCCTGAGGACGCCTTGCTCCGAAGGCCGCGGTGGTGATGCCGGATCCTGGCCCCTCTCCTGCAGCCCCCGGCGCTCTCCTCCTGAGGGGTAGGAAGCTGCTGGATTGGGGCAGCCATCTGCCGCGATGACCTATACCTCCTGCGACCCACGGTTAGCATATGCTTGCTCCTGAGGAATTAGCGGTACCCGATAATTGCAGCATCTAGCGCGGTCGACGAGGCTTTCCCGGGGCTCATGAAAGAGCTCTGCTTCGGGTGTCTCTTCCCCCCAGCTTGGGCCGAGGAACAAGTTGTGATCTTCCTCCTGCGCGTGCCCTTGATCCATCATGTGGGGCACGTACTCCTCCGGGGCCGCCACCCCGAACGCTTCGCTATAGTGCTCCGTGTGCCATGCAGCCCTGCTTGAGGCGCCCACCTGAGGGTGGTGGCGCGACGGCCCGCTGGGACCATGGGCTGCGGCGAGTCCTCCTTCGCTGGCCGGGGGCAGAGGCAGCGCCGTTAGTGACCAGGTGCTGACAGCCAGGGTGGTGTTGGAGTGGCCCTGAAACCCGCTCAAGGCTGTGCGGGCGCGTGTGGGGCCACCGTGCGATCCGGCTTGGGCCTGAGGGGGCAGTTGGGTGCAGAAGGGGTGAGCCCCCGAGGCAGCGGAGCCGAGAAGCTCTGCCACCCGCTCTAGTAGCAAGTCGCAGCCACCTTCTTGCAGCCTGCATTGCAGCAGCTCTCGCGCTACTATGAGCGCAGCCCTTGAGTTCGCCTGCTCTCGCCGTGAGTATGGTGCCGCAGCCATGGCGTGGCTTGAGGCCCTCGCTGCCGACCGCAACTGCCGCGACGTGAGAGCTGGTGCCGCTTGGCCGCGTCGCCCGCGGTCCGCAGCGCCCTGCGGACCGCGGGCTGCCTGGGGCGCAGGGTTGAGGTCGCCCTAGGCAGGCGGCTCTGCGCGGGCAGGCCACGCCGGCCAGGGATCAGGATTGCCCGTCGGGTCGCCGGACATGTTGATGATGGTGCGACGGGCGGCGAAACACGAGGCGACGGAAGGCGGATTCCGGTGCACCCCTACCTGGCGCGCCAAATGTCGGATTTCGGGTTCCGGCAGACCCTTGAGGTTCGAAAACTGGGGTGCACGCAGAGATCACACCCCCAGCCTACCCATGTCTCACCGCCTCACTAGGACCTAAACTACACGAAGAACAACACAAAGGACACAAGATTTATACTGGTTCGGGCCACCATTGTGCTGTAATACCCTACTCCAGTGTCCAGTGTGTGGTGTGGTGGATTGCCTCTTGGGCTGATGAACAATACAAGGGAAGAACAGCCTCGCGAGGGTCTGTTCCTATGGTGGTGTTGTCCCTTTGGAGGGATCAATTCGAGATGCCGATGGATCCGTCCCCTCTACCCTGGGGGTGGCTAGCCCTATTTATAGGCGGAGGCCCTGGGCCTCTTCCCAAATATTGAGCGGGAAGGGCGCCAACAATTGGCCATTTTGAAGGGAAACATCTAGTACACTTATCCTGACTAAAGTTGGTCCTCGCGTGCCAAAGACCCTGACGATGACGCTGGCTTGGGCTCCACGATGACCTCCGTTCTGCCGCCCTGCTGGTCTTGGTCTTGTTGCACCAAAATTGTTGCCTTTGCTTGATACCCTTGCCTACGCTTGCCCCCTTTGCACCAAAGGGGAAACAAGGACTCTGCGCAGGCCGGCGCCCGCCTGGCGCCCGTCTGGCCTTGGTTGTCATGGCTTGCGTCACGGGCACCTCGTGAGGTACCCCGCCTTGATCTCTCCGCCTTCTCGTGAGCCAGCCTAACGAGGCCGTGCCTGAGGAAGCCTCCTGTTGCCCTTCCCCGCGAGGCTTGGCCCCTCGCGAGGGTCTTGAGCATGTGTCGTTGAAGATGGGCCATACTGGGCCACTCCTCGAGCCACGCCGCAGGCCGCAGGCAGGCAAGTTTGGGTACCCCCGTTCCCAGAACACCAACAGAAGTACATGACCCATCTGTCTGGTTCTTCATCTCCTAGAAGGGGGGAGCAGTCCTCGCCTTTTCCGTGATCTGGAGCGTTGGTTCACTCGGCCATGAAGTTAGCGAGGGCCGCGCCCTTGATGACCCTGGTGGTACTGAACTCGAGATCAAATGTTTGAAGGTCAATGTTCCATTCAGGAACTCGCCCGGCTGCATTCGGGCTCCGGAGAACCCTCTCTAGCGGGTATGCTAAGACAACCTTGATGGGGTGGCCTCGAAAGTAGTGGCGCAGCTTCCTGGAGGCAACTAGAAGTGCGAGCAAGAGCTTCTGTGGCATGGGGTATCGTGCCCGGGCCTCCCTCAGCACTGTGCTGACGAAGTAGATGGGTGCTCAACGAGGGAGGAGGCATCAGTAGAATCTTGTTCTTCACGGGGGTACAGGTCCCTTTTGGCCTCATGAGGCATGTGCTCCGGAGCCTCGATAACCATGGGGTCATTCGTAGCCTCAGGAGGAATGTTGGCCGCTGTGCCGGCAGAGACTTCAGATGCCCTCCCTCGGGTGTGCTACACTTCGCTTGCTGGTTGTGCATCCTGCTACGGCTTATTGACCGGGCATTCCTTCCTTAGCGCCACCAGGGCGGCGCTCGCTGAGTGCGGGGTTGCTGCCAGATAGAGCACCAAGGGCTCGAGAGGGCGCGGTGCCACCATTACGGGCGGACTGGTCAGATATCTCTTGAGGTCCTAGAAGGCTGCGTCTGCCTCGGGGGTCCACTCGAATGGCTCCTTCATTTTCATCAGCTTGAAAAATGGGAGGGCGCGCAACCCCAGCTTGGAAATGAAGTGTCCAAGCGAGGTTACGCAGCCAGCCAGCTTATGCATCTCCTTCAAGGTCTGCGGGGGGTTCATGTCTTCTATTGCCTTGACCTTTGCTGGGTTAGCCTCGATCCCTCTGTGCGATACCAAGAAGCCCAGCAGCTTGCCGGAGGGGACCCCGAACACACACTTCTCGGGGTTAAGCCAAAGATCCACCATGCGCAGGCTAGAGAACGTCTCCTCCAGATCTTCTATGAGAGTCCTGGCCTCCCAAGACTTCACCACTATATCATCAACATAGGCCTCCCCGTTTCTCCTGAGCTGCGAACCCAGGGCGATGTGCATCAACCGCTGAAATGTTTCTCTGGCATTGCACAGCCCGAAGAGCGTGCAGGTGTAGCAGTACACCCCGCATGGGGTGAGGAATGCCATCTTTTCCACATCCTCCACGGCCATCTTGATCTAGTGGTAGCCGGAGAAGGCATCCAAGAAGCACAACAGGTCGCACTCGGCGGTGGAGTCGACAATCTGGTTGATGCGAGGGAGCGGAAAGGGATCTTGAGGGCATGCCTTGTTGAGGTTGGTGAAGTCAACACACATGCGCTCCTTCCCTCCTTTCTTGGGGACGATGACGGGGTTCGCCAGCCACTCTAGGTACCACACCTCTCTGATGACCCCTGCGGCTTGTAGCTTACGGGTTTCTTGGACGATGAAGGCCTGCTTCTCGATGGACTGCCGACGAGCCTTCTGCTTCACCGGCCGCACATTTGGGCATACTCTCAGATGGTGCTGGATTATCCCCCTCGGGACCCCGGCCAGGTGTTTGGGTTCCTAGGCAAATACATCCTTGTTGGCTCACAGAAAGTTGATCAATGCCTCCTCTTGATCATGTGGGAGGCCAGCCCATATGGTGAAGGTGGCGCTGGCCGGCCCGTCCTCGCAGACTGGCATTTGCTTCATCTCAGCTCGTTCCTGGGAGAACAACTGCTTCTTCTTGGCAGGCGCTGCCTCTAGGGCCTCCTGATCCTCCTTCTTGCCGGGTATTGCGGTCGCGGCTGTCTTGAAGGCGAGCTTGAGGGACTGTAGCGTGCCTTTGGTGTCTCCTGCCACCGTGAGGACACCGTTGCAGCCTGGCATCTTCATGAGGTTGTACGCGGGATGGGTCTCAGCCATAAACTGTGCCAAGGCTAGGTATCCCAGAATGGCGTTGTACGGCAAGTTGATCTTGGTGGTGTCGAAGTCGACGAGCTCGGTGTGGTAGTTGTTGCGGGTCCCAAAGGTGACAGTGAGGCAGATCTGCCCCAGGGGCCTGGTGGAACCTTCTCCAACTCCAGAGAAGGGCTTGGAGGGGCAGAGCCGGCTGGGCGATACATGGAGCAGGCCGAACGCCTCTGGGAGAGCACGTTGAGGCCAGCTCCACCGTCTATGAGGGTCTTGGTGATCGCCACGTGGCAGATGGTGGGGGTGCACAGCATTGGGAGCGCACCTGCTCCCGTCGTGGCAACAGGGTGATCTTCGGGGCCGAAGGCGAGGTCAGCTTTGGGCGCCGCCTAGCCCGGGGGAGCCCCCGAGCCCCCCTGAGTGTTGCCTGCTCGCCGATAGAACTGCTTGACATGGCGGTCGAAGGGTGGCACCTGTGAGCCGCCCAGGAGAGCTGCGACTGTCGGTGTTCTGGGAACAGGGGTTTGTAGTGTCCTTGTTTCCTCTTAGGTGCAAAGGGTGCAAGCATAGGCGTGGAGTACCGTGGCATCAGACATCAGTGCAACAAGACCAAGACCAGCAGAGCGGCAGGATGGAGGTCACCTTGGAGCCCAAGACGACGTCATCACCAGTGCTTTTGGCAGCCGAAGACCAACTTTAGTCAGGATAACTTGTACTAGATGTTCCCCTTTGAAATGGCCATTGTTGGCGCCCTTCCCACTCAATATTTGGGAAGAGTACCAGGGCCTCTACAAATAGGACTAGCCACCACAGAGCAAAGAGGGGACAGATCGAGTGCTCATCAGAGAGAGAGGCGATCAAACTCACCCAAGCAGATCATCGCACAAGCTTAAGAACACCTCTCGCGAGGTCGTTCTTCCCTTGTACAGTTCATCATTAGCCCCTGAGGCAATCCACCACACCACACACTGGAGTAGGGTATTACACCACAATGGTGGCCTGAACCAGTATAAATCTTGGATCCCTCGTGTTGTTCATCGTAGCTTCGATCTCACGAGTCGATCGGACATAGATCGGTAGGGGAGAGATCTTTGTGCGCACCCCAGAGTTCGAACCTTAAGGGTCTGCCGGAACCCAACATCCGACATTTGGCGCGCTAGGTAGGCGTGCACCGGAATCTTTCTTCCACTGTTTCGTGTCGATCTTACGTCGTGTCCATGGCAGACGCTCGCCGGGCTCGAGCCGAGTGTCGGGCTGCTCTCGCCGCCCGCGTCGCCCAGACGGCTCCCGTCGGTGGGTGTCCCCGTCCTTCCCTGTCGCCTGCCGCCAACGCCGCCACCGGCCTGGCGGGGAACGAGCAGCAGGCCTCGTCGCTGCATCCTTCCGTGCGGCGGGAAGGCCGCACCGCCACCCCGTCGCTGACTCCAGCTGGTTCGTCGTCTCACGCCCGTCGCGCCCCCATGGATGCGCACGCCGCGTTGCTCCTGGCGCGTGAGCTCCTGCACTACCATCCCGGCGACAACCTCTACGAGGAGTGGCTCGCTTGCATCACCGAGCTCGTCAGCACCGCACGGGGCTCCCCTGTGCCGTCCCTCTCGCTCCCTCGTCCTCCGTCCTGCGCAGGAGGCGCAGATCAGGAGGTGCCTCCGCCACCTCCTCCCCAAGAAGGTGCCCTGGCTCCAAGACGCGCAGCCCAGGACGAGACACACCGCGCCCGGCGCCAGCATGACAAGAAAGGAGCTGCCAAGAAATCCCTCGTCCCGAAGAAGGTGTACGTTTGCTCCCGGCACCAGTGCACCACGACCGCATCCCTGCGCCAGCACGTCAAGACCCCACGCTACTCCGGGCAGCGGTGCGCGGGAACCCCCAAGAGCAAGCCCCGCATTAGCAAAGAGCTCTGGTGGCCACCGCAGGCTGCCATGCCTTCACCGCCGAGCTACGTGGTGTCGCCTGGCCAGGCAAGTTCAAACCTAACCTGCCTCCTTGCTACGACGGCACTGCGGACTCCGCGGAATTCCTACAGCTCTACGAGCTGGGGATCGAAGCCGCCAACAGGGACGAAAAAGTCATAGCGAACTGGTTTCCCATGGCACTCAAGGACGGCGCCCGCACTTGGCTCCTGAACCTGCCTCCCGGCACGATCTCCTCCTGGGACGAGATGCGCACTTGCTTCATCGCCAACTTCCAGGGCACGGCGACCGTCCACTAGTCGTGGGTGACCTGCGCTGCATCAAGCAGCAGTCCGGAGAGACCTTGCAGAAATACATCCAGCACTTCGACAACGCTCGCCTCAAGATTCCCAGGGTGAATGAGGAGGCCATCATCTCTGCGTTCTCCGATGGCGTCTGCGACGTCAAGATGAAGGAGGAGCTGGCAATCCATGAAGATCCGTGTACGTCTCTGGAGCTGTTCAACCTGGCGACCAAGTGCGCAAGGGTTGAGGAAGGACGCCTCTCCCTTCTCGAGCTCCCAGCCGCAGACCCAGAAGAGAGGAAAGCCAAGGCCAAAGATGTAAAGCGTAAGGGAGCAGCCGTGCTCGCAGTAGAGCCGGACAGAAAGCACGGCAGGGACCAGCCAGAGTCATCCAAGGGCAGCCGGTACTATGTGTACCACGATCTCCACACCCACAACACCAATGAATGCCAAGAACTCAGGGCCATTCGAGAAGGCCATGTCGGTCGACGCCCCGAGCGCAACGATCGGGGCTACGGCCGTGTCATGCCCAATATGCGTTCCTATCCTAAAGGAACTTGAAGGTCCCACCAATGATAGAAGCGCATATTGGAGACGCTTTTGCAAGGTGGATATCAAAGGGAAGCTTGCCCCTAGATACGTGGGTCCTTTCAAGATCATTGGCAAAAGAGGCGATCTCGCCTATCAACTTGAGCTTCCGTCCAACTTTGCCAATGTGCATGATGTGTTTCACGTGTCACAGCTTCGCAAGTGCTTCAAGACTCATGAGCACACTATCAACTTCGAAGAGATTGAACTCCAAGAAGATATGTCTTATCATGAGCACCCCGTTGCTATTCTTGAAGAAACTGAGCGCAAGACTCGCAACAAGTCAATCAAATTCCTGAAAGTGAAGTGGTCACACCATTCCGACCGAGAAGCCACCTGGGAGCACAAGGATCACCTCCGTTCCGAATATCCGGAGTTCTTTCAGTCCTAGATCTCGGGACGAGATCCTCTTGTAGTGGTGGAGTGTTGTAACACCCCGGATGTGACTTTCCATATTTGTAACTCCAACTCTTGCCATTTTCGGCTATGTGTTATGATATTCCCTCCGTGGTTGGGTTTTGTTTTTGTTTTGCATTTGTTCATGTCATGCATTTCATGCCATGTCATCATGCGCATCACATTTGCATACGTGTTCGTCTCATACATCCGAGCATTTTCCCCGTTGTCCATTTCGCAATCCGACACTCCCACATGTACCCGGCGCACCCCTCTTGTCTATTTCGTGAGCGGGTGTTAAATGTTCTCGGAATGGACCGAGGTTTTTCAAGTGGCCTTGGTACACCACCGGTAGACCACCTGTCAAGTTTCGTGTCATTTGGAGCCCGTTTGATACTCCAACGGTTAACCGGGGAACCGTGAGGCCTCTTGTGTGTTGCAGCCCAACACCCCTCCAAACAGCCCAATAACCCATCTAAGCCCCCTCCATGCTCTCCGCCGTTGGATCATGATCGTGTGGGCGAAAACCGCTCCTCATTTGGAGTCTCCTAGCTCCCTCTACCTATAAATACACATCCCCATCCAAAATTTTCGGGCAAAACCCTAGCCTAACCCCTCTCCGTCGCTGGACACGTCCGGTCCGAGCCGGACGCATCCGCTGCCGCACCCGAGCCAATCGGGGCGCGCCATGTGGGCACCGCCGCCTCTCGCGCCGCCGGCCCGCCCGGGCCCGAGGCCGGCCCCCGCAGCCCGTCTCCCCGCCGCCGCCGCCCGCGGGCGACCGCGCCCGAGCGCCTCCCCGCGCCTCCCCGCGGGCCCGTCTGCCTCGCCGCCGTACCAACCTCGTCACTCCGGCGCCGCCCGTGCAACCTCGCCGGACGCAAGCTCTGCCGTCCGTGCACTGCCCTCCGTCGCCCCGTCTCCGACGTCCCCCGTCCAACTCCGGCCGCCGCGCTGCCCCGTCTCCGACGTTCCTCGAAGAACATGCAAACCCTAGATCTGGATAGAAAGTTGACCCCGAAATTCCTTTCAAGTCCTTATTTTTCTACATTATGTGGCTCTGTTCATCGCATCATAACTCCATGACCGTAGCTCCGTTTCATGCGCATGATATGGAAAAAATTTCATCAGGAGATGCTCTTCATTTTGTTCCATTGTGCCATGCTTGTTTGAGTTTATCTTGATGCCTAAATCATCGTTGCAAGAGTGCTATATGATGTTAACTGCTGTCTGTTATCAGAACTTGGTGATTTCTCTTTTTCATTGCATTTTGTGTGTGCACCCTATGAGCATGAGCTCTACATGTGTTTTGATCTATGTCATGCCATCTTTACAAAGGTGCTTGCCATGTATTTTTGTGATCAGTGTGGTGACTAGCACAAGCATGCAAACTAGGCTTCGTGACGTTGCTGACTTAAGTCCTTGTTCTGCTGTTATTTTGATGCCATGTAAACTTGATGCTACAGAGTGATCCATGCTTATTTTGAGATTCTTCAGTAAGGATGTTTTGAACATATGGTTATTCTCTATCAATCCATGCCCCTGCTTGCAATTATGGAGTAATCTAGCATGTTATTTTCCTGCTCTACCTTGCAAAAGCCCAGGCTGCCGACTTGGAACCTATCCCTGATCGAAGAAGAAGCAGAAGAAGAACTCCAAAACAAGTGAACATCGCTCTCGCGTCATGATCATCGCATAACCTGCACCTGCAACTGTTGTAGTAGTAATCTGTGAGCCACGAGGACTCAGCAATCCCATTACCATGGGTATCAAGACTAGCAAAGCTTAATGGGTAAAGGAATGGATAAGTGGTGAGGTTGCAGCAGCGACTAAGCATGATATGGTGGCTAACCTACGTAAATAAGAGCGAGAAGAGAAGCAACGGAACGGTCAAGAAGCTAGAAGTGATCAAGAAGTGATCCTGAAACTACTTGAGTTCATACATAACCCAAACTGTGTTCACTTCCCGGACTCCACCGAGAAGATACCATCACGGCTACACACGCGGTTGATGCATTTTAATTAAGTCAAGTGTCAAGTTCTCTACAAACGGACATTAACAAATTCACATCTGCCTCATAACCGCGGGCATGGCTTTCGAAAGATAATACCCTCCACGGGTGTCCCAACTTAGCCCATCACAAGCTCTCACGGTCAATGAAGGATATTCCTTCTCCCAAGAAGACCCGATCAATCTCGGAATCCCGGTTTACAAGACATTTTGACAATGGTAAAACAAGACCAGCAAGACCACCCGACAGTGTCGACAAATCCCGATAGGAGCTGCACATATCTCGTTCTCAGGGCACGCGGTGGGCCACAGGCAGGCAGGACTGGATACCCCAAGTCCAGGATGCCGACAAGCTGTACGTAAGTGTACACGATATTGACAAGACTGCGTGACATGCTATGTCCGCGCCTACAGTACGACATGTGCCCTTCCTTACTCGCCTATGGTTCATCGCTGCATCCTGCAGACACACCGATCGACCAGTATGTACGTACACGTTCGCGACCAGAATGACAACACTACGTACACTTCGACCAGGTGGGTCCCGACTGTCAGGGAGGATAAGAAGGCACTTCCTTGCGTGCGAAGTTATTGCTGGTGGGTCCCAGCTGTTAGGAGGAGAATCATTTTTTTTGTAATATGGCCGCACTTCCTTGCATGCGAAAATGTAGCTGGTGGGTCCCAGCAGTCAGGGGGAAACGTTTTTTCACAAAATATGGTGGCCCGTCCGGTGGGTCCCTGCTATTAGGTGGAGGAATAATTATTTTACACGTAATAAGGTTGCACTTCCTTGCTGCGGCCGTGGACCCATCTGTGAGCCTCTCCACGTACAGTACTCTTCCGATGGAAGTCGTTCCTTGACCACATTGACCACGCCGCGCCGAGAGCACCAAGGCGGTGGAAGATGGCGAGGCCTAGGAAGGGGACGACACGGAGCCTGGGAAGACGCGGCAGTGGATGCCCACGCGGAGAGGAGTACGAGGGTTGACGGGTTTGGCTGCGGTGTGAGGCTGCTGTTGCCGCAGAATAACATGGGTTGTGGGTGAGTAGAGGGATGGCCGGGCCAGAGGTTGGAGTAGGGTGGGGCGGTCAGTCCTGCGCGATAGTAGAGCCGGCCACTGGAGGCAGGAGCATGCGGCACGGCCGGTGCTCGTTTGGGCGGCTGGAGCAAGAAGACCAGAGGTTGAAGAAGCACTACAGCCATTGGATGGACATCATACGGTCACTGGAGCTAGAATCGTTCATATTGACTAAGTTGACAAAGACCTCCGTCCGCATCAACTTAGTAGGCCCGCAAGTCAGCCTCCCACTATGGTGGGTCCCAGCTAGCAGGGGGGTCTTCATTTTTTGTGTAATAAGGAGGCACTTCCTTGCCTGTGACAATACAGCTGGTGGGTCCGAGGTGTCAGCGGGGGGAACGTTTTTTCACGAAATACACAGGCCCTTACGGTGGGTCCCTGCTGTCAGGTGGAGGAATAATTTTTTTATGCATAATAAGGTTGCACTTCCTTGCTGCGGCTATGGACCTAGCTGTCAGCCTCTCCATGTACAGTACTCTTCCGATGGAAGTCGTTCCTTGACCACATTGACCACGCCGGGCCAAGAGCACCAAGGCGGTGGACGACGGCAAGGCCTAGGAAGGGGACGACGTGGATCCGGGGAGGACATGGAAGTGGATGCCCACGCAGAGAGGAGTACGAGGGTTGACGGGTTCGGCTGCGGTGTGAGGTTGTTGTTGCCGCAGAATAACAGGGGTTGTGGGCGAGTAGAGCGATTGCCTGGCCAGAGGTTGGAGTAGGGTGGGGCGGTCAGGCCTGCGCGACAGCAGAGCCGGTCACCGAAGGCAGGAGCAGGTGGCACGATCGGCGCTCGTTTGGGCGGCTGGAGCAAGAAGACCAGAGGTTGAAGAAGCACTACGGCCATTGGATGGACATCGTACAGTCACTGGAGCTATCGTTCATATTGACTAAGTTGACAAAGCCATCCGTCCACGTCAAGTTAGTAGGCCCACAAGTCAGCCTCCCACCATGGTGGGTCCTAGCTAGCAGGGGGAGTATTCATTTTTTTGTGTTGACCACGTCGTGCCAGGCACATCCAAGGTGGTGGATGACGGCGAGGCCCCGGACAACAATGAGCCTGAGATGGGAAGACGCGGGAGTGGACTCACTAACGGAGAGGTGTACGAGGGTTAACTAGTTCTGGTGCAGCGTTGTTCAGCAGTCGGTGGAGAAGAACAGGAGGTGTGGAGGGGTGGAGGGATGGCCTGGTCGACGGTGGGGTAGCGCTTCACAGCGAAGCATGCTAAGCAGAACTGCTAGCAGCAGGAGGCGGGAGCAGGTGGTCTTGGCAGCGCTGGAGGAAGAAGATGAGAGATTGAAGATGGATGCCAGTTGTTGGATGTAAATCCAATGACTGTTGATGTCAGAATCATTTGTTGACTAAGTTGACAATGACTTGTGTGGGATTCGACCTATTGTCCCACATTTCAGCCTCCAAAAATGTGGCACATATTCAACCCATTTTTTCAGAATTTACACTCCATTTGATCTTCTTTTTTAGAATTACAATCCATTTGCTGGGCTGGGTGAACAAATAATGTAGCGTCCATGCGGCCCATTTATTTTTTCCTAAAAAATTACAGCCCATTTGCACTTTCTTGAAATACACGATTTGTTGGGCTGGTTCTAATTATAATGTTGGGTTGGGTGCAGCAATATTATCAAAAAATAAACAGGGGCTAAGCATTTTGTATTAAATATATTTAAATAATAAGTGCTTTATTATTACATTGGTCCTTAAATGTTAGCAAGCTTTTGTACACAATCACCAGGATTTTCGTTGCCTTAATGTAAAAAAATCAAGGATTTAATTGTTAAAAAATTATTTTATAAGTTAATAAGACTTGGGATATTGTTTTCTTATATATATATAAGTATCTGTTAAATGTATGATGACAATAACAATAATATATAATAACATATAAAATAATATAAATATATATAATATAGTTAGAAGTGAAACATAAGTTGGACCGGGCGTTCCTATTCTTATATAGAAAAATAAAACTGACCTATGCGTTTTCTTCATAAAAATACATAAGTTGGTTTGCGGATGTTTCAGAAAAAATAAAATTTAGGATGGGAGGTCCATAAGCCTGTCCATACATGATTGCCCTCAAGAAAATACAAATCAGCATGTCATGGGCCGCGCACGTTAAAAAACAAAGCCTAGACGGAGCATCCCACAACCCAGCTGATACTTGCTGGCCCACTGATAATAAATGATACCTACCAGCTCCCCGGCTTGGTTGTAAATTTATCTCCTTTAGTAACTAGATTGAAGCACCTCAAAAAAAATTAACTATGTTGACAAACCTGTGGGCCCCAACGTAAGTATAGCATTAGGAGGAAGTATGTTTTCAATGAGGCACTTGCTTGTGTACGGCCATAGACCTGGTGGGTCCCGACTATCCGCCTCTCCACGTACAGTCCTCTCCAGCTTCCTCTCGTTTGTTTAGCATGTTCGCAATGGCAGACAGTGGCGCCGCAGCGAGCGCACAAAGGCAGAGGACGAGAACGAACCACCGGAGCCGGGGAAGACATGCTACAGTAATGGCAGACGATGTGCCTTACCTCTACTAAAACAACTGAACTAGCCCAGTGGCCAAGTGACACTACACGACCGTTGTTCCGCCCGGGTTCGATTCCACCTGATGTAGTGAAAATGCCTCCAATTTTTTTGCCTGTGCGATTCTTGACATGTGGGTCTCCATTGTCATCTACGCACACCACGTCCAACACTTGCCAAAACTTTGTCCCTGGTTTTCTCTATTTTTCGCACACTCGACATTATGTGGGCATTTTGAAAATAGCAGTAGACTGTGCATCATATGAAGATGTGCTATGCATGAATGCTGACAAGCATGATGTTAACTGGGTGGTAGTTCCATTTTAGACCATGAATTAAACTTCCAACATGATGTCATCCCTATTTGAAAAGGGCGTGTTAATATAAATGCTCTGCCTCTGAAACTTGTTGTTTCTTATCTGAAACAGAAACTTGCAGTTTCTTCTTTGAGAATCACATTGTCTGCACTTTCATATGAAACTACATTTTTTAAGTGCTAAAAATAGATCTCTAGAATTCATAAAATACTTATATGCTCAGTACTACAAATTTGAAATTCAAAAGACATTCATATCAGAAATTACTCTCAAAATACACAACACAAAACACAATTCACAACCTGCAAATACTGACAACCCTAAGCTCCTCCTGACAATTCACAACCTGCCGGACTATTTTTTGCCTCTGCCATTCTTGACATGTGGGTCCCCATTGTCATCTATGCACGCCACGTCCAACACTTGCAAAAACTTCGTCCCTAGTTTTCTTTATTTTTTGCACACTCGACATTATGTGGGCATTTTGAAAATATCATATGTTTTTGACTGTGCATCATATGGATGTGCTATGCAAGAATATTGATCAGCATGATGTTAACTGGCTGGTAGTTCCATTTTCGACCATCAATAGAAATTCCAACATGATGTTATCCTTGTTTGTAAAGGGTGTGTTAATATAAATGTTTTGCCTCTGAAACTTGCAGTTTCTTATCTAAAATTGAAATTTATAGTTTCTTCTCTGAAAATCACATTGTATGCACTTCTATATGAAACTACATTTCTAAGTGCTAAAAATAGATCTCTAGAATTCATGAAATACTTCATATGCTCAATACTGCAGATCTGAAATTCAAAAGACATTCATATCTGAAAGTACTCTCAAATCTGAAAGACAAAACATAACCTACAAATACTGACACCCCTAAGCACCCACTCAGACTATTTGGGGGCAGACAGCTACCCCGTGGGACGAGGTGAACGGCAAGGGAGAGGATGGCAGGGAAGCGTTGTCGCGCCAACTGTTTTTCTTCTCTTGCAGTTGGGTTTGGTCGACAAAGACTCCACCTGCTCGCTCTGCCATGGCACACTCAGAAATGGCACCGCATAGATGCTTGATCCTTCAATCTCGGGTGGATGCTCCATCTTTGATCGATACTCCCACCACTGCAGCCTCACGATCGGATCTGGTGAATCTATTTTCTCCATGGCCCAGAGGAGCAGCTCTATGGACTCCAACGCGACTCCCTGCTGGTGTATCACCTCCTTTTCGCTTATTTCCACATATTGGGCCATCGCTTTCGCTGTTGCTGCTAATTGCTCCGGGTTGTCAAACCAAGACTGCATCTCCAACATTCTAGCTAGCTTCATAGGGTCACCGCCTGTAAGCCACATGTATCGGTTGTACTCCTCCATCGTTCTACTTCTCCGCAACACCTTCACTCGCTGGCGGTTGTTTTTGAATGGAAGAGGAGAGGAGCGGCATTGGTTTTGGACTAGAACGGTAGAGGAGAGGCGGTGGCTTTGAAATGGAAGAGCAGAGGGCCGGCGCTAGTTTTGGATTGGAACAGGAGAGGAGTGGTGGTGCTTTTGAAACGGAAGAGGAGAGGAGAGGCGCTGGATTTGCATTGGAATAGGAGAGGAGCGGCGGTGGTTTAAGAGGAGAGGAGCGGCGCTGGTCTTGGAAGTATTTTTTTTTGTTTTGCATATTTTGTGTCAAAGTTTGACCACATACTGTATTTGAAGCAAAATGGGAATGCATGTCACAAAAAAATTTATCGTTTGGTTCGTATTTGAATGTACTTACAAATTATATTATTTTTGCAACCTATAACATGGATATAAAATTATATTATCGGACAGCGGCGTGCCAGACCGACCAGCCGTCTTGGGTGCGACATGAACGCGACGGGCGTGCTATATACAAGTGTATCAACGTTTTCTTGAGGCTTTGCTCCATGGCACAATCCATGGATACAAAATTATATTTAAGAGTCAAGGGCGGGGCTTTTCCCGCGCGGTAGGTGGGGCAGTTCCGCCTAGTCGGTATGACAGAGAGGCGAGAAGATGAGGGAGTAGGCTGCTGCAAACATAGGGCTATGTGATTTGACGGCGAGTTACTGTTGGACAAGTGGGGCCCCATGATTTGACTTGTCATTATCATTTTAACTGCGGGGCTATGACTGGCGTGAGTCTCCCGATTCCTGACCACCTCCATGGTATACAGGTGCCAAGTAATGTATACTCCTTTTGGCAAATGCAATAAATACTACTCCCTCTCTCAATTTACAAGGCGTGCGCGTACCCCTAGGTCGTCAATTTGACCAACCCAATAGAATTCATATACAGTATTACAAAAAACATACTATTATAAATTTCAGATGTTCTATTTTCAAATGGTATAATTTTTGTGTTATATGGTTTATATTACGGTGATAAAATTGACAACCTAGGTATACGCGCAGGACTTCTAAACTGAAACGGAGGGAGTACGAAGAAAGAGATAGAGAGAAGTAAAAAAATTACTCTTATTGCCAACCTTACAGCTAACCTTGTTGTATGAGTGACTAAGTGATGATTATGTATGACATGCCAACATCAGATTGCCTAACACACCTGGACGGAGGAAGTAGTTTCATGCATGCGAAGTAGGCCAAAAAATGCTCATTTATGGCCGTCTGAAATCTCCAAGGGAGCGACCGCATGAGCGAGGAGACGATCATGGTAGGCAAGACCATGATACGGGCAGCTAACAACCCTTGGATCTGAGATCGAACACTCGCATGCTAAGTTGCTGAAAATTTGCAAAATAACCCTGCAGGATAGGATATTCACCCATAGGTCTAGAATCACGCCATGCAACTGTTCGATCTCAGATCCAAGGGCTCTCGGAAGCCCATATCATGGGAGCATGGAAGCCCTGCCATTTGCATGCCCCACTCGACATTTTTACAATCGGAAAACCGCTAGTAGTTCTCTCCTACTCGTCCCCGATCGTCCTTTAACATTACGGTAGTTCGCTCCTAGTTGTCCCGTCCTTTCACATTATAGCAGTTCCACTATCCTAACCCTCCTTCCAAATCCATGACCTACCAAATCTCCATGATCAGCGGTGAGTACAAGGTTAGAACCATCATCGGCGATGAGTTTGACATCATCTACACCCGTTCTTCCGCGATGGTGAAAGGATGCCTTGCTCGCTTCAGACGCATGTTCGAAAGCTCAAAGGCAGAGTGGGTCGCTAGGCTAGATATTGAATACCCCATAGTCCTGGGAAAAGAGAAGAATCTAAAGGAGGAAGAGAACAAGAAGCTTGCCGTGATCCAGGTTTGAGTGCATAACTTGTGCTTGGTCTACCACATATGCGAGGTTGAGTGAGAGGTTTTAATAATTTCCTCACGGGCGGCCTAGTCAAATTCATTTCTGTAGAATTTACGAATGACAACGAAGTCCTGGGTCGGATAGGCCTCGTTGTAGGCTAGACCTTCAACCTCTAGAGGAATGTTCTGGTGTCCTCCCGTTAACCTTCAATGCTAACCCTGGCAGCAGCCATGGTTGATCCTTCGTATGGTAAACTGACGAAACCTCCGTACAAGTTTCATCATGCATGGGAGTGGAATGTACTAGATAGAGAGCACATCAATTACGCTGCAATGGATGCCTACCTTTGTTTCAATATCTACAAGGGTTGGATGAAGAGAGAGAGCCAAGTGCGCGGTTCAAGCAAAAAAGTATAGGCCAAGAGGAAGAGGGACAAGGACGAAGTCGAGCACGTGGACAAGGAGTCCGAATAAGGTGGCAGTGTCGTTGCTCTTGGTGGTTGTAATGCAGTGTCTACTGGATTAGTTGCTTAGTTTAATTTCAGAGTGATTCGTTTTATTTGAGGGGTGTGTTGTGCTGAGCCCCCGACAAAACTATGTTATGTTCCTTCTCGTTACTTTAACTCTTCATTACGTACATACTATTATTTCTTATAGTTCATCTTGTAGTGGGTAGAACTACCACTCGTTTCTTCACATTATATACGTACAATATATATGGCCAACATCATATAGCCAGTAGTTTAGTTGTCAAATAATTTTAGGGTGCTCAGTTTTATTTGAGGGGTGTGTTGTGCTGGACACCATTATTGTGACTCAAATCTCTTTTGCCAGGTTATAATGACATAAATACCTATGGACCAACATGCGAGCTCTCCCTCTATCTCACTATAGTACAATAAAGTGTGGGGCATACTTGATCCCAACATCGTTCTTATTTTCCTGTAAAATTATTCGCTTGGTTACTCCTGACAAGTGGGGTCACACTTATCATTGTGAGAATCAGCTTATTTTTGTCATATAACATGGTCAATGGGTTTGACGTGAAAATAACAATGTCTAATGGCATTTTTGAGCAAACATTGAATGGAACGATGGCATTTTTTAGATATCTAATTGCATTTTTGGGCAAGCATCTCACGGATCGATGGCATTTTTAAGTAGTTGTAACTTCTAATGATAAAACTGAGTAGTGATACACAACTAGTGGCATAAATAATAAGAACCCAAGAATTAAATAGGTATGCTAATTTCTTTAATAGAATATAGCACCCCATTTAAGCACGTACTAGCTTTTTCAGTAG
Source organism: Triticum aestivum (assembly GCF_018294505.1). Lineage (NCBI taxonomy): Eukaryota > Viridiplantae > Streptophyta > Magnoliopsida > Poales > Poaceae > Triticum > Triticum aestivum. The sequence continues at coordinate 292,221,305 of NC_057798.1, read as the reverse complement.
TACTATATGCAGAATTTGGCGACGAGCGCTCTCTATATGTACCACCTTTTTTTTTAATTTCATCTTGTTTGTTTTGCTCCATGGTGCAATCCGTCAATACTACTATTGTACAAAGTATACATTTTTTTAAAGGCTAGAGGGCGGGGCAGTCTCGCTTGGTCGGTTTCACGAGAGGCGAGGGCCTTTGTGATTTGACTGCTCGTATAAATGTTGCCGACGACCTAAGGAGGAGCAAAGAACCATGCGGTATACTCAAGTTTTCCACTGGAGTACTAGTACAACGGAGGAGCACGAAACACGGCAGCCTAGTGCCATATGGCGATAACAATGATCTAATTTGCTAGTCATCGATCCCACGGCGCCGCTCATCGTTAGCATTGTTCTATTCATGCCTCGCAGAGAACATGACACGTGCGGCGAAACACCCGAAGCAAAAGAAGAAACACAGGAGAAAAAGAAGAACGAAGATTATTGCCCCAAAAAAAGAAGACGCACACACAAGTCTGGGGCGCTGCTCTCTACTAGTACATCAAGGGTTGCTAGCTGCGGAGTCGTAACTGCTTCTTCAACGCCTCCACGACCTCCATCTCCTTGCGCGTCTCCTCCACCATCTTTTTCATTCTGTCCATGACGCAGGATTTCTCGACGCGAGCCTTCATATCTGTTCCATGGCCGCATTACATACCTTGACAGCAGCCGGGTGCTCGATGCGGAGCTTCGCCAACTCCTCCTTTTGTTTCACTAGTTGACCCGTTGCGCCAAATGGCTCAAAGACTCGCTAAAGACATGTTGTCGATGAAAATAGTTTTATTCTGCAAAGACATATTCAATACTCGTAGTAGAAAGCCCATGTGTTAAACCATGCTATTTTGAAAACGTCTATCACATTGCGAAATCCGAGTTTGAAAAAAAAATGTATAACCCATTGCCCCAAAAAGAATTCTAAATGACCAGTTGCGTCAAATGGCGCAAAGTCCCTTTTAAAACCATGCATGCGAAGAAAATATTTGCATTTTTTCACTAACTTTATTTTTGAATAAGAGTATAGAGTCAACCACCAAAGTGTTACAAATATTTGACTTCGTCAGTAGAAGTAGGTTTTACCATTAGGAATTAGGGTACTAATATTTGATTGTAAGTTTGTATCATCTTGAAAAAGGGAATTCAGACGCATAGCAATTTTTTTTGCTTTGATCCTGAAATTTGTTACGACATTGAACGTCATGGCAAACAGAAGAACGGAATACTTCAGATTTAGACAGTTGCACTCACAACAATGTAGAGAAGAGGGATAAATACAGCAAACCATTCTATGGAAAGTCTCTAAAGATGGTTCAGTATACACGTGTTTGTTTGGTTTGTTTGATCATATATGGGCATGGTCTGTTGCCACATTTTGAAGGTGAGCTCACACACAATGTTTGAAACATCCTTGATTCCGAGAAAAAATGCAGGGGTGACACATCCGTTTCAAGAGAAAAAAATGTGAGCAACTATGATTCCTGATCTCACTGAGTTCGTGCAAGCTATACAGAGAAACTCCACATAAAACTTGTAGTCGAGTAGTTGTAGTGCAACCTTCATTGTTTGGCCGGCGGCTATAATATTATTATGAAAGATTATGATCATCCTACAAAATGATCTTTCCTGATTATTTGTCACAGTACTACAGCTAATCATCCTAAAAGCTTTTTTCAAAATTCAGGTTAACTCTCAAACATCCACAATAAAAATTCAGGTTGACGTTGAAACTTGTACTCAATTTCCTTGCTTACAGCAGCAAGCATCAAGGGCATCATGAGATTCAATAAGAACAGCTTTGGCTTCGACCTGTTTCATCAAACAGAGTAAATCATGTCACTATCAGGATCAGACTTCGTGAGTTTATAATGGCATCCCACACTGTACTTTTCTGAATCATGCGTATGCAAGGAATCTCTTAAATGCTCTCCCTCCGATCCGAAATAAGTGTCGTGGTTTTTGAATAAAACCATGACACTTAATTTTGATCGGAAGGAGTATAATACACAGGTCCAGAATAGGCTGATGCCACATTACTCACCCTCGCTCCACTGGGTGGCCTTAAAAAAACAGTTAGCACTGGATGTCACCAAATAAGCACCCAACTGCACACTCGACACCGGCTCATGTCTGAGTTATCACATGATCTCATAGGTACACAATAGTCTAGGCAGAAAATATAGTTTGAATTGGATCTCAGGGCGATGTAAAAAATGCAGACCATTTTTGTATGTCTACAAAAATATGTTCAATTCAATTTTTTACTGAAACCTTGAGTGCGCAAAGTGAAACATCATCATATAATGTGGTAGCCAAATCTACACAAGATGTAGCCTGCAGATGTGGTATCATGAACTGCACAAACAAAACAGACTGAACGGTTCAAAAATTGCATCAAAACTGTTTCACAATTAACATATTCAGGAAAGGCTAAACATCCTTGACTTACAAACCAAAAAATGGAGCAAAAATGGTCTGTTGCCTACACCTTTATCAACTAAAACTGCTTACTCATTTGTTCACCACATAGAAGCAGGTAATCAACTAATAATATCCTACAAGAGTACACCTTTATCAACTATCTCCTACTCATACATCAAGCTTTCAAAGTATATCTAATTTTCAGGTCTGGACAGATTCAAGCAACTGAGAGCATATCACCCTTTTGGTTCCAATTAAATGGCCCAATCTTCCATCAGATTTACATCAGGCTTAGAGTTTAGAACAGACTTACAGTTGGATAATGAAATACAATAATACCTGTAGAATAATAGTGCAATACCTGTAGTTAAATCCATCAGTTTTGGCACATTTGTAGAAACACGTTTCTCCGCTGCTCTGCGATCATTTGTTAACGCACCTTTTGTCAGTATGAGCAACCAACATCAGCTAAACGGAATTGTACAAATGTAGGTACCACAACTCTCTATAATGTAAACAGTTCATAGCAGAATACGCACAGCACCATGAGCAGATGTTGAAAGCGCAAGATCTTATACAGAAGGTTTTAACCGTGTAATGTTGAAAAGCATAAGATATTAACAGTATGTTGTAGAAAGAACAGTATGCCGCAGAATAATGCCGTAAATTTAAATACTAAACTTTAAAATAAATCATTAGAAAGAACAGCATGTCGTAGAAAAATAATGCAATACATATAGACAACCTAGCCACTCCAACTTAAAAAGAATCAAGTTCCAACTCCACAACTCATATGACCATTACAGAACCACTTCTCAGTACCACCATTCTGGCCTTACCGTTACATGGCAACCAAACTAATCCTCATTTATTTTAGAAAAAACCAACTACTCTACTGATCCTTCGTAGGCACAACTCAAGTAACCGGCTGGTTAGCCAAGCATTTTGTGCCTGCTGCAATCTTCAAGTATATACTATAACGAACTTATTTGTTGATACTAAGAGATGTGAAAAGAAGCTAGAGTAGCCAAGGTTTAGATGTTGTACCAGTCAGCAAATCTGCACTACTCTGCTTGGAAGAGCGTCAGATGGATCCAGCCATCATTGCCCAGAGACGCACCAAAGTACAACCTTACAGGTTACAACCCTTTTTCATCTCCTCTTGCCTCCTCAGATATTAAAAATATTGCGTATTTAAATTTCTTATTTAGCAATGGAAAGCATAAGGAAAGCTCGATGAGAATTTAATAACTTCCCAGAAATAAATAAGTGACAACTAAACAAGGCACATAGCCAAGGCAAAAACTTCATGATTTGTATGCCTTCTGTTCACTGACGGTGATGCTTACTTTAGTGTAGCCTGAGTGAAAAAGAAAATAAACTTGTGCCTTATCGATCAAAATGTCACTACCTAGACTAATGGTCCAAACAAAATCACCTCTATGGATAAAAGAACCAATGGATAATTGGCTGTAATGTGTATGATGAATCATGCATATCTGGCTCTATATTAGCATGTCAGGGAAAAAATCAAGAGATTAAGCCAATATATCAGGGGACAAGATGCATCTTTCACATCTCAGATAAAAAACATCACCAGTAAAATGTTTGTCGTTGGTTCAGTTTTCCTGACTTACCCAAGTGCTTGTATAGTTGAAAAATATATCATAACTGAATACAATGAAACAGCAAGAAGCAAACAGTAAGAAACTTCAAATGGTGTAGCAAGTACTACAGCAAACTGAATAGGAACAGACCAAATATAAACAAAGTGCAATGCCCTTTTCCTTATGGTGGTGTTCCTTAGTGTAACATACAAACCAACCATGTCACCTATTGCTGTGCTACATATAGACTGAAACCAAGCAAGATAATGTAACCTGACAAGAAGTATAGTATAGCCGATTTAGAAATTGAGAAATGGCCATTCCAAACGAAAACAACATTGCTGATGCTGCAAAAATGGATAATCCAGCTCCAAATAGTGATGCCTCCATCAATCAAATCCCTAGGAACTTTCCTGCAGATAGCAACACAAAAAAACAAATCTCAAAACACAGTACCACTCAGTAGAAATCCAAAAACTGCATTGGGCAATGCCATCAAAAAAGTCACCCCACCGACCATCATTACACCATACTGTAAATTTTGCATTTTCAGTGTTACGATCGCTCATACATATATCATCTACACTGCAGTTCTCCAGAAATAGACCGAGTTAACTATTCTGTTCTACAAAAATATCTAAATCACCACTGCCGAGTATCCACGCTCGAACTAAAACATCAATTCATATCTAAACCCCAAATAGAGATAGTAATCCAACGAAACCAAAACACCGCATTCACCAAATATGGAGATCTGAAGATCGGAAGGGAGGCGAATATTTCCTCTTGGGAGTTTGATACCTCTAGTTCTTATGGTTCATAGATGTAATGCGACTTTCGGGATGTGAGAAATAAGGAATTAAAATGCATTATGTGCAAGGCAGTACAACTCCTCTCCTCTAATTATAATATGGATATACTACATAACAAAGGAAACCTTATTTAGAGCTACAGCTAGGAAATTAAAAGTCCAATTGACCACTGAACCTTACAACATAGGCCTTAAGTATAGGGAGACAGATCAAAACCTGGATCTGTTACAAAGATGGTTCTTGTACGATTAGCTGAATATATAGTAATATAAATGCCAAGTGCAACTGTGCAAGCTTTTATCTACCAATCACAAAAATACAAATGGCAAGCTAAATGATATTAAGAAAAAATGAAGAGATCATGAAGGGGAGAAGTAGGAAACTTGTTTGGTCTGAAATTTCGACATATCTAGAACATGACAGTACAGACTTTACAATGTTCATTTGAATAAAATCTGGCGCAACCTTATTCGAAAATAGAATAGGTCAAGAGGAGCATTTACCCTGTGCTACGAAACTGAATCACAAAATACAATGATGCGCTATCTCATGCATAAGCTTTGTCAGTTTCACTATGAAAAAACCTTATTTACAGTACAAGTATGTGTTTTATTCACATTCGTTGCCATGGCTTGCTGCTCCAAGCCCGTGCAGCCCCCATATCCAGAACTGAGCAGCCCCCAAATTCTCCCATTGTTTATTGCTCTGTGTGTTTCTTCATGTGAGAAAGGAGGAGAAACAACATAGAGAGATACATACGGGAGAAGGGGAGAAAAGGGACGTGGTCACCTATAGACTGTAGTCAAGCTGCCCTGGTAGCCAGGTCGCGCCCGGCATCGCCGGTGCAGGCCGACGCCGGCGGAGACCCTCTCAAGTTAGAAGCCACACACACAGCACACATGCATCAAGCAGGGCAGTAGGACCATGGAGAGCAGGGATTTAGAGGAAGCTACCTTGTCGGGAAGGGATTCCTGGCGGCAACGGTGGAGCTGACTCGCGGCGGCGACGGAGGTGACTCGACGTGGTGGCCAGGGCGACTCCAAGCAGCGGCTACCGAATCCAGGTGCAGCGGCGGCGAGGCCAGGGCGCCCTCGATCCAATCCGTTGCCCTTCTCTTATCAATCGAGCGAATAGGGTTAGGAGTGGGTTACTGATGTGCTCCGGCTGAGCTTCGTCGCTGCGTATCCCCGACGTGTCAATAGCGTCCCTTATGGCGCATCGAGGGCGGCGGCGTTGTAGAGGAGGGAGCGGGGATGAGACGAGGTGGAGGCGGCGTGGGCTCGAGGGCGGCGTCGTGGGAGAGGAGGGAGCAGGGAGCAGACGAGGCAGAGGGGGCGCGGGCTTGACGAGAACTGCTGGCGGCTAGGGTTTTGACCCTTTTGAACGTTCCGCAGAGTGAGTGCAACGCACGGGCGAATCCCGACCGCGACGAGACGTGCAGCCAGGGCAACTGACGAATGGGACCAGAGCAACTTCGGTCCACTCGTCATCACTATAGGGCAGACGCGGGTGCATAAGCCGGCTACACACGCATCGGCCCATCCCTGCGCAACTGCTCCCCGTAACGGACGACGCGCGCAGCGCGCGTTTGACCCACAACACGACGCGGTAGCCAACAATCACACGAAAAAGTCACAGCCATCAGACCGGTGTGTGGGACCAAGGAGCAGGTAGACCCACTTGCAGCTGCACCAACAGGAGAACGAGAGGGGCGAGCAAGATCCGGGAACGGCACAGCGCCCACGAGGCCACGACGTGCGCATGCGGCGCGGCAGGAGAGCCTTCCCTGTCCACAACTCACCGCCTGGTCAAAATTGCACCAACGTTTTTCAGCCATGATCCAACGGCCAGCAGCAAAAAAAAAGACTGCGTTGACCAAAATCGAACGGCTAACGAAGGCTGAAATCGGGGGAGCCTTCTCCATGCGAGTTGGCTAGCCTCTGTATTGTTTTAAATGACGAGGGCTTGTAGCATCTTCATCGAGGAACTACTCTTCTCATGCAGCTTCTTCCAGCCGGTGTTCTCCTCCTTTAGCAGGTCGAGCTCGTGGTAGAGCTTCGGCTTGTCCTCCTGAAGTTGAAGGATTTCGCCGATTGCCTTCTTATCTGACGCAATGCTCTTCTTCAGCGGCATAACCAAGCTGGCGATCAACTCCCCATGCTCATTGAGCTCAACGGGCATGTCATCGAGGCTCTCCTTCAGCAGCTCCATCAAGCTGTCGATGAACTCCTCCTGCTTATTGAGTTGATCGGGCATGTCGTCGAGGGATAACGACTCCAGCACCGCCAGCACGGCATGTTTTCCTCTGCGGCTAGGGCGGTCCTGGGAGCCCTCGCCTCCGCGGCTAGGGCACTCCTGGGATCCCTCGCTGGTCTCTAACAGGCGGCGAGCCCGCTTTTTTTTCCACGGCCTTGGTTGGTGCTCCCTTGTTACAAGTAGTTCTCGACCTAGAGCTCTGCACACCGGCCATGGCAAGGACGGACGAACAAGAAAGACTTATGAGGAGGAATATGTAGAGTGATTTTCGGCTAGGTACTAGTTCCCCTTTTTATAACCTAGTACTAGCACTAGTACTAAAACCTTCAAAGTGGGAACACGTTCATGTTTGATATGTACTACTAGGTGTGAGAAGGTTTGCACTTATAATTATACTATACACTTTGGAATGAGATGGGAACAAGTTAAAGATTAATTGATGGTTTTGGTTTCGAGGCCCGAAACAGCTCCCTCTGAGTTTCCTGGACTACTGCTCAAATACCGTCGCACAGATCAGTGATGTAATTGGTCGTACATGTCAGACCAAGCCGATGCATGTAGCTGATCCGACCGACCGTTTATTTGTGGGACCGACCGTAAGTATTACACGATGGAGACTTGTGGTTGTGGCTTCGGGCGATTGTCACGACCAAGCATTCAAAACTAGTGATAAATCAATTACCATCTTTTTCCAAACGACCAAGTATTTTCATAGGAATACAATAGATGGAGTGATTGTCACGGTTGCAAACCGCCATGGCGCCGCAAGTTCACTGCAGCAGCAACCTAGTAGGTCACTGCATCGCCGGCGGGGAAGGAGGGCATCTCACCTCGCCTATGATGCATGCCTAGCGGCGCCGCCGCAGCTGGTCTCGCGATTTGTCTTCTCCTACCGCCCATTTGAACAGTTGCACCGGCTACTCATGCCATTCCGCAGGCATGCATGTTCTTTCGTTCGCAATTGACTTCGTGAATATGATCTCTGCCATTAGCCCTAGCTCGAAATCAATGCGACACTGCCAGATGCTCAGATCCCTCAGCATCTCTCCCATGAGATCGACTTGCGCCTCTCTCTGGTGCTGCACTAGGCGCAGCTCCTTCAAACTTCTCTCCAGTCGATGCGAGATTATCCATGGCAGAATCCTCCATGGCGGGATCTGGTGGGCGAGGCGGAGAGGCGAGCCTAGGCGCTGGGAGAGCCCTACGAGGCTAAGATAAAGATAGTACTACTCCACTCCATCCATATTTAAATACAAAGGCCACCAACAGTAGCCCTCACAAAAATTGATCATGCTGCCTGTGTCCTAGTTTATTGGCCCCCTTTTTTTATGCCACTTTTTATGACATGCATAAATATTATGTTAGTACTTAAAGATATGGTCAAAAGTTGGCACAAAATACAAAGCAGACCAATGGAAGTGGCAACCCATGATTTAACTACTCGCATGCATGAAGTGGAGTAGTAATGTCTTTCTCAACTACTTCCTCCCTAACATCCACTCAATTTGCATGCGCTGTATTAATTGACCATCAATGAAGTGAAGGACTTTACACATGTCAAATTATCACATGGGGTGGATCTTTGTACAAAAATGCATCACACCGTGTACCCGTGTGTGCATGCGTGCACATCTTCGCTTCATGCATGTACTGCCAGTGTGCCTGAGAGAGGACGAGTACATTCTTCTGGAACCAGCAGCATGTCACTGTGATCAATCCACACAAGGAGGTCGCGACAACGCCTCCACATGTGCCACATGGCTTCATGAACTGAAAGAGAGACACTGTGTAGCGTGCCATTGGAATTCTAATTTACGTGTTTTGCACATACTGGAAGTACTAGTAAGGTACACGTGCATTGCACGCATCAGATTTGGCAACCAAATTATGAATAAATACCACACTATAGCATGTAAACTTTGAGTCATATATGCATGATCTAGATGTTCGTTTAATTCTTATAGTTCATCTCATTCAAAATCAATTAGTTTTTATAAAAAAAAGTTAGGGACTCTTTGATTCGTAGGATTTCCAAAACGCAGGAATAGGAAAAACATGGGATTAGAGTGGAATGTCGTCTTGAATCCTACAGGATTATACGAGTGTTTGATTGTGTAGAGAAAAAAACGTAAGATTCTTTCAAAGAGGTTTGAGTGGATGGAAAGTTTCCTATAAAATCTAGTGCAAATGAATCCTATGGAAAAATTCCTATGGTTTACAATCCTATGAATCAAACAACCAAGATAGGAAAAATTCCTAAGGATTAGAATCCTCCAAAATTCCTTTAAGAATCCTTTGAATCAAAGAAGACCTTAATCTATTTTATGATTCATGGAATTGTGCATTGTAAAGCATAAAGTAAAAACAAATGGTGGCAATTCAACTAGAAAAAAAATTGGGCAGTTATGATACAAAAGATTCGAGAACAAAGGAGAAGCACTTATGTTTTAAGGTTTGTGCATTATGCTTAAGTTCAACCATGGAGTCTGCTAGATTGTACATGTGGCAAAATTAGGTGGGAGGCTAGAAGATGGTGCGAGGGGGCAAGTGGAGGGAGACTATGAAGGAGGGCACAAGTGCGAGATCGATATTTAAAGAGAGGGGGCGAGAACATGCGCTGTTGCACGCAGTGCGGAGCCATGAAAAGTAAATGAGCTAGGGGGAAAGCATTGCTAATCCTTTATGAGGAGGGCCAATTCATCAACTTAAACCATTTTACCAGCAATTGATCTACTTATCACATTCATATTAGCCTCAATATATAGTGATGTTCGGGGGGCAGGGCCCTTGTTGCCCCTGTCTTCGCCACTGTGCGCGCGTCTGAGAGATGAAGCGGAAGGCATGGATGATGAGAGGGGGATGTTGGTTATATAATTAATGTGTGTGTATTAGCTATGTAATACTATACAGAAAGGTATAGATTGATCGATGTGTACGTCAGAACGACGGTTAGACCTCACTAGATATATAGATTGATCGGTTTGTGTGGAAAACTAGGAAAAACCTAGCTATATATACACACACATAGAGGAACATTGATTGTTGCACATGCACGTGAGAGATAAAGAATGCCCAATATGATGAAGAGGGGGAGGTGTGTGTGTGTGCATGCATGGGAGACCAACCTGAAGAAAAAGATTGCATGTGTGCAATGGATAATGCCGAGTGGTAGTGTGTGTGCATGCATGCATGACACAAAGTTAGTGGTACAATTATAAAGAGAAGATGACTTTGTGGGTGTAAAAGACTAGGTGAGGTCATAATCAATGTAAAGTTGAATTCAAATATTTGAATAAGAGATCATGATGTTTGAAACCAAGCATGCATGAATATAACTGAGATATGCGCGGTGTGGTTTGGAAATGAGCATGACATACTGTATACACATTGAACAAGGTCAGACTGATTTGAATTTGAGATACTGATGGCAGACATCATTTGGCCATATTGCATCCATGCATGGTGTCGGATATCGAGTTCCGGCAAAACCCTTAAGGTTCGAACACTGGGGTGCGCACGAAGATTTCTCCCTACGGAATCTCACTCCCAACCTTGCAGCGATCTCTAAGCTAGCACGATGAACTCACAACACAAGAGACACAAGATTTATACAGGTTCGGGCCACCGTTGTGGTGTAATACCCTACTCCTGTGTGTGGTGGTGGATTGCCTCTTGGGCTGATGATGAACAGTACAAGGGAAGAACAGCCTCGTGGGGAGAGGTGTTCTTCACCTGGTGAGGTGTTCTACTTGGGAAGGATTCAATCCGTCCCTTCTATTGCGGTTCCTAGCCCTATTTATAGAGGCCCTAGTCCTCTCCCCAAATATTGAGCGGGAAGGGATCCAACAATGGCCATTTTGAAAGGGGACAACTAGTACAAGCTATCCTGACTAAAGGTGGTCTTCACCTATCAAAGGTGCTGGTGGTGACGCCGTCTTGGGCTCCACGATGACCTCCGTCCTGCCCGTCCTGGTGGTCTTGGTCTTGTTGCACGGATATGGAAACCTTTGCCCGATGCCTCGGTACTCCGCGCCTGCGCTTGCCACCTTAGCACGAAAGGGGAAACGAGGACACTGCGCGGGCTGGCACCCTCCTGGCACCTGCCTGGCCTTGGTCGTCATGGCTTGCATCACAAGAACCTCGCGAGGTACCCTTTGCCTTGATATCTCCGCCTCCTTGCGAGCCTGCCTGGTGAGGCCGCCCCTGAGGAGGCCTTGTGTCGTCCGCCCCGCGAGGCTTCGCCCCTCGTGAGGGTCTTGAGTGTTTGGTTGATGAAGACGGGCCATACTGGGCCACTGGTGGAGCCACGCCGCGGGACGCAGGTAGGCAAGTCTGGGGACCCCCGTTCCCAGAACGCCGACAGTAGCCCCCGGGCCCAACGTGCGCTCGGACTTGGCTTAGCGGCGAAGCCAAAGGGCAAGGGCAGAGCACCGCGGGCCCCAACAGCCTGCGGCCTTGGTTGATGCGTGGCGACTGATTGGACGTGGGCGTCTCCGCTTGCCCCAATATCCGCCTGGCTAGGCGGCCACGGCACCCTACACAGTTATTTCCTCCTTGCTGGTAGTGTGCTTCCTATTCTCCCTTCTTCCTCGAGCTCATGCTTCCGCTCCCATTCTGACTCGAGCTCTGCTCCCTCCATTGCCATGGCGCCGACCAGCGTGGAGAAGGGGAAGAAGTCTCTGTCCTCAGCCAATCCGCCACCGACAATCGAACCCGCCGTCGGCCAGTCGCTGGTGCTCAACATAGAGGCCATGGGCAAGGTCTTCCCCGCGCTCGCTTCCAGCTACAACGAGTGGAGAAAGACGATGACTTAGCCTGCGTCCCGCGCCTCCATTGACAAGACAGTCACTGAGGTATGGTTCTTCTCGATGCCCTATGGGCTGGCCTGGTTCCCCCTTTCTCCGCCTTCTTCAACATAGTGCTTTGCCATTACCAGATCCACATGATGCATCTTGATCCCCAATCCGTTGCCCTTCTTGCCATCTTTGCCTTTGATTGTGAAGCCATGGTGGGCATTGCTCCTTCTGTTGCCCTCTTGCGCCATTTCTTCTTGATGCACCTGACCGACCCCTTGCAGCGCTCGGGGTGCGTGAGCTTCCAGGCTGTGGCAGAGACGGCCACCTCAGGGATTGATTTTGATCTCCCGCCATCCAAGAGTGGGTTCCGGACACGGTGGGTGTATGTGGATGTCGGAGTGCTCAGCCCCCTGCTCTCGCCTTCATCGTTGCCCGCTGTCCCCAACCCCGGCTAGGGCCACAAGAGGCTTGTGAGCCCTCGCCTTTCCTTCATTTGGCTCTGGTTGAAGAGGTTGAGAGACTTCAGTGTGACTACGCCCCAGGTGGTGAAGGAGTTCCTCCAGTGTCGGATTGCTCCTCTCCAGCGCCATTCCCGGCTGATGTGGGCCTTGACCGGTGACCAGGATCACATGAGGCTTCAGGAGTCGGGGCTCTCGCCCGAAGCGCTGAGGACGGTGCTTTAAGTCTTGACTGGCAACCCCTCGCCCGGCGATATGCCGCAAGAGGGTAGCCTCTTGTATCTCTGCTCGAACAGGGTTGAGTTCGCGGGACAGATGCCTTCCTTCGACGAATGGGGGTTGCGCCCGGTTGGCCTTGTGGGGCCTCACGAGAATCCTGTCACCGTGGCTCCCCTCCTCGCCGCCAGCATCGAGCTTTCCCCGAGAGTAGTCGCAGGGAGGCAAGCATCGCTTGAGGCTGGAGGCTCGGGTGTCGAGGCGCCGATGCCGCCTGGGGATCCCGAGGCGCCATCCTCCAAAACCCATGAAGCTTGTCCTAGGACGGTTGTTGAGAGGGAGATGCAGTCTGCGGCTCCTGAAGCTGGAGCTCCTGAGGCCTTGGCAAGCCGGCATGAGGCTGAGCTTGATTGCTCTTCCCAGCTTGGCGCCCCTGAGGTCGACCGCTGGGGTGCCTCTCCAGCCATGCGCCGCGCTCGCCCTCACGTCCAACGCCTGGGCCGGTTCCGCGTGGACTTCGCCGCACTCCGCAAGGGGAAGGAGTCTTCAAGCTGCAGTGGTGGCACCATCCGGCCGTTGAAACATAGAAAGTACATCGCCATAGACGAGTAAGTACTTTATCCTTGTGATTCCCCAATTGCTGATTTCTCTCCTGACTGTGGCTCTTCAGGGTCCCTCCTGCCAAGCCTGTGGAATCTCCCAAGAGGCAGCCTCTTCCGGCCTCGCCTTCATCGCTAGCCTTGAGCATCCCAAGCCTACACGCCGCCCCTGGCGTGGGGTTGGCCGGAGAAGCAAGCCTGCCTGCAAGGTGCCATGAGCCCGTCTTTCCTTCCCAACCTTGCCTGGAACGCGGCCATCCTACCTAGGGCTCCTCCTCTAGTCGTGGACGGTAGCTGGTTGGCATCAATCTGGGCTCCTCTTCAAGTGGCGAGACTAAGCCAGCGATCATGGGGGCTCCAGCCCCCAGCCCCCTGCCGAGAGGGGGCGCACCGCTTCGGACCCCGTCGACAGCGCCGACAACAGGGGACGACATCAGCAGCGTGCTCAAGCTTGTGCGTGAATGAAGCATCGTCCGCCACGAGTTCTTCCAAAAGGCGATGGACGCGATGGGCCAGCTTGGTGGAGAGCTCGCGGATGTAGACGTGCGCCTTGAAGCCGAGGGCCTGCAGCTGATCGAGGAGCGACATAAGCTGAAGGTGGCCATCAACCTCGCGTGCCACCAGCGCGAGCTTGACAACGCGAAGGCCAAGGCGTACCTCGCAACCTCGTGAGAGGCCTGCTCCCGAGCTTTGGAGGAGGCCCGTGAGGCAGACCGTCATCGCGAGATTGCAGAGAAGCGCGCGTGGGAGCTCCAAGCCTGGAGCGCCTCCTTGGAGTAGAAAGTGGAGTTGCACCAAGCCGCCCTTGCATCGCTGAGGGGGACGCCTGTCGAGGAGGAGGAGCTCCGGAAGCGTGAGGAACTGCTGACGCTGGAGGCCGCCGAGCGCAGTCTTGATCTTGAGCGATTGGAGACAAGGGAGCGCCAGGTTGCCCAAGCAGAGGACGATGTTGGCGTGCGTGAGGCCCAGGTCTAGGAAGAGGTTGACCATCACGTGGCCGAGGCTCGCGCAGATCTTTTGAGCGGTTATGACCTGAAGCTAAAGCTGGTTGAAGCCGAGGCTATGGGTAAGGCTGCCGCCCTCAGGTCCAGGATAATCAAAGAGGAACGGCGCGCAGAGGCCACCGCGGCCACCCTGGTCTCGGTGCAGGCCGAGCTGGCCTAGCCCGCGCCGAGCTGCTTCCTCTTCAGCAGCGGGTTGCCGACGCCGAGTCCATCGCACGACAGAACAGAGAGGAAGTGCTTCAACGGCAGACGCTAGAGCACGTGCACGGCCCCATGCTCCAGGACCTCAGGAACAGGGCCAACGCGGCTCTGGGCAACATCTGTAACGAGAACGCCCTGCATCCCCATGTGAACAACTATGCGAGTAATCTCCGCTTCTTCACTGACGTGGTGACACACCTGGAAAACCGCTCCGAGAGAGCTCACCAGCTTGTTGAGCAGAGGAGCCGCAGCCTGCTTGGGCACGCGTTTTCCCGCGTATTCAGCCATCTTCAGAACACCAATCCTGACTTTGACTTTGACGCCGTCATTGCCCCGGTGCCCGAGGCCATCCGGGGCGACCTGGCGCGGTGGGTGGAGGATAACATGGATGCGCTTGTTAGGGCCTTTGCTTCTGACGACGACGGGGTGGTAGTCGATGTGGATGGAGGCGACGTGGTCGATGGTGGTGACGGTGGCGCCGGTGATGGTGATGGTGATGCCAGTGATAGCGACAGTGGCGCCAGCGATGCGTCTGGAGGCGACCAGGAGTATGCGGTGATTGATATGTCTGATTGATCCCGTGTTTCTCTGTTGTTTATCCTGCATACACAAGCTCGGGCGTGGCCCCAAAGGTTGTAAGAGCATTTTGGGAGGGGATGCCCCTCATGTAAAAAGATTGTCGTTTTTATGCTTTCAGGGCCAAGCTGAATATTTGCTTCTAGGAGTCTACGGGCTCTGTGGCGAGCTTGCTGTTGTAGTTTACCTTTAGCTAGGACAGGCTGAACCAGCTCGTGAGGTCGTGAGCTCCCGAGGATCCCCTGAGGGACCTGCCGACCTGGTCGAGAGGGCCTTGCGAGAGCAAGCGCCGGCCGTAGTGCGGTATACGCGCAGTGTGCGTGCGCTTCACCCAGCCCCGCCTACGAGGGGCTCGCGAGGGGGAGGCAGCCAGTGCGGACTCCAAATTAAAGCAGGAACTAGACCGCAAGAAATCACACGAACGAGAAAAGTCACCCTCCCCGCATACAGAAACGAAAATTCAACTCCAACTTAAATCCAAAGCAAGGAAGCATGACTACAAAAAGGGAGTCAAAAAGCAAATGGCTGCGTCCGGCGTCTAGTCTAGTCTTCGACGTCTTCTCACCAGCGCGGAGCTAAGTGCTTCCACTTGGCGTGGGAGGGAGCCACCGAGGCCCAAGAGCGGCACTCCGGAGACTCCGGGGCGTGTACAGCCCCACTCATTATTACGTGAGAGTGTCACGGGCGGCGAGCATCACAGGCACTGGGCCTTCTTCACAGGCACCGGGCATTGCTTCATATAGCCAGACGAGGGCCCCGCCTTGCGCCACCCTCGACCACCATTGGCGGTGACCGGAAACCAGGACGACGCCAAAGGGGTAAAGGGGACGCCAGCGGTGCCCTCGGGGACCATGGGTCCTCTGCCGGGGGTAGGCTTTCCAGCACCTCCCCGGCAGAGGGCCTACCTCCGGGGGATGCCTTGCTCTGTGCATCGTGGGGAGGGGCCTGGCTCCCGGCACCTCTCCTGCAGCCCCCAGTGCACTCCTCCCAGTGGAAGGGATGCTGCCGAGCTCGAGCAGTAGCCCTCTGCTGCGACCTGACCCTCCTGTGACCCATGGTTAGCATAAGCTTGCTGCTGAGGAATTAACGGTACCCGGTAACTGCTGTTGTCGACGCGGTTGGTGAGGCTCCTGGAAGGGCTCGGCTTCTGGCGTCTCTTCTTCCCATCCTGGCCCGAGGAACGAGCTAGGGTCGCCTTCCAGTGCGTACTCCCGCTCCACCATGAGGGGCACGTAAGCCTCCGAAGCCGCCACCTCGAAGACTTTGCCGTAGTGCCCCATGCTCCATGTCGCTCGGCCTAGCGCGCTGTCTTGAGGATGGTAGGGCAGCGGCCCGCCCGTACTGTAGGCGGCAGCGCGCGCACCCTCATTCACTGATGGTGGCGCGGATGCGACTTGGCGTCCGGTGCCGATGGTTGAGCCGGTGTCGATGAAGCCTTGGGGCGTGCTTGGGGGTGCGCGGGTGCGGAGAGGTCCGCCGTGTGGTCCGGCCGAGGCCCGGGGTGCAAGCTGGAAGCAGAAGGGCGGTGCCCCCGAGGCCGCGGCATCCAGGAGCTCGGCGACGCGTTCCAGCAACGCGTCCCAACCGCTCCCCATCAACCTGCATCACAGCAGCTCCCGAGCTACTGTGAGCGCGGCTCTCATGTTTGCATGTTCTCGTCGGGTGTGCGGTGCCGTAGCCGCGGCATGGCTTGAGGCCCTTGCAGTTGCCCGCACCTGCCGCGGAGTAAGGCCGGGTGATGTGAGACTGCGCCGCCAGTGCCCTGCAGCATTCTACGGTGCACGGGCCGCCTGGGGTGTGGGGTTGAGGTCTTCTTGGGCAGGCGGCATGGCCCGGGCAGGCCGCCTAGCGGTCTGCGCTGGTTATCGAATCGCCAGACATGGACGTGACGAAGCGATGGGACGCGGATCAGCGGAAGGAAGACTTCGACGCACCCCTACCTAGCACGACAAATGTCGGATATTGGGTTCCGGCAAAACCCTTAAGGTTTGAACACTCGGGTGCGCACAAAGATTTCTCCCTACCGAATCTCGCTCCCAACCTCGCCGTGATCTCTAAGCTAACACGATGAACTCACAACACAAGAGACACAAGATTTATACAGGTTCGGGCCACCATTGTGGTGTAATACCCTACTCATGTGTGTGGTGGTGGATTGCCTCTTGGGCTGATGATGAACAGTACAAGGGAAGAACAGCCTCATGAGGAGAGGTGTTCTTGAGCTGGTGAGGTGTTCTTCTTGGGAAGGATTCGATCCGTCCCTTCTATTGCGGTGGCTAGCCCTATTTATTGAGGCCCTGGTCCTCTCCCCAATATTGAGCGGGAAGGGATCCAACAACGGCCATTGTGAAAGGGGACAGCTAGTACAAGCTATCCTGACTAAAGGTAGTCTTCGCCTGTCAAAGGTGCTGGTGGTGATGCCATCTTGGGCTCCACGGTGACCTCCGTCCTGTCGTCCTACTGGTCTTGGTCTTGTTGCACGGATATGGAAACCTTTGCCCGATGCCTTAGTACTCCGCGCCTGCGCTTGCCCCCTTAGCACCAAAGGGGAAACGAGGACACTGCGCGGGCTAGCGCCCGCCTGGCCTTGGTCGTCCTGGCTTGCGTCACAGGAACCTCGCGAGGTACCCTTTGCCTTGATCTCTCCGCCTCCTCGCAAGCCTGCCTGGTGAGGCCGCCCCTGAGGAGGCCTTGTGTCATCCGCCCCGCGAGGCTTGGCCCCTCGCGAGGGTCTTGAGTGTTTGGTTGATGAATACAGGCCGTACTGGCCCACTGGTGGAGCCACGCCGCGGGCCGCAGGCAGGCAAGTCTAGGGACCCCTGTTCCCAGAACACCGATACATGGACACGCTATTCTAATTGGAGATGATGGGTGGCTTTCGCATCACATATCTATATCTATACCCCTATATATTATATTTTAGTTTATATATAGTGTGTGAATAACTTTAACTTTGAAAGATGGTCGTTGGATGAAGCCATCCTGACGGTGCAGAGATGGAAAAATTCGAGCACTACTGGTCATTGGATATCATCTACATTCCACCAGATTTTGCCACATGTGCAATCTAGAAGACTCCATGGTTGAACTTAAGCATGATGCACAAACCTCAAAGCACAAGCACGTCTTCTTTGTTATAGAATCTTCTGTATCATAATTTCCCAAATGTTTTTCTACATGATTTGCCATTATTTGTTTTTTACTTTATGCTTTACAACGTATAATTCCATGAATCTTAAAATAGATTAGCTTTCTTATGAAAACTAGATGATTTTGAATGAGATGAACTATAAGAATTAAACAAACATCTACATGATGCATATATGACTCAAAGCTTACATGCTATAATGTGGTATTTATTCATAATTTGGTTGCCAAATCTCATGCATGCAATGCATATGTACCTTACTAGTCTAAATGGTGTTTGTGTGTGTGTTGTGCGTGTTAAACACATTGTACGTAGTATCATACAGGGTTTAGATTCCGAACATCTAGCTAGAGTACATGTACTATGATTTTAATTCAACATAAAATGGATACATATATTTGAATTTCAGATTGTATGTACATGTAGTTCGTATTTGTATAGGAATTTACTACCGAGTACAATCCCATTCAAACAGGGAAAATGTACTCAAATTTTGTCCATATGCTAGACAACATGAATTCTTTTTTTATTATTGAGGGAAGTGCAAATTGATTTGATACTGTACACTTTGTGTTTGTTGTCCTGATTTTTTTTAGTTTTTTTGTTGTTGTATTTGAATGCATTTCTAGTAATATAGTAAAACGGGACATGGCACTCTCTAGTGATGAGGTGTGAATTGTCTTTTTTTGTTGTACACATTAAGCTTGTTCTCCCGAAATTTCAAGCCGCGCATTATTATGCCGAAATTTCAAGCTAGCATCTCTGTCTATCGGGCTGCGAAACTCCCGCCTCTTCAACCCGCCCCTTGTTAGCCCAAAATATTTAGCATATATCTTTGTCTCTTTGTGCTGTGAAAACTCTCTCCATCTCAACCCGCACCTTGCTCTCCCAAAATTAGAACGCGCGTGAAAACTCCCACCTCCTGCGAAATCCCGACAAGCGAAATGCCCATGATACCCCTGAACCGAAAGAACCACCTAGCTCAAATTGGTGGGGTACTTTCATAACTTACCCCACATTTCGGACGAATGCGCCCCTAAGCCATGGTTCCCCCTCCCATCCCATCCACCCACCCATACATACACCGAGGCCTTGCAAACCCGCGAAGCCCCACACCCTCCTCCGTCCGCCACCCAGCCGGAGCCTCTTCCCCGACGACGTCGTCCATAGCAACACCTCGATGTCCCTCATCCACCACATCGGATGAGGATCCATCGTTGATCTCACCGTCTCGCCGGTTCAGCCACCACTTCCTCCATCTCCAAGGAGCTGCCCCGATGTTCCCCTCGTCTTTCGCGCCACCTCCATTCCCACACCATCGTCTTCACCCGCACCACTAGAAGAGTAGTGATACGTCTCCCACATATCTACTTTTCCAAACACTTTCGCCCTTGTTTTGGACTCTAACTTGCATGATTTGAATGAAACTAACCCGGACTGACGCTGTTGTCAGCAGAACTGGCATGTTGTTGTTTTATGTGTAGAAAAGAAAAGTTCTCGGAATGTCTTGGAAATCCATGGAGGCACTTTTCAGATTTATTAAGAATTTTTGGAGAAAGAATTAGTGCCAGGGGGCCCACGGCCTGTCCACGATACAGGGGGGCGCGCGCCCTCCCCCCTAGGGCGCGGCCCCCTATCTCGTGGGCCCCCTGGACCTCCTCCGACCTCAACTCCAACTCCATAAATTCCGTCTCGGGGAGAAAAAATCAAGGAGAAAGTTTCATCGCGTTTCACGACATGGAGCCGCTGCCAAGCCCTAATCTCTCTCAGGAGGGCTGATCTGGAGTCCGTTTGGTGCTCCGGAGAGGGGGATTCGTCACCGTCGTCATCATCAACCATCCTCCATCACCAATTTCATGATGCTCACCGCCGTGCGTGAGTAATTCCATCGTAGGCTTGCTGGACGGTGATGGGTTGGATGAGATTTACCATGTAATCAAGTTAGTTTTGTTAGGGTTTGATCCCTAGTATCCACTATGTTCTGAGATTGATGTTGCTATGACTTTGCTATGCTTAATGCTTGTCACTAGGGCCCGAGTGCCATGATTTCAGATCTGAACCTATTATGTGTTCATGAATATATGTGTGTTCTTGATCCTATCTTGCAAGTCTATAGTCACCTATTATGTGTTATGATCCGACAACCCCGAAGTGACAATAATCGGGACACTTCTCGGTGATGACCGTAGTTTCAGGAGTTCATGTATTCACTATGTGCTAATGCTTTGTTACGGTTCTCTATTAAAAGGAGGCCCTGATATCCCTTAGTTTCCGTAAGGACCCCACTACAACGGGAGGGTAGGCCAAAAGACGTCATCCAAGTTCTTTTCCATAAGCACGTATGACTATTTACGGAATACATGCCTACATTACATTGATGAATTGGAGCTAGTTCTATATCACCCTATGTTATAACTATTACATGAGGAATCGAAACCGGCATAATTATCCATCACTGATCCATTGCCTACGAGCTTTTCACATATTGTTCTACGCTTATTTACTTTTCCGTTGCTACTGTTACAACTACTACAAAAACCCAAAAACATTTATCGTTACTATTGCTACCATTACCTTTATTATCACACCACTTTTGCTACTAAACACTTTGCTGCAGATACTAAGTTATCCAGGTCTGGTTGAATTGACAACTCAACTGCTAATACTCAAGAATATTCTTTGGCTCCCCTTGTGTCAAATCAATAAATTTGGGTTGAATACTCTACCCTCAAAAGTTGTTGCGATCCCCTATACTTGTGGGTTATGGAGACTAATTTCTGGTGCCGTTGCCGGGGAACATAGCTCTATTCTCTGAGTCACTTGGGATTTATATCTGTTGATCACTATGAAGAACTTGAAAGACGATCGAACTACTATTTTGCCCTCAACTACGAGGGGAGGTAAGGAACTACCATCTAGCTCTGCACTAGATTCTCCTTCCGTTATTAGTAGGCTTGCGACACCTAAACCTGCTACTGCTATGAATTCTGATATGTCGCATGTTATTGATGATGCCACTTATGCTATGCATGAGGAAACTACTTCTGTGCGTGATACTACTTTGCCATTAGGTGAATTTCTAGATGAACAACTCGCTAGAGTTAGGGGGAATGAAATTACTGAAGATCCTATTACTGATGATAGTGATGATGAAGGTCCCCCCAATGATTATGTATTATTTGTTGTTCCTAAGGGTTATGTTATGAATGAAAAAGCTGCTATGGAAATTCTTACTTGCAATGATAGAAATGATCTTAAGAAATTATTAGCTAAATGGAAGCAGCAGTCTCTTAATGCTAGAATGAAACCCGATCCTGCTTTTGCTACTTCACCTATCGGTGTAAATGATAAGGACTATGAATTCTCTGTTGATCCTTATATTATTACTTTAGTTGAATCTGATCCTTTTTATGGCCTTGAATCTGAAACTGTTGTGGCACATCTTACCAAGTTGAATGATATAGCCACCCTGTTTACTAATGATGAGAAGTCTCGCTATTTATATATCCTTATGATATTTCTGTTCTCATTAAAGGGTGATGCTAAGACTTGGTATAATTCTCTTGATCCTCGTTGTGTGCGTAGTCCCCAGGATATGATTTATTACTTCTCTGCTAAATATTTCCCTGCTCATAAGAAACAAGCTGCCTTGCGGGAAATATATTATTTTGTCCAAATCAAAGAAGAGAGTCTCCCACAAGCTTGGGGGAGGCTTCTCCGGTTACTTAATGCTTTACCTGATCATCCTCTTAAGAAAAATGAAATACTTGGTATCTTTTATAATGGACTAACCGATGCTTCCAAGGACTACTTGGATAGTTGTGGTGGTTGTGTTTTCAGGGAAAGAACAGTCAATGAAGCCGAAATACTATTGAATAATATGTTGACTAATGAAAATAATTGGACTCTTCCCGAGCCAGTTCCTGAAGCAATTCCTGAACCAATTGAGCCAACTCCTGAGCCTATTCCTAAACCCACTCCGAAGAAGAGAGGTGTTTTATTTCTCAGTCCTGAAGATATGCAAGAGGCAAAGAAATCAATGAAAGAAAAAGGTATTAAAGCTGAAGATGTTAAGAATTTACCTCCTATTGAAGAAATCCATGGTCTTAATTTACCACCTAAAGAACCACATTGTCTTGATAACCCGACACAGGTAGTAAAGGTAAATCCTCTCTATAGATATGATATAGTTGAAATACCCTATACTAAATTTCATAGCCCATGCTTAGATGAATTTGATGACTTTATGGCTAGACAATAAAGTTTTAATGCTTATGTTGGTACAAAGTTAAAGAATAATGCTTTCGAGATAGGACGCATAGGTGATAATCTGGCTAGAGTTAAAGATGAACTTCACCGCGTTAGCAAATATACCTCTATGGTTTCTACTCAAGCTGAGCAAGTACTTAAAGCTCAAAATGATTTGCTTGATGAATTGAATAATAAAAATGACTTTCTTGTTAGAGTGGCTACTAGAACTGGTAGAATGACTCAGAACCTTTGTATCCTGAAGGCCACCCTAAGAGAATCGAGCAAGATTCTCAAAGAAATAATTTAGAGGCACCTAGTTCTTCTAAAAAGAAGAAGAAGAAAGATGATAGAACTTTGCATGCTTCTAGTGAACCTACTATAGACACACCTGAGAATCCCAATGATATTTCTATTTCTGATGCTGAAACTCAATCAGGTGATGAACATGAACCTAGTGATAATGTTAATGATAATGTTCATGTTGATGCTCAACCTAGCAAAGACAATAATGTAGAGATTGAACCTGCTGTTGATCTTGATAACCCACAATCAAAGAATCAACATTATGATAAGAGAGATTTTTTTGCTAGGAAGCACGGAAAGAAAGAGAACCATGGGTTCAGAAACCCATGCCCTTTACTCCTGAACCATCCAAGTCAAAGGATGATGAGGATTTTGAGCGCTTTGCTGAAATGATTAGACCTATTTTCTTACGTATGCGCTTAACTGATATGCTTAAAGTAAATACTTATGCTAAGTATAGGAAGGATATCATCATAAATGAAAGAAAGATACCGGAAGCTGAAATTTCCACCATGCTTGCTAATTACACTTTTAAGGGTGGAATACCCAAGAAACTTGGAGATCCGGGTGTACCAACTATACCATGCTCTATTAAAAGAAATTATGTTAGAACCGCTTTATGAATCCTCGGAGCCTGTGTTAGTGTTATGCCTCTCTCTTTATATCATAGACTTGAATTGAATAAGTTGACACCTACTGAAATATCTTTGCAAATGGCCGATAAATCAACTGCTATACCTGTCGGTATTTGTGAGGATGTGCCTGTTGTGGTTGCAAATGTCACTATCTTAACGGACTTTGTTATTCTTGATATTCCCAAGGACGATAGTATGTCTATTATCCTTGGTAGACCTTTTCTTAATACTGCAGGGGCTGTTATTGATTGCAACAAAGGCAATGTCACTTTTCATGTTAGCGGTAATGAGCATACGGTACACTTTCCGAGGAAACAATCTCAAGTTCATAGCATCAATTCTATTAAAAAGGTTCCAACTATCATTTTTGGAGGTTTTGAATTTCCTCTCCCTACTGTCAAGAAAAAGTATGATATTCCTATTGTTGGGGATTTTCATATCCCCGTTGAGGTAACTTAGTGTTATTCGAAATTTCTCTGGTTCCGTGTTATTCATAATGAGTTTGTTAACTAGACTTGATCAACCTTGTTAGTGGATTCATTTTGATGATCACGAGATGGATGAAACTAGAAGGCACAACCTTCTGTACCCTCTTTTTACTTTCTGTTATTTAGATTAAATAAAGCAAAAATAGTATTATCCGTCTGTTTTCTGAATTATTCGTGCATTAAAAAATAGTCTAAAAATAAAAGTGCTCCAAATGCCCTGCAAATTTAGTATGATTTTTTCTAGAATATTTGAGGATTTTAGGCACTGAAAACACTGCAAGAGGGGCAAGCACCAGGCCACGAGAGAGGAGGGCGCCCCCCCTGTAGGGCGCACCCCCTGTCTCGTGGGTCCCTGGTGGCTCCCCTCCACTTATGCCAGCAGCCACACACTTCATCTTCTACCCAAAAAAATCCCCATCCAGCTCAAGCCCGAGTTCTAGCTCATTTTGCTGCGATTTTCGATCTCTTAGCTCAAAGCTCCATTCGCAAAACTGCTTTGGGAGATTGTTGCTTGGTATGTGACTCCTCCATTGGTCCAATTAGTTTTTGTTCTAGTGCTTTATTCATTGCAAATTTTTGCTGCATAGGTGACCATGTTCTTGAGCTTGCATGTTAAATTTTTGAGGTCCCAAGCAATTCCAATGCATGATATAGTCTCTAGGCACTTGTAGGAGTAGTTGCTATCAATCTTGTTTAGTTTTATCCACTTTTATTTTGAAGTTACTAAAATTTCAGAAATTTTCAGAAAAAGAAATATGCTTAGAAGAATGTACCAAGGAGGTTCCTCGGCAAAGAAAGGGCCAAGGATTGCTATACTTGAACAAAATGTTAATTTGCCAAGGGACGCAAATGTACATGCTTGCGAGTGGCCATCTGCTGATTTTATGGTCGAAGCAGGCTTCAAGGAGGAATTTGATGCGTATGTGCGTAATGCTGAGCTGGAGGACTTCTTACAAGATAGTGTCCTCAATATTATGAATTGACTGATTCCTTTGTGAGGAGGTTCGAATATATTTCTGCGCGTAATTCTCCTAGTGTTATGTTTGATATTTATGATACATCTTATACCATGGATTTAGAGGATTTCACAACTGCTTGCAAACTCCCACAGTGGGGTAATATTAATGATCCTCCCAAATCTGAAGTTAGAGATTTTCTTGCTAGTATTATTGTGGGAGAATCTAGGGACGTAACACAAGCTACCATAGGGAGCATTCATTTTCCTGCTATACATTACTTTGCTCTCTTTATTGGTAGATGCATTAACGGTAAGGATGAGGTATGTCACATGTGTGCCCCTGATCTCTGTGTCCTCAAGAGTGCTATGTCAGGTTATAAAGGTTATAACTTGGGGGGCAATAGTTGCACGTAGGCTGCAGAATAATAGTAGAAGGGGTGATATCTTTGGAGGGATTTATGCAACCTGTGTGGCTAATTTTCTTAATATAGCTCCACGAGAGGGGGACATGATTGTACCTCCTGTTTATTTGGATAAAGAAGCTATGTTTGATCATCATTTTCTTGAGAGGAATGAACAATTCCTCCATTATCGACTAACCTATAACAGACGCAATGTCGTCCCTGTTACTCTTCCTGCCCCCTACCTTTTTGATTATCAGGTAAAAGGAAGATATGTTGTCACCAAGGAAGAAGCCACTGAATAGGAGAGGGGAATGGAGGCAGCTCGCCAACACACTGCTGCTCAGGAGGCGGTTGCCTTTGCATCTCAGTATTACCCCAGTTTCACTTATGGATACCAGCCAGGCGGTCACTGGTATTAGACCAACTTAGGCCAAAAGCCTAAGTTTGGGGGAGTACGTATTTATCACCGACTTTACATTCATGTTCACACACTAGTCGTCGGTGCGCACACTCTTTCATTGTATTATCCATGTTAGTTTAAATTTCTTTTTCTAGTTTTCTTCTTGTGTGTTTGATAAACCTTAAGAGAAACCAAACAAATTAGTTAGTTTAATTTCCATGCTTGTAGTAGAAATTAAAATGAAAACCCAAAAAGATTTCTTGTTTTTCTTTTACTTGTTGGGAGCTTTCCCGTGTAAATAGTTTTATTTTATTTCTTTTGGGGGTCGAGAAGACCATATTGAAAATGCTTAGTGGCTCTTATATGCATGATTGTTTATTTAACTTAGAGCCCATATTACTTGTCTTCTCTCTTGAGTTGAATGCTTGTAGATTCCAGCTTAGTCCAATGCACGTGCACTCTTATTATTATACACATCGTTCGGTCGTGCAAGTGAAGGCAATAATGATGATATATGATGGACTTATTGGGATGAGAAAAGCTGGTATGAACTCGACCTCTTTTGTTTTTGTAAATATGATGATTCATCATTCCTGAGTCAGCTATTATGAAGTAAACATATTTGCAATGACATTTAGAGATTATAGTTGCTTGTGCCATGCTTGATTAGCTATGAGTTATAATGGTTTACCTTGCGTGCCAACATGCTATTAGAATGATTATGATGTGGTATGATGGGATGGTATCCTCCTTTGAATGAATTAAGTGACTCGACTTGGCACATGTTCACGCATGTAGTTGAATCAAATCAACATAGCCTTCATGATATTTATGTTCATGGTAGATTATATCCTACTCATGCTTGTACTCGGTGTAAATTAATTTTAATGCATGTCTACGACTGTTGTCGCTCTCTCAGTTGGTCGCTTTCCAGTCTTTTGCTAGCCTTCACCTATACTAAGCGGGAATACTGCTTGTGCATCCAAACTCCTTAAACCCCAAAGTTGTTCCATATGAGTCCACTATACCTTCCTATATGCGGTATTTACCTGCCGTTCCAAGTAAATTTGTATGTGCCAAACTCCAAACCTTCAAATGAAATTCTGTTTTGTATGCTCGAGCAGCTCATGTTTCAACTGGGGCTGACTATATCTTCCATGCTAGGTGGTTTATTCTCACGAGGAGTGGACTCCGCTCCTCATTCACGAGAAAGGGCCGGTAACCGGGATGCCCAGTCCCATGATCCAAAAAGATCAAAGCAAATCAAAATAATTAAACAAAACTCCCCCAGGGCTGTTGTATGTTGGAGGCACTCGTTGTTTCGAGCAAGCCATGGATTGATGCTTGTTGGTGGTTGGGGGAGTATAAACCTTTACCATTCTGTTTGGGAACTGCCTATAATGCATGTAGTATGGAAGATACAACCATCTCATAGTTGTTGCGTTGACAGCAAAAGTATGCCGCTCAAAATGTTATTCAATCTCTATTTTAAAATCAAGCTCTGGCACCTCTACAAATACCTACTTCCCTCTGCGAAGGGCCTATATATTTACTTTTATGTTGAGTCATCGCCCTTCTTATCGAAAAGCAGCCGCTGGAGAGCACACTGTCATTTGCATTCATTATTATTGGTTTATATTGGGTATGACTTGACTGGATCTCTTTTACCATGAATTACAATGTTTAGTGAGTCCTTGATCTTTAAAGGTGCTCTGCATTTATGTTTTGCGGTCTCAGAAAGGGCTAGCGAGATACCATTTTGTTATATCATGTTATGATTATTTTGAGAAAGTGTTGTCATCCGAGTTTTATTATTATGGCTCGCTAGCTGATTATGTTATTGATATGAGTAATTGTGAGACCTGTGTGTTATTGTTAGTATGGTTAGTTCATAATATTTGCTGAAACTTAAATGCTGGCTTTCATGTTACAACAACAAGAGAAAACAGAGTTTGTAAAAGTTTTTCTTTATCACTTTCAGTTTATCAACTGAATTGCTTGAGGACAAGCAAAGGTTTAAGCTTGGGGGAGTTGATACATCTCCAACGTATCAACTTTTCCAAACACATTTGCCCTTGTTTTGGACTCTAACTTGCATGATTTCAATGAAACTAACCCGGACTAATGTTGTTTTCAGCAGAACTGCCATGATGTTGTTTTATGTGTAGAAAAGAAAAGTTCTCGAAATGTCCTGGAAATCCACGGAGGCACTTTTCAGATTTAATAAGAATTTTTGGCGAAAGAATTAGTGCCAAGGGGGCCATGGCCTGTCCACGAGACAGGGGGGCGCCACCCCCCCTAGGGCGCGCCCCCCTATCTCGTGGACCCCCTGGACCTCCTCCGACCTCAACTCCAACTCCATATATTCCGTCTCGGGGAGAAAAAATCAAGGAGAAAGTTTTATCGCGTTTCACGACACGGAGCCGCCGCCAAGCCCTAATCTCTCTCGGGAGGGCTGATCTGGAGTCCGTTCAGGGCTCCGGAGAGGGGGGTTCGTCGCCGTCGTCGTCATCAACCATCCTCCATCACCAATTTCATGATGCTCACCACCGTGCATGAGTAATTCCATGGTAGGCTTGCTAGACGGTGATGGGTTGGATGAGATTTACCATGTAGTCAAGTTAGTTTTGTTATGGTTTGATCCCTAGTATCCACTATGTTCTGAGATTGATGTTGCTATGACTTTGCTATGCTTAATGCTTGTTACTAGGCCCCGAGTGCCATGATTTCAGATCTGAACCTATTATGTTTTCATGAATATATGTGTGTTCTTGATCCTATCTTGCAAGTCTATAGTCACCTATTATGTGTTATGATCCGACAACCCCGAAGTGACAATAATCGGGACACTTCTCGGTGATGACCGTAGTTTGAGGAGTTCATGTATTCACTATGTGCTAATGCTTTGTTCCGGTTCTCTATTAAAAGGATGCCTTAATATCCCTTAGTTTCCGTAAGGACCCCGCTGCAACGGGAGGGCGTGACGCCCGGGTAATTAAGCTACAGTAATCCCCGCTAATGATGCCACATCACCTCGGTTACTGTGGATAAACTCGCGTTAGTTCGGAACCTAGTTCGAATTTCAAATTCAAAATCGAGCAAACAATAAAAGTTTTCAAATATTAAAATTTAAATGTTCGGAGTGAACCAAATAATACATAGGTAATTATGGTGATGAAACCACATTTTTATAAAAAGTTTAAATGCTCAAAGGAAAATAAAACAGCAGCAAAAGAAAGTAATTAAATGCCCTTTGTATTTTGTAAAATGCTAAAACTATTTTATTATGGGTCAATAATTAATCCCACAATAGTTTGTTGATTAGTACAAATTTAGGCACTAGGGGTAAATTTTATAAAACTAAAGATAAATGAAACTACAAATAAAAAAAAATAAAAGAAAAGAAAATATAAAAACAGAAAACAAAACTAACAAAGAACAACAAAAGAAAAAGAAAACAGAAACCCCCCCTTCCCCAGTGGGCTTCGTGGCCCAGCCGGCCAACCTGGCCACCAGTTAGGCCGGCCCATTCCCAGCACCCCTCCCTGGCCTATATGGCCCGACTCCATCGACGAAACCCTAACCCCCTCCCCCACTCACCCGCACGATCCCCACCTCTCCTCTCGCCCCCACTCCCTCCCCCCCGATCCCACAACCCCGTTCCTCCCTCTCCCCCGACCTAGATCGAGGGGCAACGACGCCCCTCGCCCCGAGCACCATTGCCGGTCGCCGCCCGGTGGCTTCACCGGCCGAGGCCACCTCGCCGCCGCCCGTCATCGCCCCTCCTCTCCCTCGCACGGCGCTCGCTTGAAGCTGCGTCCTCGCCTCGTCACCGACCCGATGTCGTCGCCCGTCGTCACGCCACCACCGCCCGGAGACCTCGCCGCCTCGACCTCATCTCCGTCGCCGACCCGACCCCGACCTCGTCGTCCCTGTCCTCCCCGAGCCCATTGCCATGACCCTGCAACCCTTTGTGAGGACCCCCCCTCCTTCTCCTCTTCCCCGCGCTCCAGCAGCGCACCTCCACGCCCGCGTCGTCCGCGCCGGCGCATGGCTCCCTGCCATGCTCCGACCCCCTCCCATCGCCGTCGTTCTCCGCCCACGCCTGCCCCGTCCGGCCTCAAGACGCGCCCCGCCCGCGCTCACCGTGGCCTCGCCCCGCACTGTTGCCTCACTCCCGCGCCGGTTCCCTCTCCCCTCTGTCCCCGCGCGAGCACCACCGCTCCTCGCTCGCCCCGTCGACGGCGCCCTCGCCTCCGTCCCCCTGCTCCCCCGACAGCGCCGGCCCCGAGCGCTCCTCCCCGCGGTCGCCTCTCCACAGGCCACGGCCGGCGCGCCCCGCTCCGGCCATGACCTCGCCGTGGTCACCGCTTCCCAGATCCGGCCCCTGCCGGGTCCACCCATCTGGGCTGCGCTCGTTAACCCGTTAGCCCACACCCGCTTTTGGCCCTTGTGAGCCTATGACAGGGGGCCCCCACGCCCAGAACGGTTTTATATAAAAAAAGAATAAAAAAAAATATATTAAATAAATAAATAATAATTAAATTAATTAATTAATTAAGGAATTAATTAAGTTAATTAATCATAATTAGATTAACCTATTTAACTAATTAGTTTAATTAAACAGTAATTAGATTAGCTAAACATTAATTAGACTAAACAGTCAATGACGAACGGGACCCACCTGTCAGGTTGACCAAGTCAACCCTGTTGACTGCTGACGTCAGCATGACATCATGCTGACGTCATAAATTCATTTTCGAATTAAATAATTAATTAATTAAATTCCAGAAATTAATATAATCTTTAGAAAATCATATCTTTTAATCCGTAACTCGGATTAAAATATTTTCAACATGAAAGTTGCTCAGAACGACGAGACGAACTCGGATACGCAGCCCGTTCGTCCACCACACACCTCTAACATACCAAACACGCAACTTTCCCCCTCCGGTTCATCTGTCCGAAAACGCGAAACACCGGGAGTACTTTCCCGGATGTTTTCCCCCTTCACCGGTATCACCTCATACCGCGTTAGAACACGTCTAGCTCTGCTTGTTGACCTGTTATGCACTTGCTTGCTATGTATTTACTGTTTCTCCCCCCTCTTCTCTCCGGTAGCCCCGTGACGATGCTGATGCCCCTGTGGTCGACTACACCACCGACGACCCCTCTCTCTCTTGCCAGAGCAACCAGGCAAGCCCCCCCCCCTTGATCACCAGATATCGCCTATTCTACTCTATACTGCTTGCATTAGAGTAGTGTAGCATGTTACTGCTTTCGTTAATCCTATTCTGATGCATAGCCTGACATTGTCGCTACATCTGTTGATACCTTACCTGCAATCCTATATACTTAGTATAGGATGCTAGTTTATCATCATTGGCCCTACATTCTTGTCAGTCTGCCTTGCTATACTATCGGGCCGTGATCACTTGGGAAGTGATCACGGGTATATACTATACATACATACATACTATACAGATGGTGACTAAAGTCGGGTCAGCTCATTGAGTACCCGCAAGTGATCCTGACGAGGGGGCTGAAAGGACAGGTGGCTCCATCCCGGTAGAGGTGGGCCTGGGTTCCCGACGGCCCTCGACTGTTACTTTGTGGCGGAGCGACAGGGCAGGTTGAGACCACCTAGGAGACAGGTGGGCCTGGCCCTATTCGGCGTTCGCGGATACTTAACACGCTTAACGAGATCTTGGTATTTGATCTGAGTCTGGCTACAAGCCTATACGCACTAACCATCTACGTGGGAGTTGTTATGGGTATCCCGACGTCGTGGTATCAGCCGAAGCACTTCAGACGTCAGCGACGGAGCGGCGCGCGCCGAATTGGGACTGGAACGCCACTAGGCTAGGTCTGCTTCGGCCGCGTACGCAACGTGCAGGTGTGCTCAGGGCGATGGGCCCAGACCCCTGCGCGCTTAGGTTTAGACCGGCGTGCTGGCCTCTCTGTTGAGCCTAGGTGGGGCTGCGACATGTTGATCTTCCGAGGCCGGGCATGACCCAGGAAAGTGTGTCCGGCCAAATGGGATCAAGCGTGTTGGGTTATGTGGTGCACCCCTGCAGGGAAGTTAATCTATTCGAATAGCCGTGATCTTCGGTAACAGGACGACATGGAGTTGTACCTTGACCTTATGACAACTAGAACCGGATACTTAATAAAACACACCCTTCCAAGTTCCACAGACAACCCGGTGATCGCTTTTCTACAGGGCGACGAGGAGAGGATCGCCGGGTAGGTTATGCTATGCGATGCTACTTGGAGATGCTACTTGGAGGACTTCGACCTACCCTCTTCTGCCTGTTGCAAGACGAAGGTGACCAGAAGCGTAGTCTTCGATAAGACTAGCTATCCCCCCTCTTATTCTGGCATTCTGCAGTTCAGTCCACTGATATGGCCCTTTACACATATACCCATGCATATGTAGTGTAGTTCCTTGCTTGCGAGTACTTTGGATGAGTACTCACGGTTGCTTTCTCCCCCCTTTTTCCCCCTTTTCCTTCCTTTCTGGTTGTCGCAACCAGATGCTGGAGTCCAGGAGCCAGACGCCACCGTCGACGACGACCCCTACTACACCGGAGGTGCCTACTACTACGTGCTGCCCGCTGACGACGACCTGGAGTAGTTTAGGAGGATCCCAGGCAGGAGGCCTGCGCCTCTTTCGATCTGTATCCCAGCTTGTGCTAGCCTTCTTAAGGCAAACTTGTTTAACTTATGTCTGTACTCAGATATTGTTGCTTCCGCTGACTTGTCTATGATCGAGCACTTGTATTCGAGCCCTCGAGGCCCCTGGCTTGTATTATGATGCTTGTATGACTTATTTTATTTGTAGAGTTGTGTTGTGATATCTTCCCGTGAGTCCCTGATCTTGATCGTACACATTTGCGTGCATGATTAGTGTACGATTGAATCGGGGGCGTCACAAGTTGGTATCAGAGCCGACTGCCTGTAGGAATCCCCTTTCCAACTCCTTGGCCGAAGTTGAGTCTAGTCATTGCAAAACTTTTACTAATTTGGCTGTGTGCCTTACGGGCCCACGTCGCCATTGGGTGGTAGTAGGATCTTTTATTCCTCGACCTATGCTCTGGGACTCTGACATCTCTTCTATTCGGGTTAAGCGATTTTTACTAAAATCTGACTTTAGGTTCTCGAAAATACTTTCTCCCGGAGAGCCCCTTCAGTCCAGGTGATCGCCGGCTACACCAGAAGATTTCGAAGTTACTCGCCGAAACTCTTTTGAGACTTTGTGCCCGTTGCCTTTGCAATTCCCTACCATCGAAATATCCCTATGGATAAATACATACACTTGACGTTCTTACTTTTATTCTCAGTTGATCTTGTTATTACAAGATACCCCGAAATTCTCTCTATTGATCCGAGAATATCTTGTGCCTACTGCCTAGCAGTTCTTTGCCACATGAATACCCCTTCAAATAAATCGCCGCACTTGTCAAGTATCCACTCATCCCCAGTTGTTCATGAGTTTCACAAAAGTCTTCAAAATACTATTCGATCTTCCGAAAATCCTCTGGAGCCTTTGGCTCTTGAAATTCTTGTTTGCTCGCATTATGGTTAATGCCATAAGTCTCGTAGTCTTAATGACATTCCTTGTCATTATCATTTTGAGTCTGTTGACTCAATATGTTTGCGAATGCACGCAATCATCATTGATCCTTATAAATTACTTCTTCGGCTAAGCTGCCATTCTTTTAACTGGAATTGGTTCTCGACCAATCCAATTGTCATTGATTGTACCCTAAGGCTATTCAACTTATCCATCCCTAATCAGAGCATTGCTTCTGATCCCTTGATTTGGAAATCATAATTCCTTTGCATTTGACAATTGAGTTAGTCAGTTGTTCCTATAATTTGATCTCCTTGCACTCTTCTTCCTCTAGTTGAGTACCGATGCTCACCTCAGATCCCTTGTGGACCATCGGTTCCTTTGTTGGATTTTATCCGACAGTATCCTTCATATTGAATAACCTTGAGAGCCTTTCCATGGGTATATAATGCCTTGGTAAATTGTATCATCTGCTTTTGAACAATGCTCTACTTTCGAGCTGGTATTATTTACCCCGAAGTTTGTGGTATATGTTCGTAAGACGCCCTGATGGGTTGAACCTATGCCTTCCTTACTATGTGTGAACTCGGAAGTTTCACGGGTCATACTCATCTGGTATTTCACTAGGTATAACTTTCAACACTAATGCCATTATCGAAACGAGAAGTGAATGTAAGGTTATGCTTTGGAGAAGTGGGAGTCGACCTTGAACTTTGTGTTCATGCCCATTGACACGATGTAGATCCTATCATGGAAACTTCTTGTAATAATAACTATTTTCTTGATAAATATCATCTGGTATCTGTGAATTGATCCTACGCAACCGTGGTTCCGACCATTGTTGTTCTCCCTTGATTCTATTTCTCAGACAAGTTAGAGTACTTGTCTTCTGCAGAGCATTACCCCCAGTCCAACCTCTACTTTGATCTGTCGTTGAGTGTTACCCCTGGTATCTCGAGATTATCATGGAACTGCATAACCTCTTATGAGTTCTTCATCAAGTGCTACCTTCCCACTGATCCCAATTTTTCACGGGCTCTGAGTTATTAAACACTCAAAGACACCGATAACTGAACCAAGTCCGCACTACGGTTCAACAACTCTTCAGTAAGCTTCTATAAGTACGAGTTTGAACCCGATCACGCCATTCCTAGCCTGTTTGGCTATATCATTGACGTGATGATTCTAACCGTGCTACCTGGTCCTTGATTCTCGGAGCACCAATTTGCGACGATAGCTAAGCTTACGTCGATTTCCTCGTCATAACCTTTCACCTTAAACAACAAGCTTGAGTTCGAGTCTGTGTCGTAACTGTGGATCCAATAACCTCTTGCTTCGTCTTTCCTTTGACTTGATGTCGTTGCTGATTGATTACAACGGCATGAAATCTCTCGACAACTGTGTCGTGATCATCATCAACCTTATGAGCTCTTCCAGGAATTCAATTGAATTCATGATGGGTAATACCATCCTTGCCCCTCGATGATTCCTGTTCTCATCGACCACTTTATTGCATTCCCTCCAACACAAAACTTCTTCTTGTTTTGTGTTGTACCTTGAGTTCCATGCTATCCAACTTATGTTATGATCTACCGCGGAGTATTACCATCTTTGATGTCAAGAATGTTGTAAGGATTGCTCCACCTCTTAAGAATTCTTGGTATAGTGATACTTCTCCCCATCATCATTCTTTCTTGGTCCTCGAGTTGATTCCAAACGGGGTACCAACAAGTGGACGGTGCTGTTTGGATTCTGCCCTTCTAGCAACCCTATTGCTTTGAAGTTAATGGTCGGCCATTCATTCTTAGACTATTGATTATTGAATCACCATTCTGACATTGGTCGTGCAACCCGGCCCATATTTCGGGTGCACCTTTCAACCAATGTTTAATTGTGTATGTTTTCCTCGAGCATACATCATTATACCATTTGATCTGACAAATGTTATCTCCTTGTTCACATAATTGTGGGAATCCATCTTTTGTTAATCTCGATGAATTGCCGCTGATTCCATCAGCCACCTCCTCATCCTCTCGTTGGTTTACTGATGAACTCTTGTTTCGGAACTCGCTTCCATAGTTCATTTCTCGAGAAACTTTACAATGTCATCTCGTCAATTTGGTATTACACCTTTTTCTCTCAGGCATCCTGAGTCTGAGGTATTTTGACACCAATTGGATCTGAATCTCGGTCAATATGATGGTTGGGACAACTTTCCAAGAGTTATGATGATGATCCTTTGATGACCCGGTAACATGATGTTATGCCTAGCACCCCCCCCCCCGGCTGGAGGACCTATCATTATAGATTCCTTTTCAGCAAGGTTATCCATTCATCCATGAGGAAATTGTAAGACTTATTCTACAAGTTATTCCTGATGGATCCTTTGTGTTTCCAAAGTCTGATCTTCACCTGATGACCATGTCAATGCTATCTCGAAGCATGTCTGTGATACTCCGATTTTCAACAAGAACATTTAAAGCAAATGCTAAATTTTCCTTATCAATTATCCAAACACCTTTGTATGGGTAGTGTCATGAAATTTCTCTCCCCTTACCTAAAGGGTTTTCTACATGATATCCTGCCACGGATACCATGCTCTGCTTATCCTTGGGAAGGATATATCCCTGAATTATGTGACTAAGACACATTTTTCCTTTCCATCGCCTGATTAATCTGATAATGATATGTCCTTTCCATTGTTTGGTTTAACCTTTCTTGAGGTCTATATGATCTAAGCAGTAATATTCTTCTGCTTATGTAAACACCTTGGTGTACGACCGTGTCAGTAAGACCCTTTTACTATTGTTGATGACATTTCGGTAGCCACCGATGGACGAGAACCTTGCCTATTGGCCCGCCTCGTTCAACGAGCAGGAAAATGGTTCTCTTCGTCCCTCGCCCTTGGTACCGATGTTGTTGCCGACATAACCGACAGACTATCCTCTGGCATGCCTTGCTTACATGATCGTGCAAGATGTCACTGTCCTTCCTACTTTTAATCCACATGGTGGGCCCATAACCCACAGTTCCACAGGATTGAAACCTGACTCTCCTGTACAACCTGATGTCAAAGTTATTCCTCGTGCTTGACTTTGTATGTAATTCACGGGCCACTTGCCTGTTGATCTATTCTGGTATCGGACACAATACTTATTTCCGTTGCTCTGAACCCCTTTCGCACTCTGCTTCAGGCAATGAATGATTGCCTATCTGCTTGAAACTTCTTATCGCCCTGTCTTACTTTGCTCTCGATGTGTGTCGTTTGTTCAACTCGCGAGATACTCATTAGTTCACTCTGGGGATACCCCCAGATGATTTTCACTTATAACATCCTTGCATTGTAGAGCTACCCCTTACCTATTCGTAAGTACGATGGAGTTCATGAAGAAATGGTGGCGAGTTTATCATGATGCATCGAAATAAAGGATTGAAGACATCAACGAAAGGAACTAACTTCGTCGAGAAGATCCGTTAGAATATCGTAACCAGAACTTTCCCCTTACTTCCCTCTTAAATCTCGGGACGAGATTTCTTGTAGTGGAGGAGAATTGTGACGCCCGGGTAATTATGCTACAGTAATCCCCACTAATGTTGCCACGTCACCTCGGTTACTGTGGATAAACTCGCGTTAGTTCGAAACCGGTTCGAATTCAAAATCAAAACAAAAGCAAAGATAAAAGGTTTCAAAACAAAGACTAAAAATGTTCGGGGGTTGTCTAAAATAGCTAACTAATTATGGTGATGAAACCACATTTTTATAAAAAGTTTAAATGCTCAAAGGAAAATAAAACAGCAGCAAAAGAAAGTAATTAAATGCCCTTTGTATTTTGTAAAATGCTAAAACTATTTATTATGGGTCAATAATTAATCCCACAATAGTTTGCTGATTAGTACAAATTTAGGCACTAGGGGTAAATTTTATAAAACTAAAGATAAATGAAACTACAAATAAAAAAAAAAGAAAAGAAATATAAAAACAGAAAACAAAACTAACAAAGAACAACAAAAAAAAAAGAAAACAGAAACCCCCCTTCCCCAGTGGGCTTCGTGGCCCAGCCGGCCAACCTGGCCACCAGTTAGGCCGGCCCATTCCCAGCACCCCTCCCTGGCCTATATGGCCCGACTCCATCGACGAAACCCTAACCCCCTCCCCCACTCACCCGCACGATCCCCACCTCTCCTCTCGCCCCCACTCCCTCCCCCCCCCGATCCCACAACCCCGTTCCTCCCTCTCCCCCGACCTAGATCGAGGGGCAACGACGCCCCTCGCCCCGAGCACCATCGCCGGTCGCCGCCCGGTGGCTTCACCGGCCGAGGCCACCTCGCCGCCGCCCGTCATCGCCCCTCCTCTCCCTCGCACGGCGCTCGCTTGAAGCTGCGTCCTCGCCTTGTCACCGACCCGATGTCGTCGCCCGTCGTCACGCCACCACCGCCCGGAGACCTCGCCGCCTCGACCTCATCTCCGTCGCCGACCCGACCCCGACCTCGTCGTCCCTGTCCTCCCCGAGCCCATTGCCATGACCCTGCAACCCTTTGTGAGGACCCCCCTCCTTCTCCTCTTCCCCGCGCTCCAGCAGCGCACCTCCACGCCCGCGTCGTCCGTGCCGGCGCATGGCTCCCTGCCATGCTCCGACCCCCTCCCATCGCCGTCGTTCTCCGCCCGCGCCTGCCCCGTCCGGCCTCAAGACGCGCCCCGCCCGCGCTCACCGTGGCCTCGCCCCGCACCGTTGCCTCACTCCCGCGCCGGTTCCCTCTCCCCTCTGTCCCCGCGCGAGCACCACCGCTCCTCGCTCGCCCCGTCGACGGCGCCCTCGCCTCCGTCCCCCTGCTCCCCCGACAGCGCCGGCCCCGAGCGCTCCTCCCCGCGGTCGCCTCTCCACAGGCCACGGCCGGCGCGCCCCGCTCCGGCCATGACCTCGCCGTGGTCACCGCTTCCCAGATCCGGCCCCTGCCGGGTCCACCCATCTGGGCTGCGCTCGTTAACCCGTTAGCCCACACCCGCTTTTGGCCCTTGTGAGCCTATGACAGGGGGCCCCCACGCCCAGAACGGTTTTATATAAAAAAAAGAATAAAAAAATATATTAAATAAATAAATAATAATTAAATTAATTAATTAATTAAGGAATTAATTAAGTTAATTAATCATAATTAGATTAACCTAATTAACTAATTAGTTTAATTAAACAGTAATTAGATTAGCTAAACATTAATTAGACTAAACAGTCAATGACGAACGGGACCCACCTGTCAGGTTGACCAAGTCAACCCTGTTGACTGCTGACGTCAGCATGACATCATGCTGACGTCATAAATTCATTTTCGAATTAAATAATTAATTAATTAAATTCCAGAAATTAATATAATCTTTAGAAAATCATATCTTTTAATCCGTAACTCGGATTAAAATATTTTCAACATGAAAGTTGCTCAGAACGACGAGACGAACCCGGATACGCAGCCCGTTCGTCCACCACACACCTCTAACATACCAAACACGCAACTTTCCCCCTCCGGTTCATCTGTCCGAAAACGCGAAACACCGGGAGTACTTTCCCGGATGTTTTCCCCCTTCACCGGTATCACCTCATACCGCGTTAGAACACGTCTAGCTCTGCTTGTTCACCTGTTATGCACTTGCTTGCTATGTATTTACTGTTTCTCCTCCCTCTTCTCTCCGATAGCCCCGTGACGATGCTGATGCCCCTGTGGTCGACTACACCACCGACGACCCCTCTCTCTCTTGCCAGAGCAACCAGGCAAGCCCCCCCCTTGATCACCAGATATCGCCTATTCTACTCTATACTGCTTGCATTAGAGTAGTGTAGCATGTTACTGCTTTCGTTAATCCTATTCTGATGCATAGCCTGACATTGTCGCTACATCTGTTGATACCTTACCTGCAATCCTATATGCTTAGTATAGGATGCTAGTTTATCATCATTGGCCCTACATTCTTGTCAGTCTACCTTGCTATACTATCGGGCCGTGATCACTTGGGAAGTGATCACGGGTATATACTATACATACATACATACTATACAGATGGTGACTAAAGTCGGGTCAGCTCATTGAGTACCCGCAAGTGATCCTGACGAGGGGGCTGAAAGGACAGGTGGCTCCATCCCGGTAGAGGTGGGCCTGGGTTCCCGACGGCCCTCGACTGTTACTTTGTGGCGGAGCGACAGGGCAGGTTGAGACCACCTAGGAGACAGGTGGGCCTGGCCTTGTTCGGCGTTCGCGGATACTTAACACGCTTAACGAAATCTTGGTATTTGATCTGAGTCTGGCTACAAGCCTATACGCACTAACCATCTACGTGGGAGTAGTTATGGGTATCCCGACGTCGTGGTATCAGCCGAAGCACTTCGTGACGTCAGCGACTGAGCGGCGCGCGCCGGGTTGGACTGCGTTAACGCAACTTCCTTTGTAATGGAGGTTGCTAGGTCTGCTCACCGGCCGCGTACGCAACGTGCAGGTGTGCTCAGGGCGATGGGCCCAGACCCCTGCGCGCTTAGTTTAGACCGGCGTGCTGGCCTCTCCGTTGAGCCTAGGTGGGGCTGCGACGTGTTGATCTTCCGAGGCCGGGCATGACCCAGGAAAGTGTGTCCGGCCAAATGGGATCGAGCGTGTTGGGTTATGTGGTGCACCCCTGCAGGGAAGTTAATCTATTCGAATAGCCGTGATCTTCGGTAACAGGACGACTTGGAGTTGTACCTTGACCTTATGACAACTAGAACCGGATACTTAATAAAACACACCCTTCCAAGTGCCAGATACAATCGGTGGTCGCTCTACCTCAGGGATATGAGGAGGGGATCGCCGGGTAGGATTATGCTATGAGATGTTACTTGGAGATGCTACTTGGAGGACTTCGACCTACCCTCTTTTGCCTATTGCAAGACGAAGGTGACCAGAAGCGTAGTCTTCGATAAGACTAGCTATACCCCCTCTTATTCTGGCATTCTGCAGTTCAGTCCACTGATATGGCCCTTTACACATATACCCATGCATATGTAGTGTAGTTCCTTGCTTGCG
Source organism: Triticum aestivum (assembly GCF_018294505.1). Lineage (NCBI taxonomy): Eukaryota > Viridiplantae > Streptophyta > Magnoliopsida > Poales > Poaceae > Triticum > Triticum aestivum. The sequence continues at coordinate 292,181,137 of NC_057798.1, read as the reverse complement.
AGTACTTTGGATGAGTACTCACGGTTGCTTTCTCCCCCCTTTTTTCCCCTTTTCCTTCCTTTCTGGTTGTCGCAACCAGATGCTGGAGTCCAGGAGCCAGACGCCACCGTCGACGACGACCCCTACTACACCGGAGGTGCCTACTACTACGTGCTGCCCGCTGACGACGACCTGGAGTAGTTTAGGAGGATCCCAGGCAGGAGGCCTGCGCCTCTTTCGATCTGTATCCCAGCTTGTGCTAGCCTTCTTAAGGCAAACTTGTTTAACTTATGTCTGTACTCAGATATTGTTGCTTCCGCTGACTCGTCTATGATCGAGCACTTGTATTCGAGCCCTCGAGGCCCCTGGCTTGTATTATGATGCTTGTATGACTTATTTTATTTGTAGAGTTGTGTTGTGATATCTTCCCGTGAGTCCCTGATCTTGATCGTACACATTTGCGTGCATGATTAGTGTACGATTGAATCGGGGGCGTCACAGAGGGTAGGACAGAAGACGTTATACAAGTCCTTTTCCATAAGCATGTATGACTATTTAGGAATACATGCGTACATTACATTGATCAATTGGAGCTAGTTCTATATCACCCTATGTTATAACTATTTCATGAGGAATCGCATCCGGCATAATTATCCATCACTGATCCATTACCTACGAGCTTTTCACATATTGTTCTTCGCTTATTTACTTTTCCTTTACTACTGTTACAACTACTACAAAAACCCAAAAACATTTATCTTTACTATTGCTACCGTTACCTTTATTATCATACCACTTTTGCTACTAAACACTTTGCTGCAGATACTAAGTTATCCAGGTGTGGTTGAATTGACAACTCAACTGCTAATACTCAAGAATATTCTTTGGCTCCCCTTGTGTCGAATCAATAAATTTGGGTTGAATACTCTACCCTCGAAAGCTGTTGCAATCCCCTATACTTGTGGGTTATCAAGCACCAGCATCACCGTTTCCTCGGATGAAGCTGAGGCTTAATCGGCACCACCAAAGAGGTTCTACAATAATCGCCGCATTTTCTTCTTTATTTGATCTCACGGTGCTGTCGGCGCTCGGTCCCGAGCCGACATGGCAAGGCTCCATCCATGGTGGCATCGCCGGCCACTTCCTCCACGGCGTCGCTCCCTCGGCGGCGACATCCACATCAGTAGGTCCTGCTGCTGCTTTGGCTCTTGCTCGGGCTGCTGCTCTTCTCTTGCTCTTGTTCCCCTGCCTGTCCTGCTCTTTCTCGCGCTACTGCTCTCGCTCTTGCTCTTGCTTGCGCTGCTGCTCTCGCTCTTGCTCGTGCTTGCGCTTCTACTCTGATTTAGCTACACTTCAGTCGACTGAATCGACTTTTGGGTCAGTCGATTTTTAGGGGGTGGGGGCTCGCCGGAGTTAAGCAAGAACTAGCCGCAGCGGGGAGGGGGGCTCACCGGAGAGGTACCCCACTGTCTACAATAGGGTTTAGGGTGGGGGCGGTGGTCGCCGACGGTGGTGGGGCGATGGCGTGGGGATCGCTAGAGAAAAAGCTCGGCACGGGGGGGGGGGGGGCAAGAGGGATGGCCGGGGAGGCGGACCGGAGGTGGGGAGTGGTTTTGGGGCGGGCTAGGCGGTGAGGCGGCGCGGAAGCGCCGATCGGCGGTTTGGCCTGTTGTGGCTGGCGGCTCAGGGGGTGGAGGTTGAAGGTGAACTGCAGGCCCTTGATTTCGTATCCAACGGCTAGAAAATTGACTGACAAGAGATGAAAAAGCTAGTCGACTGATGTGTAGCCTCACCCTGCCTGCTGCTCTACTCTTCCACGCGCTGCTGCTGCACGAGCAGCAGATACTGCTTTTGCTCAAGCCCCTGCAGCTGCTACCCGACATGATGCTACATGACCAGCTACCCCGACTCTCAAACGCGCTGCTGCTCCTGGCGTTGCTGCTGCTGCTACTGCTTTTTTAGTACTAGTGCGTTCAGTTTCGACAGCAAAATTTAGTTTCGACGGTTAAATTCAGTTTTGGCAGTTAAAT